>NW_027251257.1:557916-915445 GCF_044704955.1 Pristiophorus japonicus
GGTGGGGGGGGAGAGGTGGGGTGGGGGAGGGGTGAGAGGGGTGGGGGGAGAGGGGTGGGGGGGAGAGGGAGGGTGGGGGGAGAGAGGGGTGGGGGTCCAGTCAGAGACAGAGATTTGAACAGATGATCAAACTCCCATCAACGGGTTCCATCCAGCCCTCGGTAACATGGTCCACCGCCCCAATACCAGACCAACTCCCTCAACTTCAGCGCATCCGAAATTCAGCGGGCCCGGTATCTTCACCCCCTCCAGCCCCTACACCCCTCCCTATCTCTGTAACCTCCTCCAGCCCCTACACCCCTCCCTATCTCTGTAACCTCCTCCAGCCCCTACACCCCTCCCTATCTCTGTATCCTCCTCCAGCCCCTACACCCCTCCCTATCTCTGTAACCTCCTCCAGCCCCTACACCCCTCCCTATCTCTGTATCCTCCTCCAGCCCCTACACCCCTCCCTATCTCTGTAACCCCCTCCAGCCCCTACACCCCTCCCTATCTCTGTAACCCCCTCCAGCCCCTACACCCCTCCCTATCTCTGTAAACCCCTCCAGCCCCGATACCCCTCCCTATCTCTGTAACCTCCTCCAGCCCCTAACCCCTCCCTATCTCTGTAACCCCCTCCAGCCCCCACACCCCTCGCTATCTCTGTAACCCCCTCCAGCCCCTACACCCCTCCCTATCTCTGTAACCCCCTCCAGACCCTACACCTCTCCCTATCTCTGTAACCCCCTCCAGCCCCTACACCCCTCCCTATCTCTGTAACCTCCTCCAGCCCCTACAACCCTCCCTATCTCTGTAACCTCCTCCAGCCCCTACACCCCTCCCTATCTCTGTAAACCCCTCCAGCCCCTACACCCCTCCCTATCTCTGTAACCCCATCCAGCCCCGATACCCCTCCCTATCCCTGTAACCTCCTCCAGCCCCTACACCCCTCCCTATCTCTGTAACCTCCTCCAGCCCCTAACCCCTCCCTATCTCTGTAACCCCCTCCAGCCCCTACACCCCTCCCTATCTCTGTAACCCCCTCCAGCCCCTACACCACTCCCTATCTCTGTAACCCCCTCCAGCCCCGATACCCCTCCCTATCCCTGTAACCTCCTCCAGCCCCTACACCCCTCCCTATCTCTGTAACCTCCTCCAGCCCCTAACCCCTCCCTATCTCTGTAACCCCCTCCAGCCCCTACACCCCTCCCTATCTCTGTAACCCCCTCCAGCCCCTACACCACTCCCTATCTCTGTAACCCCCTCCACCCCGACACCCTCCCTATCTCTGTAACCCCCTCCAGCCCCTACACCCCTCCCTATCACTGTAACCTCCTCCAGCCCCTACACCCCTCCCTATCTCTGTAACCCCCCTCCAGCCCCTACACCCCTCCCTATCCCTGTAACCCCCTCCAGCCCCTACACCCTCCCTATCTCTGTAACCGCCTCCAGCCCCTACACCCTCCCTATCCCTGTAACCGCCTCCAGCACCTACACCCTCCCTATCCCTGTAACCCCCTCCAGCCCCTACACCCTCCCTATCCCTGTAACCCCCTCCAGCCCCTACACCCTCCCTATCCCTGTAACCCCCTCCAACCCTCCCTATCTGTGTAAGCTCCTCCACTCCCTACAACCCTCCCTATCCCTGTAAACCCCTCCAGCCCCTACACCGCTCCCTATCTCTGTAACCCCCTCCAGCCCCTACACCCCTCCCTATCTCTGTAACCCCCTCCAGCCCCTACACCACTCCCTATCTCTGTAACCCCCTCCACCCCGACACCCTCCCTATCTCTGTAACCCCCTCCAGCCCCTACACCCCTCCCTATCACTGTAACCTCCTCCAGCCCCTACACCCCTCCCTATCTCTGTAACCCCCTCCAGCCCCTACACCCCTCCCTATCCCTGTAACCCCCTCCAGCCCCTACACCCTCCCTATCTCTGTAACCGCCTCCAGCCCCTACACCCTCCCTATCCCTGTAACCGCCTCCAGCACCTACACCCTCCCTATCCCTGTAACCCCCTCCAGCCCCTACACCCTCCCTATCCCTGTAACCCCCTCCAGCCCCTACACCCTCCCTATCCCTGTAACCCCCTCCAACCCTCCGTATCTGTGTAAGCTCCTCCACTCCCTACAACCCTCCCTATCCCTGTAAACCCCTCCAGCCCCTACACCGCTCCCTATCTCTGTAACCCCCTCCAGCACCTACACCCCTCCCTATCTGTGTAACCCCCTCCAGCCCCTACACCGCTCCCTATCTCTGTACCCCCTCCAGCCCCGATACCCCTCCCTATCTCTGTAACCCCCTCCAGCCCCTACACCACTCCAGCCCCGATAACCCTCCCTATCTCTGTAAATCCCTCCAGCCCCTACAACCCTCCCTATCTCTGTAACCCCCTCCAGCCCCGATACCCCTCCCTATCCCTGTAATCTCCTCCAGCCCCTACACCCCTCCCTATCTCTGTAACCTCCTCCAGCCCCTACACCCCTCCAGCCCCTACACCCCTCCAGCCCTGACACCCCTCCCTGGCTCTGTAACCTCCTCCAACCCATACACCCCTCGCTATCTCTGTAACCTCCTCCAGCCCCTACACCCCTCCCTCTCTCTGTAACCTACTCCAGTCCTTACAACCCTCCCTATCTCTGTAAGCTCCTCCAGCCCCTACACCCCTCCCTATCTCTGTAACCCCTCCAGCCCCTACACCCTTCCCTATCTCTGTAACCCCCTCCAGCCCCTACACCCCTCCCTATCTCTGTAACCTCCTCCAGCCCCTACAACTCTCCCTATCTCTGTAAGCTCCTCCAGCCCCCACACCCCTCCCTATCTCCGTAACCCCCTCCAGCCCCTACACCCCTCCCTATCTCTGTAACCTCCTCCAGCCCCTACACTTCTCCCTATCTCTGTAACCCCCTCCAGCCCTTACACCCCTCCCTATCTCTGTAACCTCCTCCAGCCCCTACACCTCTCACTATCTCTGTAACCCCCTCCAGCCCTTATACCCCTCCCTATCTCTGTAACCTCCTCCAGCCCATGCACCTCTCCCTATCTCTGTAACCTCCTCCAGCCCCGACATTCCTCCCTATCTCTGTAATCTCCTCCAGCGCCTACAACCTCCCTATCTCTGTAAACCCCTCCAGCCCCTACACCTCTCCCGATCTCTGTATCCTCCTCCAGCCCCTGCACCCCTCCCTATCTCTGTAAGCTCCAAAGCCCCAACACCTCTCCCTATCTTTGTAAGCTCCTCCAGCCCCTACACCCCTCCCTATCTCTGTAACCTCCTCCAGCCCCTACACCCCTCCCTATCTCTGTAACCCCCTCCAGCCCCTACACCCCTCCCTATCTCTGTAACCTCCTCCAGCCCCGACACCCCTCCCTATCTCTGTAACCCCCTCCAGCCCCTGCACCCTCCCTATCCCTGTAATCCCACCAGCCCCTACACCCCTCCCTATCTCTGTAACCACCTACAGCGCCTACACCCCTCCCTATCTCTGTAACCCCCTTCAACCCCAACACCCCTCCAGCCCCTACACCCCTCCCTATCTCTGTAACCTCCTCCAGCACTACACCCCTCCCTATCTCTGTAACCTCCTTCCATGCCTACAACCCTCCCTATCTCTAACCTTCTCCAGCCCCGACAAGCCTTCCTATTTCTGTAACCTCCTCCAGGCCTAAGACCCTATCTATAACCTCCTCCAGCACGACACCCCTCCCTATCTCTGTAACCTCCAGCCCCTACACTCCTCCCTATCTCCGTACCCTCCACCAGCCCCTACACCCCTCCCTATCTCTGTAACTTCCAGCCCCTACACCCCTCCCTATCTCTGTAACCTCCACCAGCCCCTATACCCCTCCTTATCTCTGTAACCTCCACCAGCCCCTACAACACTCCCTATCTCTATAACCTCCTCCAGCAATACACCCCTCCCTATCTCTATAACCTCATCCAGCCCCTACACCCCTCCCTATCTCTGTAACCTCCACCAACCCCTACACCACTCCCTAACTCTGTAACCTCCAGCCCCTACACCCCTCCATATCTCTGTAACCTCCAGCCCCTACACCCCTCCCTATCTCTGTAACCTCCAGCCCCTACACCCCTCCCTATCTCTGTAACCTCCAGCCCCTACACCCCTCCCTATCTCTGTAACCTCCAGTTCCTACACCTCTCCCTATCTCTGTAACCTCCAGCAGCCCCTACACCCCTCCCTATCTCTGTAACCTCCACCAGCCCCTACACCCCTCTCTATCTCTAACCTCCACCAGCCCCTATACCCCTCCTTATCTCTGTAACCCCCTCCAGCCCCTACACC
Source organism: Pristiophorus japonicus (assembly GCF_044704955.1). NCBI lineage: Eukaryota > Metazoa > Chordata > Chondrichthyes > Pristiophoridae > Pristiophorus > Pristiophorus japonicus. The sequence continues at coordinate 562,205 of NW_027251257.1, forward strand.
CCTCCATATCTCTGTAACCTCCAGCCCCTACACCCCTCCCTATCTCTGTAACCTCCAGCCCCTACACTCCTCCCTATCTCTGTAACCTCCAGCCCCTACTCCCCTCCCTATCTCTGTAACCTCCTCCAGCCCCTACACCCCTCCCTATCCCTGTAACCCCCTCCAGCCCCTACACCCTCCCTATCTCTAATCACCTCCAGCCCCTACACCCTCCCTATCTCTGTAACCCACTCCAGCCCCTACACCCTCCCAATCTCTGTAACCTCCTCCAGCCCCTACACCCCTCACTATTTCTGTAACCCCCTCCAGCCCCTACACCCCTCCATATCTCTGTAACCTCCTCCAGCCCCTACACCCCTCCCTATCTCTGTAACCCCCTCCAGCCCTCCCTATCTCTGTAACCCCCTCCAGCCCCTACACCCCTCCCTATCTCTGTAACCTCCTCCAGCCCCTACACCCCTCCCTATTTCTGTAACCCCCTCCAACCCCTACACCCCTCCCTATCTCTGTAACCCCCCCCAGCCCCTACACCCCTCCCTATCTCTGTAACCCCCTCCAGCCCTTCCACCGCTCCCTATCTCTGTAACCCCCTCCAGCCCCTATACCCCTCCCTATCTCTGTAACCTCCTCCAGCCCCTACACCCCTCCCTATCTCTGTAACCCGCTCCCGCCCCAACACCGTCCCTATCCCTGGAATCCCTCCAGCCCCTACACCCCTCCCTATCTCTGTAACCCCCTCCAGCCCCTACACCCCTCCCTATCTCTGTAACCTCCTCCAGCCCCTACAACTCTCCCTATCTCTGTAAGCTCCTCCAGCCCCTACACCCCTCCCTATCTCCGTAACCCCCTCCAGCCCCTACACCCCTCCCTATCTCTGTAACCTCCTCCAGCCCCTACACTTCTCCCTATCTCTGTAACCTCCTCCAGCCCCTACACCCCTCCCTATCTCTGTAACCCGCTCCAGCCCTTATACCCCTCCCTATCTCTGTAACCTCCTCCAGCCTATGCACCTCTCCCTATCTCTGTAACCCCCTCCAGCCCCTACACCTCTCCCTATCTCTGTATCCTCCTCCAGCCCCTACACCCCTCCCTATCTCTGTAACCCCCTCCAGCCCCTACACCCTCCCTATCTCTGTAACCTCCTCCAGCCCCTACACCCCTCCCTATCTCTGTAACCCCCTCCAGGCCCTACACCCCTCCCTATCTCTGTAACCTCCTCCAGCCCCTACACCCCTCCCTATCTCTGTAACCCCCTCCAGCCCCTACATCCCTCCCTATCTCTGTAACCCCCTCCAGCCCCTACACACCTCCCTATCTCTGTAACCTCCTCCAGGCCCTACACCCCTCCCTATCTCTGTAACCTCCTCCAGCCCCTACACCCCTCCCTATCTCTGTAACCCCCTCCAGCCCCTACACCCCTCCCTATCTCTGTAACCTCCTCCAGCCCCGACACCCCTCCCTATCTCTGTAAGCTCCTCCAGCCCCGACACCCCTCCCTATCTCTGTAACCATCTCCAGTCCCTACACCCCTCCCTATCTCTGTAAGCTCCTCCAGCTCCTACACCTCTCCCTATCTCTGTAACCACCTCCAGTCCCTACACCTCTCCCTATCTCTGTAATCTCCTCCAGCCCCTACATCCCTCCCTATCTCTAACCTCCTCCAGCACTACACCCCTCCCTATCTCTGTAACCTCCTTCCATGCCTACAACCCTCCCTATCTCTAACCTTCTCCAGCCCCGACAAGCCTTCCTATTTCTGTAACCTCCAGCCCCTACACCCCTCCCTATCTCCGTATCCTCCACCAGCCCCTACACCCCTCCCTATCTCTGTAACTTCCAGTCCCTACACCCCTCCCTATCTCTGTAACCTCCACCAGCCCCTATACCCCTCCTTATCTCTGTAACCTCCACCAGCCCCTACAACACTCCCTATCTCTATAACCTCCTCCAGCACTACACCCCTCCCTATCTCTATAACCTCATCCAGCCCCTACACCCCTCCCTATCTCTGTAACCTCCACCAGCCCCTACACCCCTCCCTATCTCTAACCTCCACCAGCCCCTATACTCCTCCTTATCTCTGTAACCCCCTCCAGCCCCTACACCCCTCCATATCTCTGTAACCTCCAGCCCCTACACCCCTCCCTATCTCTGTAACCTCCAGCCCCTACACTCCTCCCTATCTCTGTAACCTCCAGCCCCTACACCCCTCCCTATCTCTGTAACCTCCTCCAGCCCCTACACCCCTCCCTATCCCTGTAAACCCCTCCAGCCCCTACACCCTCCCTATCTCTAACCACCTCCAACCCCTACACCCTCCCTATCTCTGTAACCACCTCCAGCCCCTACACCCTCCCTATCTCTGTAACCCCCTCCAGCCCCTACACCCCTCCCTATCTCTGTAACCTCCTCCAGCCCCTACACCCCTCCCTATCTCTGTAACCCCCTCCAACCCCTACACCCCTCCCTATCTCTGTAACCCCCCCCAGCCCCGACACCCCTCCCTATCTCTGTAACCCCCCCCAGCCCCGACACCCCTCCCTATCTCTGTAACCTCCTCCAGCCCCTACACCGTCCCTATCCCTGTAACCTCCTCCAGCCCCTACACCGTCCCTATCCCTGTAATCCCTCCAGCCACTACACCCCTCCCTATCTCTGTAACCTCCAGCTCCTACACCTCTCCCTATCTCTGTAACCTCCACCAGCCCCTACACCCCTCCCTATCTCTGTAACCTCCACCAGCCCCTACACCCCTCCCTATCTCTAACCTCCACCAGCCCCTATACCCCTCCTTATCTCTGTAACCCCCTCCAGCCCCTACACCCCTCCATATCTCTAACCTCCAGCCCCTACACCCCTCCCTATCTCTGTAACCTCCAGCCCCTACACTCCTCCCTATCTCTGTAACCTCCAGCCCCTACACCCCTCCCTATCTCTGTAACCTCCTCCAGCCCCTACACCCCTCCCTATCCCTGTAACCCCCTCCAGCCCCTACACCCCTCCCTATCTCTGTAACCACCAGCCCCTACAACCCTCCCTATCTCTGTAACCTCCACCAGCCCCTACACCCCTCCCTATCTCTGTAACCACCAGCCCCTACACCCCTCCCTATCTCTGTAACCACCAGCCCCTACACCCCTCCCTATCTCTGTAACTGTTATGTATTTAACCCTTTGTAACTTGCACTACGCCTGACCACCAGAGGGCCCACCTGTTGGAATACCAAGGGATCCCAGCACCCCTTGGGAGCACAGTATATAAGCAGGCCACCCACACGATACCTGCACTCTGGAACCTTAATAAAGGAGCTAAGGTCACACTTGCTCATTACACACAGTACTAAGTCTCACCATTTATTATGAATATAACAATTGGTGACGAGGTAATGAACAACCGCACGAAAATGCAAAGAACAGTCGGCATCCTGGAGAAGTTCTTAGAAAGGGCCGTTTGGGAGGCTTTCGTGCAGAGACTCGACGAATACTTTGTGGCCAACGAGCTGCAAAGGGGATGAGAATGCGATCAAATGAAGGGCGATCCTCCTGACTGTCTGTGGGGCAACAACCTCTGGTCTCATGAAGAATCTCCTGGCCCCGTCAAAACCAACAGAGAAATCTTACGAAGAATTGTGTACGCAGGCCCGGGAGCACCTAAATCCTAAGGAAAGCATTTTGATGGCGAGATATCGGATCTACACGTGTCAATGATCGGAGGGCCAGGAAGTGGCGCACTACATCACCGAACTAAGGGCCTCGCAGGACATTGTGAGTTTGAGCGATTCTTAGAACATATGCTCAGAGACTTTTTTGTACGGGGCATTGGCCATGAGACAATCCTTCGCAAACTGTTGACTGTAGAAACTCCGAATCGGAGTAAAGCCATAACGACAGCCCAGACATTTATATCCACCAGCGACTACACCAAGCAGATTTCGCAGAACAAAGACATTTCGGCCAGTACTGTGCATAAAATAACGTCGGGTTTGAGCAGAAATGTACAGGGCAGAACGTACCCGCCGGCTGCTGTGGCCTGACCTCAATTGACCCAGAGTCCGTCATCATCTGTTAATGCCAGGCAGTTAACACCCTGTTGGCGTTGCGGAGGTGATCATCGGCCCCAACAATGCCACTTTAAACGTGCAACGGTTGCAGGACAATGGGACACCTCCAGCGAATGTGCAGGTGAGCTGCAAACCCTGTAAACCCTCACGTTGCAGAGGAAAATCGATCCATGGTGGATCAGACTGAGTTGGAAACTCGTACGGAGGAGGCAGAAGTGTACGGGGTACACACGTTCACAACAAAATGCCCACCAATAATGCTGAAAGTTGAACTGAACGGTATTCCAGTATCTATGGAGCAAGTCAGTACATAATGAGTAAAGAGGCCTTCGACAGACTGTGGGGAAAGAATGCACACAGGCCCAAGCTCAGCCCCATTCACACCAAACTAAGGACTTACACCAAGGAACTAATCCCTGTAATTGGCAGTGCAGAAGTCAAAGTCTCCTGTGATGCAGCAGAACATGAACTCCTGCTGTGGATTGTACCAGGGGATGGCCCCATTGTTTGGCAGAAGCTGGCTGGGAAAATCCGCTGGAACTATGACGACATCCAAGCGCTTTCGTCCATCGACGATGCCTCATGCGCCCAGGTCCTGAGCAGCTTTCCATCATTGTTCAAGCCAGGCATTGGAAACTTCTCAGGGCGAAAGTACAGATCCATTTGATTCCCGGTACGCGACTCATTCACCACAAGGCACGGGCGGTACCATATATGATGCATGAGAAAGTGGAAATTGAGCTGGACAGGCTGCAGTGAGAAGGCATCATCGGTGGAATTCAACGACTGGGCCAGTCCGATTGTCCCGGTATTTAAAGAGGACAGCACGGTCAGAATTTGTGGGGACTATAAAGTAACAATTAACTGTTTTTAAGCTACAGGACCAGTACCTGCTACCCAAGGCAGATGATGTATTTGTGACCCTGGCTGGGGGGGAAAGACGTTCACCAAGCTGGACCTGACCTCGGCCTACATGATGCAGGAGCTGGAAAAGTCTTGCAAAGGCCTCAACTGCATCAACCCGCACAAAGGTCTGTTCATCTATAACCAATGCCCGTTCGGGATTCAGTCGGTGCGGCAATCTTCCAACGGAACATGGAAAGCCTGCTAAAGTCGGTTCCTCGCACCGTGGTTTTAAGGACGATATACTGGTTACAGGTCGGGACACCATTGAGCACTTGAAGAATCTGGAAGAGGTTCTTAGTCGGTTGGATCATGTGGGGTTCAGGTTGAAACGCTCGAAGTCTGTTTTCCTGGCGCAGGAGGTCGAGTTCTTGGGAAGAAGAATCGCAGCAGACGGCATCAGACCCACCGACGCCAAGTCGGAGGCCATGAAGAACGCGCCGAGACCACAAAACGTGACGGAGCTGCGGTCCTTCCTGGGACTCCTTAACTATTTGGGTAATTTCCTACCTGGGTTAAGAACCCTGCTAGAACCCCGACATACGCTACTGCGCAAGGGAGACGACTGGGTGTGGGGGAATTCACAAGAGGCTGCCTTTACGAAAGCCAAAAATCTGTTGTGCTCAAACAAACTGCTTGTCCTGTATAACCCTTGTAAAAGATTAGCGCTAGATTGCGATGTGTCGTCATATGGGGTCCGATGTGTGTTACAACAGGCTAACGCATCGGGGATTTTGCAAATGGCGTTTATGCATCCAGGAGTTTTTCCAAGGCCGACAGGGCCTACAGCAGGATTGAAAAAGAGGCTCTGGCGTGCGTTTACGGGGTAAAGGAAATGCACCAGTACTTATTTGGCCTCAAGTTTGAGCTTGAAACTGACTACAAGGCGCTCATATCGCTGTTCTCTGAGAGCAAAGGGATTAACACCAATGCCTCTGCCCGCATCCAAAGATGGGCGCTCACGCTGTCTGCATACAACTATGTAATCCACCACAGACCGAGCACAGAGAACTGTGCAGATGCTCTCTGTCGGCTGCCATTGCCCATCACCGGGGTGGAAATGGCACAGCCAGTGGACTTGCCCATGGTAATGGATGCATTCGAAAACGAAAAGTCCCCCATTACGGCCCGCCAGATCAGGACCTGGACCAGCCACGATCCTTTACTGTCCTTGGTTTAAAAAAAAACTGTGTCCTCCATGGAAGCTGGTCCAGTGTCTCAGTGGAGATGCAGGAGGCGATTAAGCCATTCCACAGGCGCAAAGACAAAATATCCCTGCAGTCGAACTGTCTGTTGTGGGGTAATCGCGTGGTCTTGCCCAAGAAAGGCAGAGATACGTTCATTTGTGAACTGCACAGCTCCCACCCAGGCATTGTAATGATGAAAGCTATAGCCAGATCCCATGTGTGGTGGCCTGGCATTGACTCAGATTTAGAGTCATGTGTGCGCCAGTGCAACACTTGCTCTCGGCTGAGCAATGCACCCAGAGAGGCAGCGCTAAGTTTGTGGTCATGGCCCTCCAAACCGTGGTCGAGGATCCACCTGGACTATGTGGGCCCATTTCTAGGCAAAATGTTTTTGGTTGTCGTGGAAGCTTACTCAAAATGGATTGAATGTGCAATAATGTCTGTAAGCATGTCCACGGCCACCATTGAAAGCCTACGAGTCATGTTTGCCACGCAGGGCCTGCCTGATGTCCTAGTCAGTGACAATGGGCCGTGTTTCACTAGTGTTGAATTCAAGGAATTCATGACCTGCAATGGGATCAAGCATGTCACATATGCCCTGTTCAAGCCTGCATCCAACAGCCAGGCAGAGCGGGCAGTTCAGACTTCAAGCAAAGCCTGAAACATGTGTCGGAAGGCTCCCTGCAGACCCGACTATCCTGAGTGCTGCTCAGCTAGTGCACCAGACCCCACTCACTCACCGGCATTCCCCCAGCCGAGCTGCTCATGAAAAGGGTGCTCAAAACAAGGTTCTCTCTTGTCCACCCTGATCTCCATGATCCCGTGGAGGGCAGGCAGCATCAACAAAGTGTGTACCATGACCACGCAAATTTGTCACGCGATATTGAGATCAATGATCCTGTGTGTCATGTATTCAACTGTCATTGTAACCCATGTATAAGCTGACCTAAGTTGTACACCGTGAGAACATTGACCACAAGGGGTGAACTTGTGGGAGACACTCCTAACCTGGATTTTCAGGTATAAAAGGGGAAGCTCCACCCATTTTCACCACTTCAGTGCTGGCTAATAAAAGTTACTGGTCACAGAGTGACCTTCTCTCAAGTATGGGCCTCGTGTGCATTTGTACTGTATAGTAAGGACATATTATTGGCGACGAGAAACTGGGATTTAAACCACGTGAGCATGGCCACTAGCAGCACAGACGAGAGGTACTGTGTTGGTGATGATTGGGACAATTTTATTGAGAGACTACAGCAACATTTCGTCACTAAGGAATGGCTGGGACAGGATTCAGCCGACAAACGCAGGGCTCATCTCCTGACGGTTTGTGGATCCAGGACGTACTCCCGATGAAGGACCTTCTAGCACCAGAGAAGCCGGCGGGCAAGACTTTTGAAGAGCTCAGTAAGTTGGCAGAGTTCTCCAGGAACACTTTAAACCGGCGAGCAGCATGCACATGGCGAGACACCGGTTTTACACTCACCGGCGGCGAGAAGGGCAAAGCGTTCCAGACTTCGTGGCAGATCTCCGGCGATTGGCGAGCCTATGTAAGTTCCCAGATGCATGCAGAACGGAGATGCTGCGAGACTTTTTTTATTGAGGGCAGCGGGCACGCTGGGGTTTTCAGGAAACTGATTGAGACCAAAGACTTGACCCTGGAAACGGCGGCTTTGATGGCCCAGACATTTATCTCAGGGGAGGAAGAGACCAGAATGATGTTTGACAAAAATCTTGGTTTAAATGCAGCAAATGGACAGGGAGTCAACATTGTTAACATGGCACACAGTTCTCCAGGCAGGCAGGGGCAACCAGACATGCCCCAGCATGTAGTCGAATCCAAAGAGGGAATTCAACAGAGACAATGGCTAGCTGAACGGTGATTCATGCCATCGCAAGTGACAATGGGGCCACCAACACCTGTCAATGGTGCACTTAAGGACAGTTACAGAGACAGTCAGAGACGATCGACTGGTAATGGACCTTTTGTTTCCAACAACGGCTCATGCCAGAGCTTGCAGGTATCAGCAATATACCTGCAGAAACTGCAACGTCAGCGGTCACTTGGCGCGTATGTGCAGGAAGCCTGCAGCCAGGTTGATGTACGAGGAGGACGGGTCCGATGTAAGCCCTACGGGGCCAAATGGACACTGGGGGAAATCGCTGGAAGCTGAAGTTCAGCGAGTTCATGTGGAGCACATATACAGTTCATACACCAGGACGCCACCGATAATGATGAAAGTGCTCCTCAACGACATCCCAGTATCAATGGAGCTAGACACGGGGGCCAGCCAGTCCCTGATGAGTATCAAACAGTTCGACAAGTTGTGGGCGTCCAAGGCTAGGAGGCCAAAATTATTACCAATTGACGCACAGCTACGGACATATACAAAGATCATTCCGGTGCTAGGCAGCGCCACGGTAGTCGTGACCTACAAAGATTCGGAGAACAGGTTGCCACTCTGGATTGTCCTGGGGACGGTCCCGCACTGCTGGGGAGGAGTTGGCTTGTTGTCATGAACTGGAAATGGGCGATGTCAATGCAATTTCTTCTGTGGAGCGAGTATCATGCTCACAGATCCTGGACAAATTTGACTCACTATTTCAACCCGGTATTGGCATTTTCATGGGGGCCAAGGTAGTGATTCACATAAACCCGGATGCTAGACCAGTACACCACAAGGCCAGAGCGGTGCCGTACGTGATGCGGGAAAAGATAGAAGGCGAATTGGACCGCCTGCTGAGGGAAGGCATCATCTCGCCAGTCAAATTCAGTGACTGGGCGAGCTCGATCGTGCCGGTGCTCAAGGCAGATGGGTCGGTCAGGATATGTGGCGATTACAAGGCCACCATCAATCGGGTGGCACTCCAAGACCAGTACCCGCTACCGAAAGCGGAGGACCTCTTTGCAACGCTATCCGGTGGCAAACTTTTTTCAAAATTGGACCTGATCTCAGCTTACATGACCCAGGAGCTGACGAGTGAGTCGAAGAAGCTGACCACCATCACGACACACAAGGGGTTGTTTGAGTATAACAGATGTCCGTTCAGGATTCGCTCGGCCGCCGCGATCTTCCAACGAAATATGGAAAGCCTTCTCAAGTCGATTCCAAGGACAGTGATTTTTCAAGATGACATCCTCATCACGGTTTACGATACTGAAGAACACCTCCGCAACCTGGAGGAGGTGCTACGCAGACTGGACCAGGTAGGTCTGCGACTGAAAAAGGCAAAGTGCATCTTCCTAGCTCCAGAGGTAGAATTCCTGGGGATGAGGGTAGCAGCAGACGGGATCAGACCTACTGCATCCAAAACAGAAGCGATCCAGAGAGCACCCAGACCCCATAACACGACGGAGCTGCGTTCGTTCCTGGGGCTCCTGAACTATTTTGGTAACTTTCTTCCCAAATTGAGCACGCTGTTAGAGCCGCTACACGTGCTCCTACGCAAAGGTCGTGAATGGGTCTGGGGGGACAGCCAGGAAAGGGCTTTTGATAGAGCACGCAATTTGTTATGCTCCAACAATTTGTTAACGCTATATGACCCATGTAAAAACTTGTGTTAACGTGCGATGCATCATCCTATGGGGTCGGGTGTGTGTTGCAGCATATTAATGCCAAGGGTCAGTTACAGCCGGTAGCTTATGCCTCCAGGAGTCTGTCCCAGGCAGAAAGGAGCTACGGGATGGTAGAAAAGAAAGCGCTCGCATGTGTATATACTGTAAAAAAAAATGCACCTGTATCAAAGAAATTTGAGCTGGAGACAGATCACAAACCCCTAATGTCCCTTTTGGCCGACAACAAGGCCATAAATGCGAATGCATCGGCCCGCATACAGAGGTGGGCACTCACGTTAGCTGCCTATGACTACACAATTCGGCATATGCCGGGCACTGAAAACTGCGCCGATGCACTCAGCAGGCTCCCACTAGCCACCACTGAGGGGGCAACCGAGCATGCTGCTGAGATGGTCATGGCTGTTGAAGCTTTCGAAAGCAAAGGCTCACCAGTGACAGCCCGTCAGATTAAAGTCTGGACAAATAGAGACCCGCTACTGCCTTTAGTCAAGAAATGTGTCCTGAATGGGGACTGGGCAGCCACATACAGGGCATGCCCTGAGGAATTCAAACCATTTCACAGGCGCAAGGATGAACTCTCGATTCAGGCCTATTGCCTACTTTGGGAAACTAAGTCGTTATGCCCCAGATGGGCAGAGAGATGTTCATCAGAGAACTCCACAATGAGCACCCGGGCATTGTCATGATGAAGGCAATTGCCAGGTCACACGTTTGGTGGCCAGGGATAGATGCAGACCTGGAACTTTGTGTTCGCAGGTGCAACACGTGTGCCCAGCTGGGCAACGCACCCAGGGAAGCCCCCCTTAGCCCCTGGTCCTGGCCCGCCATCCATGGTCACGCATCCATGTGGACTACACAGATCCTTTCATGAGAAAAATGTTTTTGGTTGTAGTAGACGCCTACTCTAAATGGATCGAGTGTGACATTCTCAATTCAAGCACATCCTCTGCCACGGGAGAAAGTCTATGGGCAATGTTCGCCGCCCATAGTCTACCGGATGTCTTGGTCAGCGACAATGGCCCGTGCTTCACAAGCACTGAATTCCAGGACTTCATGGCAGGCAATGGAATCAACCATGTTAGAACGGCACCGTTCAAGCCGGCCACAAACGGCCAGGCAGAACGAACAGTGCAGATAATCAAACAGGGGATGCTCAGAATCCAAGGGGGTTCCCTACAAAGCCGCTTATCATGCCTCCTGATGGCCAATAGATCCCGACCACACTCACTCACAGGGGTCCCACCCGCAGAGCTGCTAATGAAAAGGATGCTCAAAAACAGGTTATCCCTTATACACCCCAACATGAAAGAAATTGTCGAGAGCAGGCGCCAGTCACAATGTGACTACCATGACAGGAATGCGAGGGCGCGATGTATTGATGTCAATGATCCTGTCTTTGTTCTCAACTACGCTGCAGGGCCTAAATGGCTCGCAGGCACTGTGATTACCAAAGAGGGGAATAGGGTTTTGGTAGTTAAACTTACCAATGGACAAATCTCCCGCAAACATGTGGATCAAACAAAAAGGAGGTTCAGCAACCCCATAGAAGAAGCAGAGGAAGAACACGATGTAGAGTTCACTCCACCACAGGTGACCGAACACCGGAACCAAGTGGAGGAGAGCCCAGTCAATGTGGGCAGTCTAGACAGGCCTGAGGCACCGCAAACAGCAGACACTCAGGCCAGCGCCCAACAACCGGAGCTCCAACTCAGGCGCTCTACAAGGTAGCGTAAACCACCAGAGACTCAACCTGTGATCCCAATCAGACTTTAGGGGTGGGGGGGAGGTGATGTCATATATTCAACTGTCATTGTAACCCATGTATAAACTGACCTAAGTTGTAGACTGTGAGAACAATGACCACAAGGGGTGAACTTGTGGGAGACACTCCTAACCTGGACTTTCAGGTATAAAAGTGGAGCTCCACCCACTTTCATTACTTCAGTGCTGGCTAATAAAGGTTACTGATCACAGAGTGACGATCTCTCAAGTATGGGCCTCGTGTGCATTTATACTGTATAGTAAGGACCTATTACTGTGACTGTACTCAATTATGGACAGGGTCCCAAATGGCTTGCTGGCACGGTCACAGCCCAAGAGGGAGTAGGGTGTTTCAGGTCAAATTGGCCAATGGACTAACACGCAGAAACCATTTGGACCAAATCAAATTGCAGTTCATCAACAGCTACGAACAACCCAAAGAGGACACCACCAACTTTGACCCTCCAACAAACCGACATCACGGTTGATCATGAAGCTGAACTCACCATCCCCAGCAGCCCGGACAGACCAGCTGCCCATCGAAGAATCAACCAACTCACCCACACCTGCATTTGTACCGAGACAATCGACAAGGGAGTGAAAAGCCCCAGATCGTCTCACCTTGTAAATAAGTTTACTATTAACTTCACGGGGGAGTGATGTTATGTATTTAACCCCTTGTAACCTGTATTACGCTACAACCAGAGGGCCCACCTGTTGAGAGTTCCAAGGGATCCCAGCATCCTTTGGGCACACGGTATATAAACAGCACACCCAACTCTGGAGTCTTATTAAAGGAGCTAAGCTCACACTTGCTCATTGTACACAGAACTCAGTTTCATCCTTTACCACGAACGTATCAGAGGGAGTGCAACGAAAGTTCACCAGACTGATTCCTGGGATGGGGGGGATTGTCCCATGAGAGATTGAGTAGATCAGGCCTGTAAACATAGAAAATAGGTGCAGGAGTAGGCCATTCAGCCCTTCTAGCCTGCACCGCCATTCAATGAGTTCATGGCTGAACATGAAACTTCAGTACCCCCTTCCTGCTTTCTCGCCATACCCCTTGATCCCCCGAGTAGTAAGGACTTCATCTAACTCCCTTTTGAATATATTTAGTGAATTGGCCCCAACCACTTTCTGCGGTAGAGAATTCCACAGGTTCACCACTCTCTGGGTGAAGAAGTTTCTCCTCATCTCGGTCCTAAATGGCTTACCCCTTATCCTTAGACTGTGACCCCTGGTTCTGGACTTCCCCAACATTGGGAACAATCTTCCTGCATCCAACCTGTCTAAACCCGTCAGAATTTTAAACATTTCTATGAGGTCCCCTCTCATTCTTCTGAACTCCAGTGAATACAAGCCCAGTTGATCCAGTCTTTCTTGATAGGTCAGTCCCACCATCCCGGGAATCAGTCTGGTGAATCTTCGCTGCACTCCCTCAATAGCAAGAATGTCCTTCCTCAAGTTAGGAGACCAAAATTGTACACAATACTCCAGGTGTGGCCTCACGAAGGCCCTGTACAACTATAGCAACACCTTCCTGCCCCTGTACTCAAATCCCCTCGCTATGAAGGCCAACATGCCATTTGCTTTCTTAACCGCCTGCTGTACCTGCATGCCAACCTTCAATGAGTGATGTACCATGACACCCAGGTCTCGTTGCACCTCCCCTTTTCCTAATCTGTCACCATTCAGATAATAGTCTGTCTCTCTGTTTTTACCACCAAAGTGGACGACCTCACATTTATCCTGAGTACAGATTCACACGAGGCATGTAGTGAAGTCAAGGTCACTCTGGACCTGCACCTTTATTTCACAGCTCTGGAATGCTGCACTTGCCTGAGACATGTCCTTATATACCTGTCTCTTGCAAGTGCACCCCCGGTGGTAAGGTTTGCTGGTGGTTACAGGTCATATCTTATTACAGTCATGTATAGCATGTTGGGATACAGATATATACAATAATGCAAGATACATGATAAGGCCTATATTCTCTCGCGTTTGGAAGAATGAGGTGTGAGAGGCGATGCCCACATCCCATGAACAAATGTTTAAAAAGAGTTGTGAGGTGTTTAAATTTGATCAAGGACACCAGGCAAATGATTAGAAACACTCCCTATCCTTCTAAGGATAAGGAGTAGGCCATTTAGGACTGAGATGAGGAGAAACTTCTTCACTCAGAGAGCTGTTAACCTGTGAAATTCCCTGCCGTAGAGAGTTGTTGATGCCAGTTCATTGGATATATTCAAGAGGGAGTTAGATGTGGCCCTTATGGCTAAGGGGGATCAAGGAGTATAGAGAGAAAGCAGGAAAGGGGTACTGAGGGAATGATCAGCCATGATCTTATTGAATGGCGGTGCAGGCTCGAAGGGCCGAATGGCCTACTCCTGCACCTATTTTCTATGTTTCAGGACCTGTGTCCAAGGGAGGAGCTGATGGGTTTATCTGATCATCTTTGGGTTAAATGTTGTGCTCATCGAGCTGAGCACCTCGTGCCAGCATCAAACACTCTCCAGTCGGGCACAGCACGGGTTAGATACAGAGTGAACCCATCGGTCGCTCCCCCACAGATACTGAGGGACAGGGAGTGTCCGGGACACTGACATTTCTCACTCAATAAGGTCTAAATTGATCCTGTACCTCTCCCCATTAATCCTGGGCTCCACACGGGTCGAATTCTGCTCCTGTTTCCCTTCCTGTAACAGCACTGAGCTCAACCCAGCCCATAATGAGCAGGGCTCAGGGAGGGTGGTTGCTAGGCACTGCAGTGATGTCATAAAGCAGGGCCATTCAGCCCAGCTGGTCCTCTCCTTGTCCCTTTAAAGGTGGAGAGCTGGGACATCCTGTCTCAACTCACATCCCCCTGTTCATACTGAGAATCCCCGGGAAAGGCCCAAGGCCCACAGTGTGGAACACAACCCAGGGGGAGGAGAGCTGGGACATCCTGTCTCAACTCACATCCCCCTGTTCATACTGAGAATTCCCGGGAAAGGCCCAAGGCCCAGAGTGTGGAACACAACCCAGGGGGAGGAGAGCTGGGACATCCTGTCTCAACACACATCCCCCTGTTCATACTGAGAATCCCCGGGAAAAGCCCAAGGCCCACAGTGTGGAACATAACCCAGGGGGAGGAGAGCTGGGACATCCTGTCTCAACTCTCATCCCCCTGTTCATACTGAGAATTCCCGGGAAAGGCCCAAGGCCCAGAGTGTGGAACACAATCCAGGGGGAAAGAGGAGGAGAGAGGGGGAGATAAATCAAGGAGTAGGGACTGAGGGCCACCAAGCTTCAGTTTTAGAGCCGGTAGACTTCAGGAGGGGAAGAGTGAGTTCTGTAGTTTCAGGATCCAGGGAAATAACAAGGAGCAGATGGGGAGACTGGTGTGGATTGCAGCACAGTGAGGATGTAGGGGGAGGGAGATTGTGTCGGGCCGTGTATTAGGGGTGTAGGAGGGACAAGAGAGGAAAGGTCAGAGGAGCAATTACTGCAGCAGTGTCCATCAATAGTGAGAGAGAGAAAGTGGGGGTCAGAGTGGGCCCTGGACAGGCCGGGAAACTGTTTGTTTGCTGTGACCAGCTTTCCCTCTGTCACAAATAGCCTCCTGGAGCCCAGTGACACAAACAGCCCGTTAAACGCCACCAATGTCCTTTGGTCTGGTGAGGTCTCCCTTTGTGAAACATCGACCGTTGTTAAAGCTTCTCATTCTGACTCGCTCACAGTGAGACAGTATCCATTGTCCCTTTTATTCCATGGGCTTCATCTTTGCTGGTATTGGTAACACGCCCGGGATCACTAAACACAAAACCCAGTCTGTTAATCACTTCCAGCTACTGGACTTAGCGTGTGCCTCACAGTATCTCTTCCACTTTCAATGTGTGAATGGAGCATCACATCTGCAAAGCTGGTTTAAGTTTATGTCATTGAAACATAGAAACACAGAAAATAGGTGCAGGAGTAGGCCATTCGGCCCTTCGAGCCTGCACCACCATCAATATGATCATGGCTGAACATGCAACTTCAGTACCCCATTCCTGCTTTCTCTCCATACCCCTTGATCTCTTTAGCCGTAAGGGCCACATCTAACTCCCTTTTGAATATATCTAACGAACTGGCCTCAACAACTTTCTGTGGCAGAGAATTCCACAGGTTCACAATTCTCTGAATGAAGAAGTTTCTCCTCATCTCGGTCCTAAATGGCCTACCCCTTATCCTTAGACTGTGACCCCTGGTTCTGGACTTCCCCAACATCAGGAACATTCTTCCTGAATCTAATCTGTCCAATCCCGTCAGAATTTTATGTTTCTGAGATCCCCTCTCATTCTTCTAAATTCCAGTGAATATTAGCTTAGTCAATCCAGTCTTTCTTCATATGTCAGTCCTGCCATCCCAGGAATCCACTCAGCAAATCTATTTAAGAAAAGCCTGTAGGCCGATGAGACACTGTTCAGGTGCCAGTGTACTGCTGGTTTGTCCGGCATTTTGCCTGTAATGGGAAATAACTGAACATTTCTCCCAGTGTAACCTTTGCTGTAATGAAATGTGTCTTTTAATAAGCCTCATGTCCTTGCTCATGTCTGCTGCAATTGTGTAGAAAGAGGATGTGTGAAGTGATGGTGTTTGTATGGAGATGTGAAACAAGGAAACGCTATCTGTGTGTGACAGTGACACAGTCTTGTGGTCACAGGCAGAACCAGGCACCGATATCCTTGTGGTTATAGTTTGAGCAGGGTCAGTTCATCAATGTTCAAGCTAAGAGGTGCCAGGGATCGGGAGCAGCGGCAGTAAATAAAAGCCAAATGTAAATTCCGATGTAGTTTATCTTCATTTATTCCTATTTTAATAGCTTTTGCTGAATGTGGCCCATGCCAAGTGCCAGGATATTGGATCAGGCCCATCATAGAAAATGAGTTTGACATCCTGAGGTAGACAATGTCAACCGGATTCCCCCATCCACCAACCTAACAACTTCTTTACAAACAGAAGCTCGTTTGTAAGACGTGACCATGTTTACCGGAATCCGTGTTCAGTATCTCTAATGGCCCCTTCCCTTTCCCCATGATGGAAAACAGCATCTCTCAGGATCCCTTCAAGCACCTTCCCGGTGATCGAGGTCACATTGATGGGCCTTCAGTTCCCGAGCTCTGATTTGTGCCCAATTTGGAAAATGGGAATTACATGTGCTACCTTCCAATCTCAGGGAACAACCCATGACTACTGAGCTGTTGGAGATATGGGCAAGGGGCTGACAGAGCACCCGTCCCATCTCTAAACACTCTTGGGTGGATATCATCCGCACCTTACACGCGTCAAGATTACCCCGCACGGTGACTTTGCTGTCAGTGCAGAGAGATGAGAAAGACCAAAGTCCTGTTTGGCCCTCAGTGTGGCCCTGAAGGACTGTGTTCAGGCTGAAGTTCTCCCCCCATACAATCCTCCCCCCAGATTGTCCTCTCTGAGATCCAGCCAGGTGATGCTAAACACTCGGGTGGGAAAGACAAACATCCATAGCAATGTGTTGAAAGCAACACTAATTTATGTGTCTGTATCCCAAATATTAAACTCCAGTCCAGTTATAGGGTTATTAACATCAGCGGAAACAAACCCCAACTGTCAGAATGAACATGGTTCAGTCGGGATGTGATTAACAGCAACAATAACAACAGATTCCAACCCTGCAGTTACTTGTGAACTCGCTGGTGTGTCAGCAGTTTGGATGACCGAGTGAATCCCTTCCCGCACACAGAGCAGGTGAACGGCCTCTCCCCAGTGTGAACTCGCTGGTGTTCCATCAGGTCGGATGAAGTAGTGAATCCCTTCCCACAGTCGGAGCAGGTGAACGGCCTCTCCCCAGTGTGAACTCGCTGGTGTATCAGCAGGTGGGATGATGTAGTGAATCCCTTCCCACAATCGGAGCAGGTGAACGGCCTCTCCCCAGTGTGAACTCGCTGGTGTATCAGCAGGTGGGATGATGTAGTGAATCCCTTCCCACAATTGGAGCAGGTGAACGGCCTCTCCCCAGTGTGAACTCGCTGGTGTTTCAGCAGGATGGATAATCGAGTGAATCCCTTCCCACACACACAGCAGGTGAATGGTCTCTCCCCAGTGTGAACTCGCCGATGTGTTTCGCTGGGATGGGTAGTTGAAACGTTTCCCACAGTCCCCACATTTACACAGTTTCTCCCCAGTGTGACTGCGCTTGTGTCTCTCCAGGTTGGATGATCGGCTGAAGCCTTGTCCACACACAGAGCACGTGTACCGTTTCTCCCCGCTGTGAACGGTGCCTTCTGCTTCCATGGTCAAAGGCCGATGATATTCAGATCCCGATGAATCGAGTGACTCCATCAGATCTTAATGTGATGTTTGGTTTGAGCCTCCGGTTGACAAATCCTCCGCTTTGAATACCCTGTAAAGTGAATTTCAAACAGATAAAAGGGTGGGTGAGAGAACTCACAAAAACACAAAGGCAGGTTGTGAAATTGAGCTGAATGAACCTGGTTATTTGTGCAGCCGTCAGCAGGAAAAAAGTGACCATGAAAGCTGTCGGATTGTGGTAATAACCCAACTGGTCACTAATGTCCTTCAGGGACGGGAACCCACCGCCCGGTCTGGGCCCACACAAGACTCTATGGGCGGGGGGAGAGGTGGCCAGGGCGAAGGGGAGAGATTTATACATCTGCAAGTCGACCAGAACTTTGACAGAACCTCCCAAACCCACAACCTCTCCCTGGACATGGACCAGGGCAGCAGGTGCTTGGGAAATCCATCACCTCCAAGTTCCCCTCCAAGTCTCACACCATCCTGACTTGGGCATATATCACCGTTCCTACATCGTCACTGGGTGAAAATCCTGGAACTCCTCACCTAACAGCATTGTGGGAGGACCTTCACCACACGGACTGCAGTGGTTCGAGAAGGCCCACATCACCTTGTCAAGGGGCAAATGGAAATTGGAAATATATTCTGGGCTTACTAGCGACTCCCACATTCCAAGAATGGATTAAAACAAATCCGTACATTGAAAGCCTCAACAGAAATACTTGTTCCTAACACAATACTCTTCTACATAGTGAGGACAGTGTGTGTTTAGCACCTAATCTCCCCTAGAATCCACCGCCGTTGACAGTCTCTTATCGGAAATTGTTGGGCCCGACTGGGCTCAGAGGTACTGGGGGTTAAACCCAGCAGCTTCTCCCCCCTCTCCACTCCAGCTCAAACTGATGCAACAAACAGACCCACACAGGCCAGGGAGCGACTTCCGCATCCAGTGCCCACCCTGATACAGAGCGGCTCTGGATTGGTCGCTCTGTGTTTCCTGTATCGATGCACTTAGGATCAGTATATGAGGGAGAAGGGAATCGAGGCTGATGCTGATAGAGTTAGAACCATAGAATCAGAGAATGGTTACAGCACGGAACAAGACCATTCGGCCCGTCAAGCCCATGCCTGCTCTCTGCAAGAGCACCTCAGCTAGTCCCACCCCCCCCCGCCCTTACCCCACAGCCCTGCTAATGTTTTTCTTTCAGAGACTGACCCAACTCCCTTTTGAAAGCCGTGATTCAGTCTGCCTCCACCACCCTTTCAGGCCGTGCATTCCAGATATTAACCACTCGCTGCGCAAAAAGGTTTTTTCTTGTGTCGCCTTTGGTTCTTTTGCCAATCGCCTTAAATCTGTGTCCTCTGGTTCTCGACCCTTCTGCCAATGGGAACAGTTTCTTTCTATGAAAGTACATACTTCCTTAAATATGGAGACCAAAGCTGTACGCAGCACTCCAGGTGTGGCCTCACCAATACCTTGTACAGTTCCAGCAGGACTTCTCTGCTTTTATACTCTATTCCCCGAGCAACCCCAGCTTCTCCAGTCTGTCCAGATAACTGAAGTCCCTCATCCCTGGAATCATTCTTGTAAATCTTTTCTGAACTCTCTCTAAGGTGCTCACATCATTCCTAAAGTGTGGTGTCCAGAATTGGTCTCAATACTCCAGTGTTTTGTACAGGATCATCATAATATCCACGCTTTTGTACTGTATACCTCGAGACAGGGTCTCTGTTTATAAATAGTGTAATATAAACAGAGACAGGGTCTCGTGTAATATAAACAGGGACAGGATCTAGTGTAATATAAACAGAGACAGGGTCTTGTGGAATATAAACAGAGACAGGGTCTCGTGTAATATAAACAGGGACAGGATCTAGTGTAATATAAACAGAGACAGGGTTTAGTGTAATATAAACAGAGACAGGGTTTAGTGTAATATAAACAGGGACAGGGTCTAGTGTAATATAAACAGAGACAGGGTTTAGTGTAATATAAACAGGGACAGGGTCTAGTGCAATATAAACAGAGACAGGGTCTAGTGTAATATAAACAGGGACAGGGTCTAGTTTAATATAAACAGAGACAGGGCCTGGTGTAATATAAACAGAGACAGGGTCGAGTGTAATATAAACAGAGACAAGGTCGAGTGTAATATAAACAGGGACATGGTCTAGTGTAATATAAACAGAGACAGGGTCTAGTGTAATATAAACAGAGACAGGGTCTAGTGTAATATAAACTGAGACAGGGCCTAGTGTAATACAAACAGAGACAGGGTCTAGTGTAATATAAACAGGGACAGGGTCTCGTGTAATATAAACAGGGACAGGGTCTCGTGTAATATAAACAGGGACAGGATCGAGTGTAATATAAACAGAGACAGGGTCCAGTGTAATATAAACAGAGACAGGGTCTAGTGTAATATAAACAGGGACAGGGTCTCGTGTAATATAAACAGAGACAGGATCGAGTGTAATATAAACAGAGACAGGGTCTAGTGTAATATAAACAGGGACAGGGTCTAGTGTAATATAAACAGAGACAGGGTCTCGTGTAATATAAACAGAGACAGGGTCTAGTGTAATATAAACAGAGACAGGGTCCAGTGTAATATAAACAGAGACAGGGTCTAGTGTAATATAAACAGAAACAGGGTCTAGTGTAATATAAACAGGGACAGGGTCTAGTGTAATATAAACAGAGGCTGAGTCTAGTGTAATATAAACAGGGACAGGGTCTAGTGTAATATAAACAGAGACAGAGCCTCATGTAATATAAACAGGGACAGGGTCTAGTGTAATATAAACAGAGACAGGGTCTAGTGTAATATAAACAGAGACAGGGTCTAGTGTAATATAAACAGAGACAGGGTCTAGTGTAATATAAACAGAAACAGGGTCTAGTGTAATATAAACAGGGACAGGGTCTCGTGTAATATAAACAGAAACAGGGTCTAGTGTAATATAAACAGAGACAGGGTCTAGTGCAATAAAAACAGGGACAGGGTCTAGTGTAATATAAACAGAGACAGGGTCTAGTGTAATATAAACAGAGACAGGGCCTAGTGTAATATAAACAGAGACAGGGTCTAGTGTAATATAAACAGAGACAGGGTCTAGTGTAATATAAACAGAGACAGGGTGTAGTGTAATATAAACAGAGACAGGGTCTAGTGTAATATAAACAGAGACAGGGTCTAGTGTAATATAAACAGAGACAGGGTCTAGTGTAATATAAACAGAGACAGGATCTAGTGTAATATAAACAGAGACAGGGTCTAGTGTAATATAAACAGGGACAGGGTCTGGTGTAATATAAACAGAGACAGGGCCTCGTGTAATATAAACAGAGACAGGGCCTAGTGTAATATAAAGAGGCAGGGTCTAGTGTAATATAAACAGAGACAGGGTCCAGTGTAATATAAACAGAGACGGGCCTCGTGTGATATAAATAGAGACAGGGTCTAGTGTAATATAAACAGAGACAGGGTCGAGTGTAATATAAACAGAGACAGGGTCTAGTGTAATATAAACAGAGACAGGGTCTAGTGTAATATAAACAGAGACAGGGTCTAGTGTAATATAAACAGTGACAGGGTCTAGTGTAATATAAATAGAGACAGGGTCTAGTGTAATATAAACAGAGACAGGGTCGAGTGTAATATAAACAGAGACAGGGTCTAGTGTAATATAAACAGAGACAGGGTCTGGTGTAATATAAACAGAGACAGGGTCGAGTGTAATATAAATAGAGACAGGGTCTAGTGTAATATAAACAGAGACAGGGTCTGGTGTAATATAAACAGAGACAGGGTCTGGTGTAATATAAACAGAGACAGGGTCTAGTGTAATATAAACAGAGACAGGGTCTGGTGTAATATAAACAGAGACAGGGTCTAGTGTAATATAAACAGAGACAGGGCCTAGTGTAATATAAACAGAGACAGGGTCGAGTGTAATATAAACAGAGACAGGGTCTAGTGTAATATAAATAGAGACAGGGTCTAGTGTAATATAAACAGAGACAGGGTCTGGTGTAATATAAACAGAGACAGGGCCGAGTGTAATATAAAGAGGCAGGGTCTAGTGTAATATAAACAGAGACAGGGTCCAGTGTAATATAAATAGAGACAGGGTCTAGTGTAATATAAACAGAGACAGGGTCTAGTGTAATATAAACAGTGACAGGGTCTAGTGTAATATAAATAGAGACAGGGTCTAGTGTAATATAAACAGAGACAGGGTCTGGTGTAATATAAACAGAGACAGGGTCTAGTGTAATATAAACAGAGACAGGGCCGAGTGTAATATAAAGAGGCAGGGTCTAGTGTAATATAAACAGAGACAGGGTCCAGTGTAATATAAACAGAGACAGGGCCTCGTGTAATATAAACAGGACAGGGTCTAGTGTAATATAAACAGAGACAGGGTCGAGTGTAATATAAACAGAGACAGAGTCTGGTGTAATATAAACAGAGACAGGGTCTAGTGTAATATAAACAGAGACAGGGTCTAGTGTAATATAAACAGAGACAGGGTCGAGTGTAATATAAACAGAGACAGGGTCTAGTGTAATATAAACAGGGACATGGTCTAGTGTAATATAAACAGAGACAGGGCCTAATGTAATATAAACAGAGACAGGGTCTAGTGTAATATAAACAGAGACAGGGCCTAGTGTAACATAAACAGAGGCAGGTCCTAGTGCAATATAAACAGAGACAGGGTCTCGTGTAATATAAACAGAGACAGGGTCTAGTGTAATATAAACAGAGACAGGGTCTAGTGTAATATAAACAGAGACAGGGTCCAGTGTAATATAAACAGAGACAGGGTCTAGTGTAACATAAACAGAGGCAGGTCCTAGTGTAATATAAACAGAGACAGGGTCTAGTGTAATATAAACAGAGACAGGGTCTAGTGTAATATAAACAGAGACAGGGTCCAGTGTAATATAAACAGAGACAGGGTCTAGTGCAATATAAACAGAGACAGGGTCTAGTGTAATATAAACAGAGACAGGGTCTAGTGTAATATAAACAGAGACAGGGTCTAGTGTAATATAAACAGGGACAGGGCCTCGTGTAATATAAACAGAGACAGGGTCTAGTGTAATATAAACAGGGATAGGGTCTCGTGTAATATAAACAGAGACAGGGTCTCGTGTAATATAAACAGAGACAGGGTCTAGTGCAATATAAACAGAGACAGGGTCTAGTGCAATATAAACAGAGACAGGGTCTAGTGCAATATAAACAGAGACAAGGTCTAGTGTAATATAAACAGAGGCAGGTCCTAGTGTAATATAAACAGAGACAGGGTCTCGTGTAATATAAACAGAGACAGGGTCTAGTGCAATATAAACAGAGACAGGGTCTAGTGCAATATAAACAGAGACAGGGTCGAGTGTAATATAAATAGTGACAGGGTCTAGTGTAATATAAACAGAGACAAGGTCTAGTGTAATATAAACAGAGGCAGGTCCTAGTGTAATATATACAGAGACAGGGTCCCGTGTAATATAAACAGAGACAGAGTCCCGTGTAATATAAACAGAGACAGGGTCTAGTGTAATATAAACAGAGACAGGGTCTAGTGTAATATAAACAGGGACATGGTCTAGTGTAATATAAACAGAGACAGGGCCTAATGTAATATAAACAGAGACAGGGTCTAGTGTAATATAAACAGAGACAGGGCCTAGTGTAACATAAACAGAGGCAGGTCCTAGTGCAATATAAACAGAGACAGGGTCTCGTGTAATATAAACAGAGACAGGGTCTAGTGCAATATAAACAGAGACAGGGTCTCGTGTAATATAAACAGAGACAGGGTCTAGTGTAATATAAACAGAGACAGGATCTAGTGTAATATAAACAGAGACAGGGCCTAGTGTAACATAAACAGAGGCAGGTCCTAGTGCAATATAAACAGAGACAGGGTCTAGTGCAATATAAACAGAGACAGGGTCTAGTGTAATATAAACAGAGACAGGGTCTAGTGTAATATAAACAGAGACAGGGCCTAGTGTAACATAAACAGAGGCAGGTCCTAGTGTAATATAAACAGAGACAGGGTCTAGTGTAATATAAACAGAGACAGGGTCTAGTGTAATATAAACAGAGACAGGGTCCAGTGTAATATAAACAGAGACAGGGTCTAGTGCAATATAAACAGAGACAGGGTCTAGTGTAATATAAACAGAGACAGGGTCTAGTGTAATATAAACAGGGACAGGGTCTAGTGTAATATAAACAGGGACAGGGTCTAGTGTAATATAAACAGAGACAGAGTCTCGTGTAATATAAACAGAGACAGGGTCTAGTGTAATATAAACAGAGACAGGGCCTCGTGTAATATAAACAGAGACAAGATCTAGTGTAATATAAACAGGGACAGGGCCTCGTGTAATATAAACAGAGACAGGGTCGAGTGTAATATAAATAGTGACAGGGTCTAGTGTAATATTATCAGAGACAAGGTCTAGTGTAATATAAACAGAGGCAGGTCCTAGTGTAATATAAACAGAGACAGGGTCTCGTGTAATATAAACAGAGACAGGGTCTAGTGCAATATAAACAGAGACAGGGTCTAGTGCAATATAAACAGAGACAGGGTCGAGTGTAATATAAATAGTGACAGGGTCTAGTGTAATATAAACAGAGACAAGGTCTAGTGTAATATAAACAGAGGCAGGTCCTAGTGTAATATATACAGAGACAGGGTCTAGTGTAATATAAACAGAGACAGAGTCTGGTGTAATATAAACAGAGACAGGGTCTGGTGTAATATAAACAGAGACAGAGTCTAGTGTAATATAAACAGTGACAGGGTCTCGTGTAATATAAACAGAGACAGAGTCTAGTGTAATATAAACAGAGACAGAGTCTGGTGTAATATAAACAGAGACAGGGTCTCGTGTAATATAAACAGAGACAGAGTCTGGTGTAATATAAACAGAGGCAGGGTCTAGTGTAATATAAATAGAGACATGGTCTAGTGTAATATAAAATACTGACAAATGTTAAACTGTTTTGCTGACAAAAGAAATCTTGATTCAACTTTTAAATGATAAATTATTTAACAAGGGTTCACACAGACTCACCTGATTGGCCGACTCAAGATCCACCTCTCAAGCACCGCGACTGGTTACAGAACACGCTGCTCCCTGGGCCCTCCGGCCTCTGAACTCTCTTCCTGTTGGTTCCCAGGGCAATCAATCATCACTCGCCAACATTACGCTGTTAGATGTCGTTGAGTGGCTCAGAGGAAGAAATAAAATGAGGCCGTGAATCTGAATTAAGTAAAATTAGAGAAGCATGATTAAATTTATAAGCAAAACTATTTAAAGTCAAATCAAATGAATTGTTGCATTTAATATATTCATTTTGGGCCAAGTGGGAAACAAGAGATGTGTGGGCTGTGCAGAGTGTCTGTGCCCGGTTACACAGCGTGTCCCTGGCTCTCCGCTCCAAGTGCACATGTTTCAGCTCACATCCAACTGACTGGATAAACCTCGGCCGTCTAAACCCATCACACAAATATCAGCATTTGATGTAAGTTATGCTAAACCTTTATAAACACTGGTTAGGCCTCAGCTGGCACATTGTGCTCAATTCTGGGCACCACACTTTCAGAAGGATGTCTACACCTTAGAGAGGGTGCAGAAGAGATTTACTCGAATGGTACGAAGGATGAGGGACTTCAGTTATGTGGAGATACTGGAGAAGCTGCAGTTATTCTCCTTGGAGCAGAAAAGGTTAAGAGGAGATTTGATAGAGTGTTCAAAATCATGAACGGTTTTAATAGACTAAATAAGGAGAAACACTTTTCAGTGGCAGAAGGGTCGGTAACCAGAGGACACAGAGTTCAGGTGATTGACAAAAGAAGCAGAGGCGACATGAAGGAACATTCTATAAGCAGCGAGTTGTTGCAATCTGGAACGCACTGCCTGATAGGGCGGTGGAAGCAGATTCAATAGTAACTTTCAAACGTGAATTGGATAAATACTAAAGGGACAATATTTGCAGAGCTGTGGGGAAAGATCAGGGGAGTGGACCTAACTGGATAGCTCTACCATAGAGGTAACAAGGAGGATCGATGAGCATTTGATGTAGTGTATTTGGATTTTTGTAAGGCTATTGATAAGGTCCCACATGGCAGACTGGTCACAAAAGTAAAAGCCCATGGGATCCAGGGCAAAGCAGCAAGTTGGATCCAAAATTGTCTCAGAGGCAGGAAGCAAAGGGTAATGGTCGATGTGTGTTTTTGTGACTGGAAGGCTGTTTCCTGTGGGGTTTCGCAGGGCTCAGTACTCGGTCCCTTGCTTTTTGAGGTTTATATCAATGATTTTGACCTGAATGTCGGGGTATGACTCAGAAGTTTGCAAATGATACAAAAATTGGCTGTGTGGTTGATAATGAAGAAAAAAACTGTAGACTGCAGGAAGATATCAATGGACTGGACAGGTGGGCAGGACAGTGGCAAATGGAATTCAACCCAGTGTGAGATAATGCATGTGGGGAGGGCTAACAAGACAAGGGAATACACAATAAATGGTAGGACACTGAGAAGTGTAGAGGAACAGAGCGACCTTGGAGTGCAGGTCCACAGATCCCTGAAGGGAGCAGGAGAGGTAGATAAGGTGATAAAGGAAAGTATCCTGAATGCTTTCTTCATTAGCCGAGGCATAGAATACAAGAGCAGGGTGATTATGCTTGAACTGTATACACCACTAATTAGGCCACAGCTAGAGTACTGTGTGCAGTTGTGGCTACCACATTACAGGAAAGATGTGATTGCACTAGACAGGGTACAGAGATTTACGAGGATGTTGCCTGGACTGGAGAATTTTAGCTATGAGGAAAGATTGAATAGGCTGGGATTTTCTTAGGAAAAGAGGACTCAGAGGAAACCTCATCAAGGTGTATAAAATTATGAGGGGCCTAGATGGAGTGGATAGGAAGGACCTATTTCCCTCAGCAGAATGGTCAATAATTGGAGGGGGCATAGATTTAAAGTAATTGGAAAAAGGTTTAGAGGGGAGACCTAACTGAAATATATAAAATTATGAGGGGCCTGGATAGAGTGGATAACAAGGACCTATTTTGCTTAGCAGAGGGGTCAGCTGTGGCTCAGTGGGTAGCACTCTCGCGAGAACCATCAGCACAGGCCGGGGAGCGGAAGGAGAAGTGTGGCGATGACCACTCCAGAGAGCAGCACGTGCTGGTGCAGGAGAGCAACGGCAGTGAAAAGGGACGTCACCAAGATCCAGGTCGGTGATTGGAGCGTGGGCAGATACAGCAGGAGGTCGGGGCGAAGGAGCAGCGAGAGATTGTAGAGGGACGTGATCGGGGCCCAGGAGAGGCGAGGGCCCAGGGGCAGCACAGGCCCAGCCCACACTGCGATATGTGTGCACGCTAGGTCTGTGCAGCAGAGCTGGTCTCTACTGGTCTTGGTTAATGCTTGCCACTGGACCAAGACCTACCTCTGTCAAGCCCGTGTGGTGGCTGGTGTGCAACGGCCACCACATGTTAAAAACATCCCCACACAGGCATCTTCCATCATTCAAGATTTAGTTCGGGACCCGGAATTATATTCATTCATTGAAACACCTGTGAATTTTTTGACGTGGAAGCAAGTCATCCTCGATTCGAGGGACTGCCTGTGATGGAGCACTCTCGCCTCGGAGACAGAAGGTTGTGGGTTCAAGTCCCACTCCAGGGACTTGAGCACAGAAAGTGTAGGCTGACACTGCAGTGCAGTGCTGAGGGAGTGCTGCACTGTCGGATGAGACGTTAAACCGAGGCTCTGTCTGCTCTCTCCCTCTGATGGCTGTAAAAGATCCCATGGCACTAATTCGATGAAGAGCAGGGGAGTTATCCCCGGTGTCCTGGCCAATATTTATCCCTCAACCACATGGCTGTCTGTGGGATCTTGCTGTGCACAGATTGGCTGCCGCATTTCCCACATTACAACAGTGACTACGCTCCAACAGAACTTCATTCTCTGTAAAGAGCTTTGAGACGTCTGGTGGCGGTGAGAGGCGCTATATAAATGTAAGTCTTACATCAATGTAAGCCGAGAGCTGTACAGTGGGATCAGGCTGGAGAGCTCTGTGCCGGCCGGCAGGGACACGATGGGCCGAATGGCCTCCTTCTGTGATGTCACTGTCTGGGGTTCTATGACGTCACAGGTCTCACCAGCAGCCGCACTGCCTGATGGGTGATTGACAGCCGAGAGTCCGCGCCTGCGCACCGGGAACCACGCCCAGCACAGCGCCCCTCCCGGTCATCATCGGTAATAACTGCGCATGCCCAGAGGACACAAACCGCCCCCTCCCCCCACACTGGGAGCTGCGCCTGCGCGATCGGATCCTGTGGCGCGGAGTCGGGTCCTGTGGCGCGGGGCCTTCCGGGGAAAGGTGTTTGTGTCCGTTAAAGAGCCGCGATCGGTGACGTAAAGTGAGTTTTCTCCGCTCCGATTGGGTAGAGAATGGCGCGGGGGGGGAGGGGGAGAATAAAGGCAAATCCAAACCTGAGAGTCCGCACATCCGGGTCCCCGACACACGTCACACAGTCTGGCGGAGCGCGCTCGAGGGACACGTGACCCGGGCCCACGGCCTGATTGACGGGAGCTTCCGACCAATGGGGAGCGAGCGGGGCGGGGCTGGAGGAGCGAGCCGGCGGCGGGTCCTCCAACCAATCGGGGAGCCCGAGGGGCGGGACCTGTGCCGCTGATTGGCTGAGCCGCAACAACAACAACTGGTATTTACACACGTCACAAAAGGCGGGAAGGCGCTTCCCAGCGCGCGGTGTGAGAGTGTTCCAGGACAAACACATTGGGCCCCGAGACACAACAATCAGTGAAGGCCGGGGAGCGACAGGCCGCTCACAGAGGCGGCTTTTAAACAGCGGCTTGTCGGGGGACACAGAGGGAGAGCTTCAGGGAGGGACTTCCCGAGCCTGGGGCCCAGGCAGCTCAAGGCACGGCCACCGCTGGTGGAGCCATTCTAATCCGGGATGGTCAAGGCCAGAGTTAGAGGCTGTCTCAGGGGGAGGGAGGGTCAAGGCCAGAGTTAGAGGCTGTCTCAGGGGGAGGGGGGTGTGAGACTGAGGGGGGTCACAGAGATAGGGAGGGTCAAGGCCAGAGTTAGAGGCTGTCTCAGGGGGAGGGAGGGTCAAGGCCAGAGTTAGAGGCTGTCTCAGGGGGAGGGAGGTCACAGAGATAGGGAGGGTCAAGGCCAGAGTTAGAGGCTGTCTCAGGGGGAGGGGGGTCACAGAGATAGGGAGGGTCAAGGCCAGAGTTAGAGGCTGTCTCAGGGGGAGGGAGGTCACAGAGATAGGGAGGGTCAAGGCCAGAGTTAGAGGCTGTCTCAGGGGGAGGGAGGTCACAGAGATAGGGAGGGTCAAGGCCAGAGTTAGAGGCTGTCTCAGGGGGAGGGAGGTCACAGAGATAGGGAGGGGCGAGGCTGTGGAGGGATTTGTAAACCAGGAGGAGAATTTTGAAATCGAGGCGTTGCTTAACCGGGAGCCAATGTCGGTCAGTGAGCACAGGGGTGGTGGGTGATCCTGACCAACGGATCCATTACAGACACCCTCAAAGCCTCCCTGATAACCTGCAACATCCCCACCGACACCTGGGAGTCCCTGGCCAAAGACCGCCCCAAGTGGAGGAAGTGCATCCGGGAGGGCGCTGAGCACCTCGAGTCTCATCGCCGAGAGCACGCAGAGACCAAGCGCAGGCAGCGGAAGGAGTGTGCGGTAAACCTGTCCCACCCTCCCTTTCCCTCAACCACTGTCTGTCCCACCTGTGACAGGGACTGTGGTTCCCCTGTTGGACTGTTCAGCCACCTAAAGACTCATTTATAGAGTGGAAGCAAGTCCTCCTCGATTGCGAGGGACTGCCTGTGATGCTCCTTCAGGATCTGTCCTTTCCCAACACTCTCCAGTTGTGACCAACCATTAACTGTGTTGCTGCCCACAGATGTTGCTTGAGCCGCGGACACTTGCAGCATCTTGTGTTTGTGTGGCCACAGACACTTTCCCTTCAGCACCGCGCGCCCTGGATTGTTCGCTGATTGATTGATTGGTGCCGCGGCCCCGGCCCCCCGCCGCTGATTGGTGCGGAGCAGCGTGCGCTGGGTGGGCTGGTGCCCCGTGCCGCCCCGCCATTGGCTGCGGGCTGAGTGTTGCGCGGGTTGGAGGTTTGTTGGCGGCTCCGCTCGTGGCCTTTGAGCTCGGTGGCCCGGGTGAGGCGGGGCGGAGTTGTGTGCAGGCGCGGGGCCAGCCTATTGTGGGAGATGACCCGCGGAGGATGGAGGAGCGGCCCGGGCAGCGCGCCCAGCCTCCCTGCGGACTCGCGGACTCACGTACACGCGCGGGCGGCGAGATTCCGTCGCCGAGTCGGCAGCGGCCGTGGGACACCTTCGGGCGGGGACGGGACTTGCTTACTGTCGGGGGTTGCGGGCGTTCGGCCGCCATCTTTGGGCAGCACGGGTCCGCCCACCGCGGGGAGCAGGGAACGACAGGGGCGGGGCTTCCTCAACGTCACAATGTGTTCCATTGTCCCGCTGCAGGATGGGGGCCAGTGACATGAACACATGAGAACATCAGAAATAGGAGATGAGTCGCCATTTGGCCCCTCGGGCCTGCCGCCATTCAATAAGATGATAGCTGCAGCATCTGGGGTGGTTCTCCTTGGAGCAGTGAAGGTGCAGGGCAGGTTTAACAGGTGCTCACAGTCAGGAAGGCTTTAGATTGGGTCAGGGAACAGAGTGGTTCTGCTCACACAATCAGAGAATGGTTACAGCACGGAAGGCCATTCGGCCCCTCGAGCCCTTGCCGGCTCCCAGCGAGTCCCACTGCCCCGCCCTTTCCCCCAGCCCAGATACTTATCCAATTCCCTTTTGAAAGCTGTGATTGAGTCTGCCTCCAACTCCCTTTCAGGCCGTGCATTCCGGATCCTAACCACTCGCTGCGTAAAATAGATTTTTCTCATGTCGCTTTTGGTTCTTTTGCCAATCACCTTAAATCCGTCTCCTCTGGTTCTCGACCCTTCCACCAATGGGAACAGTATCTCTCTGTCTACTCTGTCCGGACCCCTCCTGATTTTGAACACTTCTCTGCTCCAAGGAGAACAACCCCAACTTCTCCAGTCAATGCACGGAACAAGTCCCTCATCTCGTGAATCATCCTTGTAAATATTTTCTGCACCCTCTCTGAGGCATCACATCCTAATGTGTGGTGCCCAGAATTGGACACAATGCTCCAGTTGAGGCCGAGCCAGTGTTTTACAAAGGTTCATCATAACCTCCTTGCTTTTGTACGCCACGCCTCTGATGCCCAGGATCTGCAAGCTTTTTAAACTGCTTTCTCAACCTGTCCTGCCACCTTCAGCGATTTGTGCCCCTAAACCCGCAGGTCTCACTGTTCATGCACCCGCTTTAGGAATATACCCTTTAGTTTATGCTTCTCTAATTTTATTTCGTAATTCAGATTCACAGCCTCATTTTATTTCTTCCTCTGAGCCTCTCAACTTCATCTGGCAGCGTAATGTTGGCGAGTGGTGATTGATTGTCCTGGGAACCAACAGGAAGAGAGCTCAGAGGCCGGAGGGCCCAGGGAACAGCGTGTTCTGCAACCAATCGCGGTGCTTGTGGGGTGGATCCTGAGTCGGCCAATCAGGTGAGTTTGTGCTTTTAACAATTAATTTTTTTAAAGTTAAGTCGAGATTCCTTTTGTCAACAAAACAGTTTAACATTTGTCAGTATTTTATTTCCCTGGAGTTCCTATTATGAGTTTCAGACACTTCAGTGCCAAGTGGACCAGGTGTTTAAAGGTCATTCATTTCCCTCTTTCCATGTTGCTGTTAGTTAAAGGGACAGAGATTGATTTCCCCTCATTATGTATTTGTAGAAGTTAAAGTAACATCCTTCCTGTTGGTACTGAGTCACATTCTGTGCTGGGCGCGATGGCTGGTGGCATCAGCCTTTAAAATACTCAATCCTTTTGTTCAGATGGAATACAATGTCGGAAAGTGTGAGGTCATCCACCTTGGGAAAAAAAAACAGTAAAAGGGAATATTATTTGAATGGGGAGAAATTACAGCATGCTGTGGTGCAGAGGGACCTGGGGGTCCTTGTGCATGAAACTCTTTTTGAGTTTATCTATAAAACAAAACATTAAACCGTGCCACCCGGCCTGGATGACACACCAGACATTTACAAGGCCCCTTTTTATCCTTTTTTTGGTTTTTCTTTGTGTTTTTTCTTTTTTTTGTTTTTCATTTGCGCACTAAAATCACATTTTTCCCCAGTGCCCCCTATAAAAGGGAAGGGGGACACTAAAAGCACTGGCAATTAAAACAAATTAAACTTTAAAACGTAAAATCAAATTAAAATTTGGTTGCCGGGCGTGATGATGCACTCCAGTCCCTCCGGTGCCCACCTCTCGCGGAAGGCCGCGAGCGTACCGGTGGACACCGCGTGCTCCATCTCCAAGGACACCCTGGACCGGATGTAAGAGCGGAAGAGAGGCAGGCAGTCAGGTTGAACGACCCCCTCGACCGCCTGCTGCCTGGACCAGCTGATGGCACCCTTGGCCGTGCCCAGGAGCAGTCCTACGAGGAGGCCTTCGGACCTACCCGCTCCCCTCCGCACAGGGTGCCCAAAGATCAGGAGAGTGGGACTGAAGTGCAGCCAGAATTTCAGGAGCAGCCCCTTCAAATAATGGAACAGGGGCTGCAACCACGTGCATTCCATAAAAACATGGAACACGGACTCCTCCAGACCGCAGAAATTGCAGGCGGCCTGGGAGTCCGTGAACCGGCTTAAAAATTTGTTGCTGGGCACTGCTCCGTGCACCACCCTCCAGGTCAAGTCCCCGATGAATAGTGGGAGGACCCCTGCGTAGAGTGCCCTCCATCGGGGACCACCGCCTCCTCCGGACGGCAAGATGGTACTCCATGGCGTGTCCGGACGGCCGGCGAGGATGGCAAAGTTGAGAGTGTGCAGGAGCAGCCCGTACAGGAAACCCCTCCGCGCGGAACTGAAAGGCACGGAGGGGACTTCCTCGAGGCGGCTCAAGTTGTGAGGCGCCGGCCCCCGAGGGAGGTTCCGTGATTTGGCGCCAATGAGGAATTCCGTCCGGACGGGGGTCAGTTCGGACGGGATCTCCCCACGTGCTTGAGCCTCCTCGATGCACCTAACGGAGTCAGGGCCCAGAGCTGTTTTTAGCGACTCGATGGCATCGGCCGCGTGGCGGACGTCGGCTGAATTTAGGCGCCGTGCCAGCGTGCCTGGCGCCATCCAGCCCGCTCCTCCGCCATCGAGCAGGTCCCTGACCCTAGTCACCTCACCAGCCACAGCCCTCTCTTCCGACCACCACATAAAACCTCGGTTGTGGCGGTACGGATTCCCGAGCAGCGGCTCCTGCAGGACGGCCGCCACTCCAGCCGGCGGAGAGCTGCGCTTGGTGGAGACTTTGTTCCAGACCCTGATGAGGTCCCTGTAAAAGACAGGCAGCTCCCGGAGGGCGGTCCTGGCACCCCCCAAGTTCACAAACAGGAGCTGCGTGTCGTAGTTGAGGTCGCGCTGCTGGCGGAAGAAATACGTTGCCAGAGCACACCACCTAGGAGGGGGCTCGACGTAAAGGTATCTCTGCAGGGTCTGAAGACGGAAAGTCGCGAGCTGGGCGCTGACGCACACCAACGACTGACTGCCCTCCTCAAGCGGGAGACTCAAGACCGCGGCAGAGACCCAGTGCTTCCTGTTGTTCCAGAAGAAGTCCACCAGCTTCTTCTGTATCTTGGCGACAAACGCAGGGGGAGGGGTCAAAGTGACCAGCCGGTACCACAACATTGCGGCCACCAGCTGGTTTATGACTAGCGCTCGACCCCTGTAGGACAGCACTCGGAGCAGTCCTGTCCAGCGCCCTAGGCGAGCGGCGACCTTGGCCTCCAGCTCCTGCCAGTTCGCCGGCCAGGCTTCCTCGTCGGGGCTAAGGTAGACTCCCAGATAGAGGAGATGCGTCGTGCTCCAGGCAAAAGGCCTGAGCTTCTCCAGCAGGGAGTCCACCCGCCACTGACCCACCAGGAGTCCGGAACATTTCTCCCAGTTGATCCTGGCGGAGGACGCGGCCGAGTATATCTCCTGGCACTCACGCATCCTCCGCAGGTCAGCGGGATCCTCTACCGCGAGGAGCACGTCATCAGCGTAAGCCGAGAGGACGACCTCCACGCCCGGCCCTTGCAGAGCCAGTCCCGTCAACCTCGTCCGCAGGAGGCGCAGGAAAGGCTCCACGCAGAAGGCATATAACTGGCTGGACATGGGGCATCCCTGGCGCACCCCTCTCCTAAAGCGAAGGGGCGCCGTCAAGGACCCGTTAACCTTAATCAGACACTCCGCGGCGGCGTACAAAAGTCGGATCCGGGCGACGAGATGCGTCCCGAACCCGAAAGCGCGCAGAGTTCCGAGCAGATAGTCGTGATCCACCCTGTCGAACGCCTTCTCTTGGTCGAGGGATAGGAAGGCGACCGACAGACCAGCCTCCTGGGAATGATGGATGAGGTCCCGGACCAGATGGATGTTATCGTGGATTGTCCGGCCCGGGACCGTGTAGGACTGGTCGGGGTGGATCATGTGGTCCAGCACGGCACCAAGGCGAGCAGACATCGCCCTGGCGAAGATTTTGTAGTCCGTGCTGAGGAGGGAGACCGGGCGCCAGTTTTTAAGGAGGCGGAGATCGCCCTTCTTAGGCAGCAGGACGATGACTGCCCTGCGCCAAGAGAGGGGCATCTGCCCGGTCGCCAGACATTCCCCCAGGACCCGCGCGTAGTCGCTCCCCAGGACGTCCCAGAACACCCTGTGGAACTCCACGGTCAGCCCGTCCAGCCCCGGGGATTTTCCCCTCGAGAGCCGGGCGAGGGCGCCGGTCAGCTCCGCCAGGCTTAGCGGAGCTTCCAGATTTTCAGCGCCCTCCGGGCCGACCTTCGGCAGGTCCTCCCACAAAACTCTACGCGCTTCCTCGCTGGACGGATCCGGAGAGAACAGAGCCCCGTAATATTCACGGGCCCTGTTGTTGACGCCCTCCGGATCCGAGACGAGAGAGCCGTCGTCGGCCAGCAGCGTCAAGAGCTGCTTACGGACACTCTGCCTTTTTTCCAGCGAGTAGAAGAAGGGGGAGGCGCGGTCCAGATCCCGCAGGAACCGGATCCGCGACCTCACGAACGCGCCTCGGGACCCGACGAGCTGCAGGTCCTTCAGCGCGGCCTTCTTCGCTTCGTACACCGTCCGCAGGGCCGGGTCCTGGACGACTTGACCGAGACGGGACTCCAGGTCGAGCACCTCTTTTTCTAGGCGCCCGACTCTGGCCGCCCGCCTCTTGGTCGACCCCCTCGCATACTCTTGACAGAAGACGCGGACGTGAGCCTTGCCCACGTCCCACCATAGCCTCAAGGAGGGGAAGCCCCCCTGCTTCCTTCTCCAGTCGGACCAGAATCGACGGAACGAGTCCTGGAACCGCACGTCCTCCAGCAGCTGGTTGTTAAAGTGCCAGTACGCGGACCCCGTCCTCGCGCGGAGCGAAGCGAGCTCCGCCCACACAAGGTGGTGGTCCGAACACGGCACCGGCCGCATGGAGGCCGCCGGGACGCAGGAAACGTACGCCCGAGACACGTAAAGGCGGTCGACTCTGGACCATCCTACTCCAGGCCTCGCCCAAGTAAAGGCGCTGGAGTCGGGGTGGAGATTTCGCCAGACGTCCACCAAGTCGAAGGACCCGACCAGGTCCCTCAACTTCTCCATCGCCGTCATGCTCTGCGGGGCACCGGAGCGGTCCCTCGCCTCGAGGGTGCAGTTAAAATCCCCCCCGAGGACAATGCAGTCGCCGACGGAGCCAAGAAGAGCGGACACCTCTTCAAAGAAGCGCGTTTGCTGCGGGCCGGGCTGAGGGGCGTACACGTTCACGAGATGGAGCGGCACGTCCCCCAGGCGAACCGTTACGTGCAGCAAGCGGCCTGGCACGGGCTCCTCGACCCCCAAGATCTCCGGCTGAAAATGTGGGGCCAACAAGATGGCCACCCCACTAGAAATGGCGGTGAGGTGGCTCATGCGGACCTCTCCTTGCCATTCCAGGAGCCACGTGGCTTCGTCTCCCGGAACGGTGTGGGTTTCTTGCAGGAAGCACACCGCATATTTCCCCTCCTGCAGGAGTGAAAAATTGTCAAATCTACGGCGTGCCCCTCTGCCGCCGTTGATGTTGAGGCTGGCTATGGTTATCTTCATGGCAAAAGCATAGTGCAACCTCTACCTAACCTATTGTGGAGGAGGGAGCGGAGTCTTTTGTTGAACTCCGCTCCCTCCGCAGCCCAGCGAGGAGTCCCTCGAGCCCGCGCAGCTCAAGGTGTTGCTCCTTTGTCAAGGGCCCGCCCGCGGCCAAGGTTTTAGCAGCGGCGCGGACGGACCCCTTGATCAGCTCTGGCTCGGACCATTTTTCCAGGGCCAGTCGGGCTTGGTCGCAGCGACCCCGGCTCTGGGCCAAAAAGTCCCGGAGTTCCTTTGCAGGAATGAGGAGGGCCTCAGCGGAGGCCGAGAGCAGATCCACCGCCTCCCTGGCGGTGGTCTCTAGTTCTTCTCCCGCGTCCCCCACCGAGTCCCCGTCCTCCTCCGGGAGGTGGCCACCAGCAGCCAGCCCATCGACCGCACAAGGTACGGCAAATGAACCGGCCACTCCAACCGGCCCTGGCTCTGCCCCGATCCCACCCCCAGGATCGTCGGCAGAGGAGTCCCCACTGGGCTCTTTTAAAAATGGTGCTGGGTCGGGAAACGACAGCGGAAGGGGTTCCCCCTCCGCCCCAGGAACCGGAGAACAAGGAGAGACCCGGCCATAGGAGATCCCCAGGCTCCCCAAGTGCTCCAGCTCCAAAGTAGGGGGCGAGGGTGGGTGTTCCTCCCCCTCCCCGCTGCCACCCCCCGGCCCAGCATCTACAGTTTCATTAAAATCATTAATTTTGGTTTCTTCCGGGTCGAGCGAATCCCGGGGGAAGTTGGGTATTGGCTGGGCGGGCTCAGGTGCGGCCTTTTCGGCCCAACCCGCCTCAGTCCCCGGGACGCCCGGCCCGGCGGCAATGCATTCCTCCGCGGGCCCCACGCCCCCCACGACAGGCAGATCTTCCACGCCATCCCCGGGAAGCAGAGGCTGGGCAGCCTCGACTGTCTCACCCTCCCCGGGGACAGACTCCTCTCGCCTACAGCGCAGTTTGGGGGCGCTGGTGGGGGACGCGGGACACGCGGCGGGCACCGACTCCTCCGCGGAGGGATGTTGTTCCCCCTCCGCCTCATCGGAGCGGCGCCTCCTTTTGTTCCTGGGGGTGCGCGGAGGCAGGGAGACCTCCATGTCTGCCGAGGCCTCCCGCTCCGCCCCCCCCTTTTCCTTTTCTTGCCCGCGCCCGAGCCCCTCTGCGGTATTGGTCAAGGGCTCGGGCACGGGCTCAGGGCACCCCGCGCTCGCCGGTGACGGGGTTGGGCCGAGCGCGGTGGTCAAACTTTCTGGTGCACTGAGGGAACCCGCCTCTGGATGTTTCGCCTTGTTCCGCGCCTTCTTTCCGGTCGGACGCTCTCCCTCCCCCCCGCCGGAGGCCATGAAAACAAAGGCCCCCGACGATGCCCGCGCACCTACGGCTCCCGGCACGCGGACGCAACTAGGGGGAGGGGTGGCTGCGGCGCCAGCCTTGGCCGCCCTCGGTGGTTTGGCGGCCTTGGAGGCGGGGCAGTTCTTACGAACATGCCCCACCTCCCTGCAGGCATGGCACCGCACGCCGTCTGACGTCCAGAAGACGCGGTAGGCAGTCCCCTCGTGCACCACATTAAATTATCCCTCCGTCGTCTCCTCCCGCGCCAGCCGGACAAAGAGCTGGCGGCGGAAGGAGAACACGTGGCGCAGGCTGCTCTCCCTGAGGCCGAGCGGTATGGGGTTAATCCCCGACCTTACCTCCCCCAGTTGGTGTAGGTGAGGGAGGAGGAGCTCAGCGGGAACAAAGGGCGGGACGTTCGATATGATAACCCTCTGCGCGGTGGCCTCGAGAGGGTCCACCGGCAGGAACGTCCCGCCCACCGTGAGCCCCTTTTCGAGGGCCAGGGACACCGCCCGCTCCGACCCCAGGAAGAACACGGCCTTCCCAGACATCTTGGAGGCTGCGACAATGGCCGAGGGGCCGACTACCCCAGCCATCGCCCGCACGCACTCCTCAATGCTCATTGTGGGGTGAGTGTAGCTCTTGACCCCGTGTTTCTTAGTTATTAGTTTGAATGGTGGCAGGGCAGCGGGTGGCGCAGGAGGTGCCGTGGATGTGAATGCCGCCTGCGCATAAGTCCTAGCTGGTCCTGCCACCGGCGTGGATGGGGTCGCCATCACGGGGTCCCTTTAAGGGCTACACCCACCCCAAAGTCACAGGCCTTAATGGTCTTAATTGGCCTCGTATCTAAAGACTGAGCAGAGGAGCTCTTAACGAGGCACACCTCTCCCCTAGTTGGCAATTGGGGAGGGTCCTTGCTCCCTCTGCTCAGTTGTTTTTTTTTGTTTGTTTTTTAAAATTAGGAGGAAGGGCTCTCAGAGAGAGGGGAGAGACAGAGAGAGAGAGATAGAGAAAGTGGGTGCGGGAAAGAGGGAGGCTGCGAGGGCAGGTCTCCCCTCACAGCGATGGGTGGGTGTTTTTCTTGGGGTGCACTCCCCAGATGGCAAAAAAACACAAACACAGTCTTTGGGATGGTCTTCGGGTGGGGGGAGAAGATGTCTTCACCTGGTGCAGCTAGAGCCAACGAGGCACACACTCCTAACGATGTTTAACGGGTGATTGAAGAATCTTCAGCCTGGTAGCTCCAGCTATCCCAGGCTAGGCAATGGCGGGGGGGGTTCAATTGTGTGTGAGGCCTAGTTGTAAGCAAGGCCCCCACACACACTTCCACACACACACACCCCCCGCGATGTTCCGGCCCTCAGTGGTCTTCTTTCCTCCCCCCACCGATACAACAAAGTCTATTGGGGAATGCACCAAAACACACCCACCTGTAGAATGTTGTAGAAATGACTCTCCCTCCTTCCACACAGGTTGTTGTTTTTTCCCCCTCTCTCCAACTCTCTGTAGTTGTAAATAAATGTAAATTGTTTCTGTGCTCCTCCTCTCCCTCCGGATGTTGAGTTGTAGCAAGCTAGCCCTTCCCTCCTTCTCTTCCTGGGCTGGTCTCAGGGCTCACTCCAGGCCTTCCAAGGCAGGAGCTAAAGTTGGTAGCTCCTTCTCTCTCAACAGCAGAGCTCCTACTGATTAGGCCACGCCTCCACTGCTCCACCATTGGTGCATGAAAACTCTTTTTGAGTCTACCTACAAAACATAAAACATTAAACCGTGCCACCCGACCTGGATGACACACCAGACATTTACAAGGCCCTTTTTTTCCTTTTTTGGTTTTTTTTTTGTGTTTTTCTTTTTTTTTTGGTTTTTTTTTGGGCACTAAAATCACCTTTTTTCCCCAGTGCCCCGAAAAAAGGGAAGGGGACACTAAAAGCACTGGCAATTAACACAAATTAAACTTAAAAAACGTAAAATCAAATTCATATTTGGTTGCCATGAAACTCTTTTGGAGTCTACCTGCAAAACATAAAACATTAAACTGTGCCACCCGACCTGGGTGACACACCAGACATTTACAAGGCCCTTTTTTTCCTTTTTTTTGGTTTTTTTTTTTGTGTTTTTTTTTTTGGGGGGCACTAAAATCACAATTTCTCCGGTGCCCCCTATAAAAGGGAAGGGGACACTAAAAGCACCGGCAATTAAAACAAATTAAACTTTAAAACGTAAAATCAAATTAAAATTTGGTTGCCGGGCGTGATGATGCACTCCAGTCCCTCCGGTGCCCACCTCTCGCGGAAGGCCGCGAGCGTACCGGTGGACACCGCGTGCTCCATCTCCAAGGACACCCTGGATCGGATGTAAGAGCGGAAGAGAGGCAGGCAGTCAGGTTGAACGACCCCCTCGACCGCCCGCTGCCTGGACCGGCTGATGGCACCCTTGGCCGTGCCCAGGAGCAGTCCTACGAGGAGGCCCTCGGACCTACCCGCTCCCCTCCGCACAGGGTGCCCAAAGATCAGGAGAGTGGGACTGAAGTGCAGCCAGAATTTCAGGAGCAGCCCCTTCAAATAGTGGAACAGGGGCTGCAACCTTGTGCATTCAATAAAAACATGGAACACGGACTCCTCCAGACCGCAGAAATTGCAGGCGGCCTGGGAGTCCGTGAACCGGCTTAAAGATTTGTTGCACGGCACTGCTCCGTGCACCACCCTCCAGGCCAAGTCCCCGATGAATAGTGGGAGGACCCCTGCGTAGAGTGCCCTCCATCGGGGACCCCCGCCTCCTCCGGACGGCAAGATGGTACGCCATGGCGTGTCCGGACGGCCGGCGAGGATGGCAAAGTTGAGGGTGTGCAGGAGCAGCCCGTACAGGAAACCCCTCCGCGCGGAACTGAAAGGCACGGAGGGGATTTCCCCGAGGCGGCTCAAGTTGTGAGGCGCCGGCCCCCGAGGGAGGTTCCGGGGTTTGGCGCCGATGAGGAATTCCGTCCGGACGGGGGTCAGTTCGGACGGGATCTCCCCACGTGCTTGAGCCTCCTCGATACACCTAACGGAGTCAGGGCCCAGAGCTGTTTTTAGCGACTCGATGGCATCGGCCGCGCGGCGGACGTTGGCAGAATTTAGGCGCCGCGCCAGCGTGACTGGCGCCATCCAGCCCGCTCCTCCGCCATCGAGCAGGTCCCTGACCCTGGTCACCTCACCAGCCACAGCCCTCTCTTCCGACCGCCACATGAAGCCTCGGCCGTGGAGGTACGGATTCCCGAGCAGCGGTTCCTGCAGGACGGCCGCCACTCCAGCCGGCGGAGAGCTGCGCTTGGTGGAGACTTTGTTCCAGACCCTGATGAGTTCCCTGTAAAAGACAGGCAGCTCCCGGAGGGCGGTCCTGGCACCCCCCAAGTTCACAAACAGGAGCTGCGTGTCATAATTGAGGTCGAGCTGCTGGCGGAAGAAATACCTCGCCAGAGCACACCACCTAGGAGGGGGCTCGACGTAAAGGTATCTCTGCAGGGTCTGAAGACGGAAAGTCGCGAGCTGGGCGCTGACGCACACCAACGACTGACCGCCCTCCTCAAGCGGGAGACTCAAGACCGCGACAGAGACCCAGTGCTTCCTGTTGTTCCAGAAGAAGTCCACCAGCTTCTTCTGTATCTTGGCGACAAACGCAGGGGGAGGGGTCAAAGTGACCAGCCGGTACCACAGCATTGCGGCCACCAGCTGGTTTATGACTAGCGCTCGACCCCTGTAGGACAGCACTCGGAGCAGTCCTGTCCAGCGCCCTAGGCGAGCGGCGACCTTGGCCTCCAGCTCCTGCCAGTTCGCCGGCCAGGCTTCCTCGTCGGGGCTAAGGTAGACTCCCAGATAGAGGAGATGGGTCGTGCTCCAGGCAAAAGGCCTGAGCTCCTCCGGCAGGGAGTCCACCCGCCACTGACCCACCAGGAGTCCGGAACATTTCTCCCAGTTGATCCTGGCGGAGGACGCGGCCGAGTAAATCTCCTGGCACTCACGCATCCTCCGCAGGTCAGCGGGATCCTCTACCGCGAGGAGCACGTCATCGGCGTAAGCCGAGAGGACGACCTCCACGCCCGGCCCTTGCAGAGCCAGTCCCGTCAACCTCGTCCGCAAGAGGCGCAGGAAAGGCTCCACGCAAACGGCGTATAACTGGCCGGACATGGGGCATCCCTTGCGCACCCCTCTCCTAAAGCGAAGGGGCGCCGTCAAGGACCCGTTAACCTTAATCAGACACTCCGCGGCGGCGTACAAAAGTCGGATCCGGGCGACGAAATGCGTCCCGAACCCG
Organism: Pristiophorus japonicus; assembly: GCF_044704955.1. Lineage (NCBI taxonomy): Eukaryota > Metazoa > Chordata > Chondrichthyes > Pristiophoridae > Pristiophorus > Pristiophorus japonicus. Next base: position 603,930 of record NW_027251257.1, read on the forward strand.
AAAGCGCGCAGAGTTCCGAGCAGATAGTCGTGATCCACCCTGTCGAACGCCTTCTCTTGGTCGAGGGATAGGAAGGCGACCGACAGACCAGCCTCCTGGGAGCAATGGATGAGGTCCCGGACCAGATGGATGTTGTCGTGGATCGTCCGGCCCGGGACCGTGTATGACTGGTCGGGGTGGATCATGTGGTCCAGCACGGCACCAAGGCGAGCAGACATCGCCCTGGCGAAGATTTTGTAGTCCGTGCTGAGGAGGGAGACCGGGCGCCAGTTCTTAAGGAGGCGGAGATCGCCCTTCTTAGGCAGCAGGACGATGACTGCCCTGCGCCAAGAGAGGGGCATCTCCCCGGTCGCCAGACTTTCCCCCAGGACCCGCGCGTAGTCGCCCCCCAGGACGTCCCAGAACGCCCTGTGGAACTCCACGGTCAGCCCGTCCAGCCCCGGGGATTTTCCCCTCGAGAGCCGGGCGAGGGCACCGGTCAGCTCCGCCAGGCTTAGCGGAGCTTCCAGATTTCCGGCGCCCTCCGGGCCGACCTTCGGTAGGTCCTCCCACAAAACTCTACGCGCTTCCTCGCTGGACGGATCCGGAGAGAACAGAGCCCCGTAATATTCACGGACCCTGTTGTTGACGCCCTCCGGATCAGAGACGAGAGAGCCGTCGTCGGCCAGCAGCGTCAAGAGCTGCTTACGGACACTCTGCCTTTTTTCCAGCGAGTAGAAGAAGGGGGAGCCGCGGTCCAGATCCCGCAGGAACCGGATCCGCGACCTCACGAACGCGCCTCGGGACCCGACGAGCTGCAGGTCCTTCAGCGCGGCCTTCTTCGCTTCGTACACCGTCCGCAGGGCCGGGTCCCCGACGACTTGACCGAGACGGGCTTCCAGGTCGAGCACCTCTTTTTCTAGGCGCCCGACTCTGGCCGCCCGCCTCTTGGTCGACCCCCTCGCGTACTCTTGACAGAAGACGCGGACGTGAGCCTTGCCCACGTCCCACCATAGCCTCAAGGAGGGGAAGCCCCCCTGCTTCCTTCTCCAGTCGGACCAGAATCGACGGAACGAGTCCTGGAACCGCACGTCCTCCAGCAGCCGGTTGTTAAAGTGCCAGTACGCGGACCCCGTCCTCGCGCGGAGCGAAGCGAGCTCCGCCCACACCAGGTGGTGGTCCGAACACGGCACCGGCCGCATGGAGGCCGCCGGGACGCAGGAAACGTACGCCCGAGACACGTAAAGGCGGTCGACTCTAGACCATCCAACTCCAGGCCTCACCCAAGTAAAGGCGCTGGAGTCGGGGTGGAGATTTCGCCAGACGTCCACCAAGTCGAAGGACCCGACCAGGTCCCTCAACTTCTCCATCGCCGTCATGCACTGCGGGGCACCGGAGCGGTCCCTCGCCTCGAGGGTGCAGTTAAAATCCCCCCCGAGGACAATGCAGTCGCCGACGTCGACGGAGCCAAGAAGAGCGGACACCTCTTCAAAGAAGCGCGTCTGCTGCGGGCCGGGATGAGGGGCGTACACGTTCACGAGATGGAGCGGCACGTCCCCCAGGCGAACCGTTACGTGCAGCAAACGGCCTGGCACGGGCTCCTCGACCCCCAAGATCTCCGGCTGAAAATGCGGGCCCAGCAAGATGGCCACCCCACTAGAAATGGCGGTGAGGTGGCTCATGCGGACCTCTCCTTGCCATTCCAGGAGCCACGTGGCTTCGTCTCCCGGAACGGTGTGGGTTTCTTGCAGGAAGCACACCGCATATTTCCCCTCCCGCAGGAGTGAAAAATTGTCAAATCTACGGCGTGCCCCTCTGCCGCCGTTGATGTTGAGGCTGGCTATGGTTATCTTCATGGCAAAAGCATAGTGCAACCTCTACCTTAACCTATTGTGGGGGAGGGAGCGGAGTCTTTTGTTGAACTCCGCTCCCTCCGCAGCCCAGCGAGGAGTCCCTCGAGCTCGCGCAGCTCAAGGTGTTGCGCCTTTGTCAGGGGCCCGCCCGCGGCCAAGGTTTTGACGGCGGCGCGGACGGTCGCCTTGATCAGCTCTGGCTCGGACCATTTTTCCAGGGCCAGTCGGGCTTGGTTGCAGCGACCCCGGCTCTGGGCCAAAAAGTCCCGGAGTTCCTTTGCAGGAATGAGGATGGTCTCGGCGGCGGCCGCGAGCAGATCCACCGCCTCGCTGGCGGTGGTCTCTAGGTCTTCACCCGCGTCCCCCACCGAGTCCCCATCCTCCTCCGGGAGGTGGCCGCCAGCAGCCAGCCCATCGACCGCACAAGGTACGGCAAATGAACCGGCCGCTCCAACCGGCCCTGGCACTGCCCCGATCCCACCCCCAGGATCGTCGGCAGAGGAGTCCCCACTGGGCTCTTTTAAAAATGGTGCTGGGTCGGGAAATGACAGCGGAAGGGGTTCCCCCTCCGCCCCAGGAACCGGAGAACAAGGAGAGACCCGGCCATAGGAAATCCCCAGGCCCTCCAAGTGCACCAGCTCCAAAGTAAGGGGCGAGGGTGGGTGTTCCTCCCCCTCCCCGCTGCCACCCACCGGCCCAGCATCTACAGTTTCATTAAAATCAATATATTGTGTTTCTGCCGGGTCGAGCAAATCCCGGGGGAAGTTGGGTAATAGCTGGGCGGGCTCAGGTTCGGCCTTTTCGGCCTCGCCCGCCTCAGTCCCCGGGACGCCCGGCCCGGCGGCTACGCATTCCTCCGCGGTCCCCACGCCCCCCACGACAGGCAGATCTTCCACTCCATCCCCGGGAGGCAGAGGCTGGGCAGCCTCAACTGTCTCACCCTCCCCGGGGAAAGACTCCTCGCGCCTGCAGCGCAATTTGGGGGCGCTGGTGGGGGACGCGGGACACGCGGCGGGCACCGACTCCTCCACGGAGGGATGTTGTTCCTCCTCCGCGTCATTGGGGCGGTGCCTCTTTTTGTTCCTGGGGGCGCGCGGAGTCAGGGAGACCTCCATGTCTGCCGAGGCCTCCCGCTCCGCCCCCCCCTTTTCCTTTTCTTGCCCGCGCCCGGGCCCCTCTGTGGTGTTGTTCAAGGGCTCGGGCACGGGCTCGGGGCACCCCGCGCTCGCCGGTGACGGGGTTGGGCTGAGCGCGGTGGTCAAATTATCCGGCGCACTGAGGGGACCCGCCTCCTGATGTTTTGTCTTCTTCCGCGCCTTCTTTCCGGTCGGACGCTCTCCCTCCCCCCCGCCGGAGGCCCTGAAAACAAAGGCCTCCGACGATGCCCGCGCACCCATGGCTCCCGGCACGCGGACGCAACTAGGGGGAGGGGTGGCGGCGGCGCCAGCCTTGGCCGCCTTCGGTGGTTTGGCGGCATTGGAGGCGGGGCAGTTCTTGCGAACGTGCCCCACCTCCCTGCAGGCATGGCACCGCACGCCGTCCGACGTCCAGAAGACGCGGTAGGCAGTCCCCTCGTGCACCACATTAAAAGATCCCTCCGTCGTCTCCTCCCGCGCCAGCCGGACAAAGAGCTGGCGGCGGAAGGAGAACACGTGGCGCAGGCTGTTCTCCCTGAGGCCGAGCGGTATGGGGTTGATCCCTGACCTTACCTCCCCCAGTTGTTGTAGGTGAGGGAGGAGGAGCTCAGCGGGAACAAAGGGCGGGACGTTTGACACGATGACCCTCTGCGCGGTGGCCTCGAGAGGGTCCACCGGCAGGAACGTCCCGCCCACCGTGAGCCCCTTTTCAAGGGCCAGGGACACCGCCCGCTCCGACCCCAGGAAGAACACGGCCTTCCCAGACATCTTGGAGGCTGCGACAATGGCCGAGGGGCCGACTACCCCAGCCATCGCCCGCACGCACTCCTCAATGCTCATTGTGGGGTGAGTGTAGCTCTTGACCCCGTGTTTTTTTGTTATAAGTGTAAATGGTGGCAGGGCAGCGGGTGGCGCAGGAGGTGCTGTGGAAGCGGTTGCCACCTGCGCATACGTCTTCGCTGGCCCTGCCACCGGCGTGGATGGGGTCGCCATCACGGGGTCCCTTTAAGGGCTACACCCACCCCAAAGTCACAGGCCTTAATGGTCTTTAATGGCCTCGTATGTTAACTGAGCAGAGGAGCCCTTAACGAGGCACCTCTCCCCTCGTTGACAATTGGGGAGAGGCCTTGCTCCCTCTGCTCAGTTGTCTTAATTGGGTTTTTTTTTAAATTTCGGAAGAAAAGGGCTCTCAGAGAGAGAGGGGAGAAACAGAGAGTAACGGAGAAAGAGAGAGGGGGGTGGGAAGGGGGGGGGGGCTGCGAGGGCAGGTCTCCCCTCGCAGCTGTGGGTGGGTGCACTCCCCAGATGGCAAAACACACAAAAAACACAGTCTTTGGGTTGGTCTTCAGGTGGGGGGAGAAGACGTCTTCACCTGGGGTAGCTAGAGCCACCAGGCACACAATCCCAAACGATCTCTAATTGGGTGATTAAAGAATCTTCAGCCTGGTAGCTCCAGCTATCCCAGGCTAGGCAAATGTGGGGGGGGTGGGGGGGGTTCCAATTGTGGGGGGGGCCCAGTTGTAAGCACGGCCCCCACGCACACTACCACACACACGCACACCCCCCGCGATGTTCCGGCCCTCAGTGGTCTTCTTTCCTCCCCCCACCGATACAACAAAGTCTGTTTGGGGAAATGCACCCACACCCACCTGTAGAAATAGTAGAGTCTCCCTCCTTCCACACTGGATGTTGTTGGTCTTTTCCCCCTCTCTCCAACTCCTTGCAGAATGGTAAAGTTGTTGAAAAGTTTTCTGTTCTCCTCCTCTCCCTCTGGGTAAAGTTGAAGGTGAAGCCCCTTCCTTCCTTCTCTTCCTGGGCTGGTCTCAGGGCTCTCCAGGCAGGAGCTCAAGTTGCTAGCTCCTTCTCTCACTGCTCACAGCTCCAACTGCGCAGGACACGCCTCTACTGCTCCACGATTGGTCCCTTGTGCATGAAACTCTTTTGAGTTTACCTACAAAACATAAAAACATTAAACAGTGCCACCCAACCTGGGTGACACTCCAGACATTTACAAGGCCCTTTTTTTTCCCCCCCTTTTTTTTTGTGTTTTTCTTTTTTTGGTTTTTTTTGGGCACTAAAATCACAATTTTTCCCCAGTGCCCCCTATAAAAGGGAAGGGGACACTAAAAGCACCGGCAATTAAAACAAATTAACTTTAAAACGTAAAATCAAATTAAAATTTGGTTGCCGGGCGTGATGATGCACTCCAGTCCCTCCGGTGCCCACCTCTCGCGGAAGGCCGCGAGCGTACCGGTGGACACCGCGTGCTCCATCTCCAAGGACACCCTGGACCGGATGTAAGAGCGGAAGAGAGGCAGGCAGTCAGGTTGAACGACCCCCTCGACCGCCCGCTGCCTGGACCGGCTGATGGCACCCTTGGCCGTGCCCAGGAGCAGTCCTACGAGGAGGCCTTCGGACCTACCCGCTCCCCTCCGCACAGGGTGCCCAAAGATCAGGAGAGTGGGACTGAAGTGCAGCCAGAATTTCAGGAGCAGCCCCTTCAAATAGTGGAACAGGGGCTGCAACCTCGTGCATTCAATAAAAACATGGAACACGGACTCCTCCAGACCGCAGAAATTGCAGGCGGCCTGGGAGTCCGTGAACCGGCTTAAAAATTTGTTGCACGGCACTGCTCCGTGCACCACCCTCCAGGCCAAGTCCCCGATGAATAGTGGGAGGACCCCCGCGTAGAGTGCCCTCCATCGGGGACCCCCGCCTCCTCCGGACGGCAAGATGGTACGCCATGGCGTGTCCGGACGGCCGGCGAGGATGGCAAAGTTGAGGGTGTGCAGGAGCAGCCCGTACAGGAAACCCCTCCGCGCGGAACTGAAAGGCACGGAGGGGATTTCCCGGAGGCGGCTCAAGTTGTGAGGCGCCGGCCCCCGAGGGAGGTTCCGGGGTTTGGCGCCGATGAGGAATTCCGTCCGGACGGGGGTCAGTTCGGACGGGATCTCCCCACGTGCTTGAGCCTCCTCGATGCACCTAACGGAGTCAGGGCCCAGAGCTGTTTTTAGCGACTCGATGGCATCGGCCGCGTGGCGGACGTTGGCAGAATTTAGGCGCCGCGCCAGCGTGTCTGGCGCCATCCAGCCCGCTCCTCCGCCATCGAGCAGGTCCCTGACCCTGGTCACCTCACCAGCCACAGCCCTCTCTTCCGACCGCCACATAAAGCCTCGGCCGTGGAGGTACGGATTCCCGAGCAGCGGTTCCTGCAGGACGGCCGCCACTCCAGCCGGCGGAGAGCTGCGCTTGGTGGAGACTTTGTTCCAGACCCTGATGAGTTCCCTGTAAAAGACAGGCAGCTCCCGGAGGGCGGTCCTGGCACCCCCCAAGTTCACAAACAGGAGCTGCGTGTCATAATTGAGGTCGAGCTGCTGGCGGAAGAAATACCTCGCCAGAGCGCACCACCTAGGAGGGGGCTCGACGTAAAGGTATCTCTGCAGGGTCTGAAGACGGAAAGTCGCGAGCTGGGCGCTGATGCACACCAACGACTGACCGCCCTCCTCAAGCGGGAGACTCAAGACCGCGGCAGAGACCCAGTGCTTCCTGTTGTTCCAGAAGAAGTCCACCAGCTTCTTCTGTATCTTGGCGACAAACGCAGGGGGAGGGGTCAAAGTGACCAGCCGGTACCACAGCATTGCGGCCACCAGCTGGTTTATGACTAGCGCTCGACCCCTGTAGGACAGCACTCGGAGCAGTCCTGTCCAGCGCCCTAGGCGAGCGGCGACCTTGGCCTCCAGCTCCTGCCAGTTCGCCGGCCAGGCTCCCTCGTCGGGGCTAAGGTAGACTCCCAGATAGAGGAGATGGGTCGTGCTCCAGGCAAAAGGCCTGAGCTCCTCCGGCAGGGAGTCCACCCGCCACTGACCCACCAGGAGTCCGGAACATTTCTCCCAGTTGATCCTGGCGGAGGACGCGGCCGAGTAAATCTCCTGGCACTCACGCATCCTCCGCAGGTCAGCGGGATCCTCTATCGCGAGGAGCACGTCATCGGCGTAAGCCGAGAGGACGACCCCCACGCCCGGCCCTTGCAGAGCCAGTCCCGTCAACCTCGTCCGCAAGAGGCGCAGGAAAGGCTCCACGCAAACGGCGTATAACTGGCCGGACATGGGGCATCCCTGGCGCACCCCTCTCCTAAAGCGAAGGGGCGCCGTCAAGGACCCGTTAACCTTAATCAGACACTCCGCGGTGGCGTACAAAAGTCGGATCCGGGCGACGAAATGCGTCCCGAACCCGAAAGCGCGCAGAGTTCCGAGCAGATAGTCGTGATCCACCCTGTCGAACGCCTTCTCTTGGTCGAGGGATAGGAAGGCGACCGACAGACCAGCCTCCTGGGAACAATGGATGAGGTCCCGGACCAGATGGATGTTATCGTGGATTGTCCGGCCCGGGACCGTGTATGACTGGTCGGGGTGGATCATGTGGTCCAGCACGGCACCAAGGCGAGCAGACATCGCCCTGGCGAAGATTTTGTAGTCCGTGCTGAGGAGGGAGACCGGGCGCCAGTTCTTAAGGAGGCGGAGATCGCCCTTCTTAGGCAGCAGGACGATGACTGCCCTGCGCCAAGAGAGGGGCATCTCCCCGGTCGCCAGACTTTCCCCCAGGACCCGCGCGTAGTCGCTCCCCAGGACGTCCCAGAATGCCCTGTGGAACTCCACGGTCAGCCCGTCCAGCCCCGGGGATTTTCCCCTCGAGAGCCGGGCGAGGGCACCGGTCAGCTCCGCCAGGCTTAGCGGAGCTTCCAGATTTTCGGCGCCCTCCGGGCCGACCTTCGGCAGGTCCTCCCACAAAACTCTACGCGCTTCCTCGCTGGACGGATCCGGAGAGAACAGAGCCCCGTAATATTCACGGACCCTGTTGTTGACGCCCTCCGGATCCGAGACGAGAGAGCCGTCGTCGGCCAGCAGCGTCAAGAGCTGCTTACGGACACTCTGCCTTTTTTCCAGCGAGTAGAAGAAGGGGGAGCCGCGGTCCAGATCCCGCAGGAACCGGATCCGCGACCTCACGAACGCGCCTCGGGACCCGACGAGCTGCAGGTCCTTCAGCGCGGCCTTCTTCGCTTCGTACACCGTCCGCAGGGCCGGGTCCTGGACGACTTGACCGAGACGGGACTCCAGGTCGAGCACCTCTTTTTCTAGGCGCCCGACTCTGGCCGCCCGCCTCTTGGTCGACCCCCTCGCGTACTCTTGACAGAAGACGCGGACGTGAGCCTTGCCCACGTCCCACCATAGCCTCAAGGAGGGGAAGCCCCCCTGCTTCCTTCTCCAGTCGGACCAGAATCGACGGAACGAGTCCTGGAACCGCACGTCCTCCAGCAGCCGGTTGTTAAAGTGCCAGTACGCGGACCCCGTCCTCGCGCGGAGCGAAGCGAGCTCCGCCCACACCAGGTGGTGGTCCGAACACGGCACCGGCCGCATGGAGGCCGCCGGGACGCAGGAAACGTACGCCCGAGACACGTAAAGGCGGTCGACTCTGGACCATCCAACTCCAGGCCTCACCCAAGTAAAGGCGCTGGAGTCGGGGTGGAGATTTCGCCAGACGTCCACCAAGTCGAAGGACCCGACCAGGTCCCTCAACTTCTCCATCGCCGTCATGCACTGCGGGGCACCGGAGCGGTCCCTCGCCTCGAGGGTGCAGTTAAAATCCCCCCCGAGGACAATGCAGTCGCCGACGTCGACGAAGCCAAGAAGAGCGGACACCTCTTCAAAGAAGCGCGTCTGCTGCGGGCCGGGCTGAGGGGCGTACACGTTCACGAGATGGAGCGGCACGTCCCCCAGGCGAACCGTTACGTGCAGCAAGCGGCCTGGCACGGGCTCCTCGACCCCCAAGATCTCCGGCTGAAAATGCGGGCCCAGCAAGATGGCCACCCCACTAGAAATGGCGGTGAGGTGGCTCATGCGGACCTCTCCTTGCCATTCCAGGAGCCACGTGGCTTCGTCTCCCGGAACGGTGTGGGTTTCTTGCAGGAAGCACACCGCATATTTCCCCTCACGCAGGAGCGAAAAATTGTCAAATCTACGGCGTGCCCCTCTGCCGCCGTTGATGTTGAGGCTGGCTATGGTTATCTTCATGGCAAAAGCATAGTGCAACCTCTACCTAACCTATTGTGGGGGAGGGAGCGGAGTCTTTTGTTGAACTCCGCTCTCTCCGCAGCCCAGCGAGGAGTCCCTCGAGCTCGCGCAGCTCAAGGTGCTGCTCCTTTGTCAAGGGCCCGCCCGCGGCCAAGGTTTTAACGGCGGCGCGGACAGACCCCTTGATCAGCTCTGGCTCGGACCATTTTTCCAGGGCCAGTCGGGCTTGGTCGCGGCGACCCCGGCTCTGGGCCAAAAAGTCCCGGAGTTCCTTTGCAGGAATGAGGAGGGCCTCAGCGGCGGCCGCGAGCAGATCCACCGCCTCACTGGCGGTGGTCTCTAGGTCTTCACCCGCGTCCCCCACCGAGTCCCCGTCCTCCTCCGGGAGGTGGCCGCCAGCAGCCGGCCCATCGACCGCACAAGGTACGGCAAATGAACCGGCCGCTCCAACCGGCCCTGGCACTGCCCCGATCCCACCCCCAGGATCGTCGGCAGAGGAGTCCCCACTGGGCTCTTTTAAAAATGGTGCTGGGTCGGGAAATGACAGCGGAAGGGGTTCCCCCTCCGCCCCAGGAACCGGAGAACAAGGAGAGACCCGGCCATAGGAAATCCCCAGGCCCTCCAAGTGCTCCAGCTCCAAAGTAAGGGGCGAGGGTGGGTGTTCCTCCCCCTCCCCGCTGCCACCCCCCGGCCCAGCATCTACAGTTTCATTAAAATCAATATATTTTGTTTCTGCCGGGTCGAGCAACTCCCGGGGGAAGTTGGGTATTGGCTGGGCGGGCTCAGGTTCGGCCTTTTCGGCCTCGCCCGCCTCAGTCCCCGGGACGCCCGGCCCGGCGGCTACGCATTCCTCCGCGGTCCCCACGCCCCCCACGACAGGCAGATCTTCCACTCCATCCCCGGGAGGCAGAGGCTGGGCAGCCTCAACTGTCTCACCCTCCCCGGGGAAAGACTCCTCGCGCCTGCAGCGCAATTTGGGGGCGCTGGTGGGGGACGCGGGACACGCGGCGGGCACCGACTCCTCCACGGAGGGATGTTGTTCCCCCTCCGTCTCATCGGAGCCGTGCCTCCTTTTGTTCCTGGGGGCGCGCGGAGTCAGGGAGACCTCCATGTCTGCCGAGGCCTCCCGCTCCGCCCCCCCCTTTTTCTTTTCTTGCCCGCGCCTGGGCCACTCTGTGGTGTTATTCAAGGGCCCGGGCACGGGCTCGGGGCACCCCGCGCTCGCCGGTGACTGGGTTGGGCTGAGCGCGGTGGTCAAACTTTCCGGCGCACCGAGGGGACCCGCCTCTAGATGTTTCTCCTTCTTCCGCGCCTTCTTTCCGCTCGGACGCTCTCCCTCCCCCCCGCCGGAGGCCCTGAAAACAAAGGCCTCCGACGATGCCCGCGCACCCATGGCTCCCGGCACGCGGACGCAACTAGGGGGAGGGGTGGCGGCGGCGCCAGCTATGGCCGCCTTCGGTGGTTTGGCGGCCTTGGAGGCGGGGCAGTTCTTACGAACGTGCCCCACCTCCCTGCAGGCATGGCACCGCACGCCGTCCGACGTCCAGAAGACGCGGTAGGCAGTCCCCTCGTGCACCACATTAAAGTGCCCTTCTGTCATGTCCTCCCGCGCCAGCCGGACAAAGAGCTGGCGGCGGAAGGAGAACACGTGGCGCAGGCTGTTCTCCCTGAGGCCGAGCGGTATGGGGTTGATCCCCGACCTTACCTCCCCCAGTTGGTGTAGGTGAGGGAGGAGGAGCCCAGCGGGAACAAAGGGCGGGACGTTTGACACGATGACCCTCTGCGCGGTGGCCTCGAGGGGATCCACCGGCAGGAACGTCCCGCCCACCGTGAGCCCCCTTTCGAGGGCCAGGGACACCGCCCGCTCCGACCCCAGGAAGAACACGGCCTTCCCAGACATCTTGGAGGCTGCGACAATGGCCGAGGGGCCGACTACCCCAGCCATCGCCCGCACGCACTCCTCAATGCTCATTGTGGGGTGAGTGTAGCTCTTGACCCCGTGTTTTTTTGTTATAAGTGTAAATGGTGGCAGGGCAGCGGGTGGCGCAGGAGGTGCTGTGGAAGCGGTTGCCACCTGCGCATACGTCTTCGCTGGCCCTGCCACCGGCGTGGATGGGGTCGCCATCACGGGGTCCCTTTAAGGGCTACACCCACCCCAAAGTCACAGGCCTTAATGGTCTTTATTGGCCTCTTATATAATGACTGAGCAGAGGAGCCCTTAATGAGGCACCTCTCCCCTCGTTGGCAATTGGGGAGGGGCCTTGCTCCCTCTGCTCAGTTGTCTTAAATTGTTTTTTTTTTAATTAAATTTGGAAGGAAGGGCTCTCAGAGAGAGAGGGGAGAAACAGAGGGTAACGGAGAAAGAGAAAGGGGGGTGGGAAGGGGGGGGGGGCTGCGAGGGCAGGTCTCTCCTCGCAGCTGTGGGTGGGTGCACTCCCCAGATGGCAAAACACAAAAGTCTTTGAGGTGGTCTTCAGGTGGGGGGAGAAGATGTCTTCACCTGGGGTAGCTGGAGCCACCAGGCACTCCTAACGATCTTTAATTGGGTGATTAATAACAATCTTCAGCCTGGTAGCTCCAGCTATCCCAGGCTAGGCAAATGTGGGGGGTGGGGGGGGTTCCAATTGTGGGGGGGGGGCCTAGTTGTAAGCACGGCCCCCACGCACACTACCACACACACACACACCCCCCGCGATGTTCCGGCCCTCAGTGGTCTTCTTTCCTCCCCCCACCGATACAACAAAGTCTGTTTGGGGAAATGCACCCACACCCACCTGTAGAATGTAGAGTCTCCCTCCTTCCACACTGGATGGTTGTTGTGGTTTTTCCCCCTCTCTCCAACTCTTTGCAGAAATGATAAAGATGTTGAAAGTTTTCTGCTTTCTCCTCCTCTCCCTCTGGTTAGAGTGATGGTGAAGCCCCTTCCTTCCTTCTCCTCCTGGGCTGGTCTCAGGGCTCTCCAGGCAGGAGCAAAAGTTGATAGCTGCTCTCTCTCTGCAGCTCAGCTCCTACTGTGCAGGACACGCCTCTACTGCTCCACGATTGGTCCCTTGTGCATGAAACTCTTTTAGAGTCTACCTGCAAAACATAAACTGTGCATGAAACTCTTTTGAGTTCACCTGTGAAAACATAAAAACAATAAACGGTGCCACCCGACCTGGGTGACACTCCAGACATTTTCAAGGCCCTTTTTTTTCCCCCCTTTTTTTTGGTTTTTTTTTTTGTGTTTTTCTTTTTTTTTTGGTTTTTTTTTTTGGGCACTAAAATCACAATTTTCCCCAGTGCCCCCTATAAAAGGGAAGGGGGACACTAAAAGCACCGGCAATTAAAACAAATTAAACTTTAAAACGTAAAATCAAATTAAAATTTGGTTGCCGGGCGTGATGATGCACTCCAGTCCCTCCGGTGCCCACCTCTCGCGGAAGGCCGCGAGCGTACCGGTGGACACCGCGTGCTCCATCTCCAAGGACACCCTGGACCGGATGTAAGAGCGGAAGAGAGGCAGGCAGTCAGGTTGAACGACCCCCTCGACCGCCCGCTGCCTGGACCGGCTGATGGCACCCTTGGCCGTGCCCAGGAGCAGTCCTACGAGGAGGCCTTCAGACCTACCCGCTCCCCTCCGCACAGGGTGCCCAAAGATCAGGAGAGTGGGACTGAAGTGCAGCCAGAATTTCAGGAGCAGCCCCTTCAAATAGTGGAACAGGGGCTGCAACCTCGTGCATTCAATAAAAACATGGAACACGGACTCCTCCAGACCGCAGAAATTGCAGGCGGCCTGGGAGTCCGTGAACCGGCTTAAAAATTTATTGCACGGCACTGCTCCGTGCACCACCCTCCAGGCCAAGTCCCCGATGAATAGTGGGAGGACCCCTGCGTAGAGTGCCCTCCATCGGGGACCCCCGCCTCCTCCGGACGGCAAGATGGTACGCCATGGCGTGTCCGGACGGCCGGCGAGGATGGCAAAGTTGAGGGTGTGCAGGAGCAGCCCGTACAGGAAACCCCTCCGCGCGGAACTGAAAGGCACGGAGGGGATTTCCCCGAGGCGGCTCAAGTTGTGAGGCGCCGGCCCCCGAGGGAGGTTCCGGGGTTTGGCGCCGATGAGGAATTCCGTCCGGACGGGGGTCAGTTCGGACGGGATCTCCCCACGTGCTTGAGCCTCCTCGATACACCTAACGGAGTCAGGGCCCAGAGCTGTTTTTAGCGACTCGATGGCATCGGCCGCGCGGCGGACGTTGGCAGAATTTAGGCGCCGCGCCAGCGTGACTGGCGCCATCCAGCCCGCTCCTCCGCCATCGAGCAGGTCCCTGACCCTGGTCACCTCACCAGCCACAGCCCTCTCTTCCGACCGCCACATGAAGCCTCGGCCGTGGAGGTACGGATTCCCGAGCAGCGGTTCCTGCAGGACGGCCGCCACTCCAGCCGGCGGAGAGCTGCGCTTGGTGGAGACTTTGTTCCAGACCCTGATGAGTTCCCTGTAAAAGACAGGCAGCTCCCGGAGGGCGGTCCTGGCACCCCCCAAGTTCACAAACAGGAGCTGCGTGTCATAATTGAGGTCGAGCTGCTGGCGGAAGAAATACCTCGCCAGAGCACACCACCTAGGAGGGGGCTCGACGTAAAGGTATCTCTGCAGGGTCTGAAGACGGAAAGTCGCGAGCTGGGCGCTGACGCACACCAACGACTGACCGCCCTCCTCAAGCGGGAGACTCAAGACCGCGACAGAGACCCAGTGCTTCCTGTTGTTCCAGAAGAAGTCCACCAGCTTCTTCTGTATCTTGGCGACAAACGCAGGGGGAGGGGTCAAAGTGACCAGCCGGTACCACAGCATTGCGGCCACCAGCTGGTTTATGACTAGCGCTCGACCCCTGTAGGACAGCACTCGGAGCAGTCCTGTCCAGCGCCCTAGGCGAGCGGCGACCTTGGCCTCCAGCTCCTGCCAGTTCGCCGGCCAGGCTTCCTCGTCGGGGCTAAGGTAGACTCCCAGATAGAGGAGATGGGTCGTGCTCCAGGCAAAAGGCCTGAGCTCCTCCGGCAGGGAGTCCACCCGCCACTGACCCACCAGGAGTCCGGAACATTTCTCCCAGTTGATCCTGGCGGAGGACGCGGCCGAGTAAATCTCCTGGCACTCACGCATCCTCCGCAGGTCAGCGGGATCCTCTACCGCGAGGAGCACGTCATCGGCGTAAGCCGAGAGGACGACCTCCACGCCCGGCCCTTGCAGAGCCAGTCCCGTCAACCTCGTCCGCAAGAGGCGCAGGAAAGGCTCCACGCAAACGGCGTATAACTGGCCGGACATGGGGCATCCCTGGCGCACCCCTCTCCTAAAGCGAAGGGGCGCCGTCAAGGACCCGTTAACCTTAATCAGACACTCCGCGGCGGCGTACAAAAGTCGGATCCGGGCGACGAAATGCGTCCCGAACCCGAAAGCGCGCAGAGTTCCGAGCAGATAGTCGTGATCCACCCTGTCGAACGCCTTCTCTTGGTCGAGGGATAGGAAGGCGACCGACAGACCAGCCTCCTGGGAGCAATGGATGAGGTCCCGGACCAGATGGATGTTGTCGTGGATTGTCCGGCCCGGGACCGTGTATGACTGGTCGGGGTGGATCATGTGGTCCAGCACGGCACCAAGGCGAGCAGACATCGCCCTGGCGAAGATTTTGTAGTCCGTGCTGAGGAGGGAGACCGGGCGGCAGTTCTTAAGGAGGCGGAGATCGCCCTTCTTAGGCAGCAGGACGATGACTGCCCTGCGCCAAGAGAGGGGCATCTCCCCGGTCGCCAGACTTTCCCCCAGGACCCGCGCGTAGTCGCCCCCCAGGACGTCCCAGAACGCCCTGTGGAACTCCACGGTCAGCCCGTCCAGCCCCGGGGATTTTCCCCTCGAGAGCCGGGCGAGGGCACCGGTCAGCTCCGCCAGGCTTAGCGGAGCTTCCAGATTTTCGGCGCCCTCCGGGCCGACCTTCGGCAGGTCCTCCCACAAAACTCTACGCGCTTCCTCGCTGGACGGATCCGGAGAGAACAGAGCCCCGTAATATTCACGGACCCTGTTGTTGACGCCCTCCGGATCCGAGACGAGAGAGCCGTCGTCGGCCAGCAGCGTCAAGAGCTGCTTACGGACACTCTGCCTTTTTTCCAGCGAGTAGAAGAAGGGGGAGCCGCGGTCCAGATCCCGCAGGAACCGGATCCGCGACCTCACGAACGCGCCTCGGGACCCGACGAGCTGCAGGTCCTTCAGCGCGGCCTTCTTCGCTTCGTACACCGTCCGCAGGGCCGGGTCCTGGACGACTTGACCGAGACGGGCTTCCAGGTCGAGCACCTCTTTTTCTAGGCGCCCGACTCTGGCCGCCCGCCTCTTGGTCGACCCCCTCGCGTACTCTTGACAGAAGACGCGGACGTGAGCCTTGCCCACGTCCCACCATAGCCTCAAGGAGGGGAAGCCCCCCTGCTTCCTTCTCCAGTCGGACCAGAATCGACGGAACGAGTCCTGGAACCGCACGTCCTCCAGCAGCCGGTTGTTAAAGTGCCAGTACGCGGACCCCGTCCTCGCGCGGAGCGAAGCGAGCTCCGCCCACACCAGGTGGTGGTCCGAGCACGGCACCGGCCGCATGGAGGCCGCCGGGACGCAGGAAACGTACGCCCGAGACACGTAAAGGCGGTCGACCCTAGACCATCCAACTCCAGGCCTCACCCAAGTAAAGGCGCTGGAGTCGGGGTGGAGATTTCGCCAGACGTCCACCAAGTCGAAGGACCCGACCAGGTCCCTCAACTTCTCCATCGCCGTCATGCACTGCGGGGCACCGGAGCGGTCCCTCGCCTCGAGGGTGCAGTTAAAATCCCCCCCGAGGACAATGCAGTCGCCGACGTCGACGGAGCCAAGAAGAGCGGACACCTCTTCAAAGAAGCGCGTTTGCTGCGGGCCGGGATGAGGGGCGTACACGTTCACGAGATGGAGCGGCACGTCCCCCAGGCGAACCGTTACGTGCAGCAAGTGGCCTGGCACGGGCTCCTCGACCCCCAAGATCTCCGGCTGAAAATGCGGGCCCAGCAAGATGGCCACCCCACTTGAAATGGCGGTGAGGTGGCTCATGCGGACCTCTCCTTGCCATTCCAGGAGCCACGTGGCTTCGTCTCCCGGAACGGTGTGGGTTTCTTGCAGGAAGCACACCGCATATTTCCCCTCCCGCAGGAGCGAAAAATTGTCAAATCTACGGCGTGCCCCTCTGCCGCCGTTGATGTTGAGGCTGGCTATGGTTATCTTCATGGCAAAAGCATAGTGCAACCTCTACCTTAACCTATTGTGGGGGAGGGAGCGGAGTCTTTTGTTGAACTCCGCTCCCTCCGCAGCCCAGCGAGGAGTCCCTCGAGCTCGCGCAGCTCAAGGTGCTGCTCCTTTGTCAAGGGCCCGCCCGCGGCCAAGGTTTTAACGGCGGCGCGGACGGACCCCTTGATCAGCTCCGGCTCGGACCATTTTTCCAGGGCCAGTCGGGCTTGGTCGCGGCGACCCCGGCTCTGGGCCAAAAAGTCCCGGAGTTCCTTTGCAGGAACGAGGAGGGCCTCAGCGGCGGCCGCGAGCAGATCCACCGCCTCCCTGGCGGTGGTCTCTAGGTCTTCACCCGCGTCCCCCACCGAGTCCCCGTCCTCCTCCGGGAGGTGGCCGCCAGCAGCCAGCCCATCGACCGCACAAGGTACGGCAAATGAACCGGCCGCTCCAACCGGCCCTGGCACTGCCCCGATCCCACCCCCAGGATCGTCGGCAGAGGAGTCCCCACTGGGCTCTTTTAAAAATGGTGCTGGGTCGGGAAACGACAGCGGAAGGGGTTCCCCCTCCGCCCCAGGAACCGGAGAACAAGGAGAGACCCGGCCATAGGAAATCCCCAGGCCCTCCAAGTGCTCCAGCTCCAAAGTAAGGGGCGAGGGTGGGTGTTCCTCCCCCTCCCCGCTGCCACCCCCCGGCCCAGCATCTACAGTTTCATAATTATTTGTTTCATTCTCTGCCGGGTCGAGCAAATCCCGGGGGAAGTTGGGTAATAGCTGGGCGGGCTCAGGTTCGGCCTTTTCGGCCTCGCCCGCCTCAGTCCCCGGGACGCCCGGCCCGGCGGCTACGCATTCCTCCGCGGTCCCCACGCCCCCCACGACAGGCAGATCTTCCACTCCATCCCCGGGAGGCAGAGGCTGGGCAGCCTCAACTGTCTCACCCTCCCCGGGGAAAGACTCCTCGCGCCTGCAGCGCAATTTGGGGGCGCTGGTGGGGGACGCGGGACACGCGGCGGGCACCGACTCCTCCGCGGAGGGATGTTGTTCCCCCTCCGCCTCATTGGGGCGGTGCCTCTTTTTGTTCCTGGGGGCGCGCGGAGTCAGGGAGACCTCCATGTCTGCCGAGGCCTCCCGCTCCGCCCCCCCCTTTTCCTTTTCTTGCCCGCGCCTGGGCCCCTCTGTGGTGGTATTCAAGGGCTCGGGCACGGGCTCGGGGCACCCCGCGCTCGCCGGTGACGGGGTTGGGCTGAGCGCGGTGGTCAAATTATCCGGCGCACTGAGGGGACCCGCCTCTTGATGTTTTGTCTTCTTCCGCGCCTTCTTTCCGGTCGGACGCTCTCCCTCCCCCCCGCCGGAGGCCCTGAAAACAAAGGCCTCCGACGATGCCCGCGCACCCATGGCTCCCGGCACGCGGACGCAACTAGGGGGAGGGGTGGCGGCGGCGCCAGCCTTGGCCGCCTTCGGTGGTTTGGCGGCCTTGGAGGCGGGGCAGTTCTTGCGAACGTGCCCCACCTCCCTGCAGGCATGGCACCGCACGCCGTCCGACGTCCAGAAGACGCGGTAGGCAGTCCCCTCGTGCACCACATTAAAATGACCTTCCGTCGTCTCCTCCCGCGCCAGCCGGACAAAGAGCTGGCGGCGGAAGGAGAACACGTGGCGCAGGCTGTTCTCCCTGAGGCCGAGCGGTATGGGGTTGATCCCTGACCTTACCTCCCCCAGTTGTTGTAGGTGAGGGAGGAGGAGCTCAGCGGAAACAAAGGGCGGGACGTTTGAAACGATGACCCTCTGCGCGGTGGCCTCGAGAGGGTCCACCGGCAGGAACGTCCCGCCCACCGTGAGCCCCTTTTCAAGGGCCAGGGACACCGCCCGCTCCGACCCCAGGAAGAACACGGCCTTCCCAGACATCTTGGAGGCTGCGACAATGGCCGAGGGGCCGACTACCCCAGCCATCGCCCGCACGCACTCCTCAATGCTCATTGTGGGGTGAGTGTAGCTCTTGACCCCGTGTTTCCTGGTTATAAGTCTGAATGGTGGCAGGGCAGCGGGTGGCGCAGGAGGTGCCGTGGATGTGGACACCGCCTGCGCATACGTCCTTGCTGGCCCTGCCACCGGCGTGGATGGGGTCGCCATCACGGGGTCCCTTTAAGGGCTACACCCACCCCAAAGTCACAGGCCTTAAAGGTCTTAATTGGCCTCGTAAATTAACTGAGCAGAGGAGCTCTTAACGAGGTACCTCTCCCCTCGTTGACAATTGGGGAGAGGCCTTGCTCCCTCTGCTCAGTTGTCTTAATTGGTTTTTTTTTGCAAATTTGGAAGGAAGAGGCCTCAGAGAGAGAGGGGAGAAACAGAGTAGCAGAGAAAGAGAGAGGGGGGTGGGAAGGGGTGGGGGGGGCTGCGAGGGCAGGTCTCCCCTCGCAGCTGTGGGTGGGTGCACTCCCCAGATGGCAAAAACACAAAAGTCCTTGGGGTGGTCTTCAGGTGGGGGGAGAAGATGTCTTCACCTGGGGTAGCTGGAGCCACCAGGCACTCCCAACGATCTTTAATTGGGAGTTTTAAGAAAAACAACAATCTTCAGCCTGGTAGCTCCAGCTATCCCAGGCTAGGCAAATGTGGGGGGTGGGGGGGGTTCCAATTGTGGGGGGGGCCCAGTTGTAAGCACAGCCCCCACGCACACTACCACACACACACACACACACACACACACACCCCCCGCGATGTTCCGGCCCTCAGTGGTCTTCTTTCCTCCCCCCACCGATACAACAAAGTCTTTTTGGGAAATGCACCCACACCCACCTGTAGAAAGTGTAGAGTCTCCCTCCTTCCACACTGGATGGTTGTTGTGGTTTTTCCCCCTCTCTCCAACTCTTTGCAGAAATGATAAAGATGTTGTAAAGTTTTCTGCTTTTTCCTCCTCTCCCTCTGGATAAAGTTGTAGGTGAAGCCCCTTCCTTCCTTCTGTTCCTGGGCTGGTCTCAGGGCTCTCCAGGCAGGAGCTCAAGTTGCTAGCTGCTTCCCTCACTGCTCACAGCTCCTACTGTGCAGGACACGCCTCCACAGCTCCACAATTGGTCCTTGTGCATGAAACTCTTTTAGAGTCTACCTGTGAAAACATAAAACAATAACGGTGCCACCCAACCTGGGTGACACTCCAGACATTTACAAGGCCCTTTTTTTCCCCCCCTTTTTTTGTTTTTTTTTGTGTTTTTCTTTTTTTTGGTTTTTTTTTTGGGCACTAAAATCACAATTTTTCCCCAGTGCCCCCTATAAAAGGGAAGGGGACACTAAAAGCACCGGCAATTAAAACAAATTAACTTTAAAACGTAAAATCAAATTAAAATTTGGTTGCCGGGCGTGATGATGCACTCCAGTCCCTCCGGTGCCCACCTCTCGCGGAAGGCCGCGAGCGTACCGGTGGACACCGCGTGCTCCATCTCCAAGGACACCCTGGACCGGATGTAAGAGCGGAAGAGAGGCAGGCAGTCAGGTTGAACGACCCCCTCGACCGCCCGCTGCCTGGACCGGCTGATGGCACCCTTGGCCGTGCCCAGGAGCAGTCCTACGAGGAGGCCTTCGGACCTACCCGCTCCCCTCCGCACAGGGTGCCCAAAGATCAGGAGGGTGGGACTGAAGTGCAGCCAGAATTTCAGGAGCAGCCCCTTCAAATAATGGAACAGGGGCTGCAACCTCGTGCACTCAATAAAAACATGGAACACGGACTCCTCCAGACCGCAGAAATTGCAGGCGGCCTGGGAGTCCGTGAACCGGCTTAAAAATTTGTTGCACGGCACTGCTCCGTGCACCACCCTCCAGGCCAAGTCCCCGATGAATAGTGGGAGGACCCCTGCGTAGAGTGCCCTCCATCGGGGACCCCCGCCTCCTCCGGACGGCAAGATGGTACGCCATGGCGTGTCCGGACGGCCGGCGAGGATGGCAAAGTTGAGGGTGTGCAGGAGCAGCCCGTACAGGAAACCCCTCCGCGCGGAACTGAAAGGCACGGAGGGGATTTCCCCGAGGCGGCTCAAGTTGTGAGGCGCCGGCCCCCGAGGGAGGTTCCGGGGTTTGGCGCCGTTGAGGAATTCCGTCCGGACGGGGGTCAGTTCGGACGGGATCTCCCCACGTGCTTGAGCCTCCTCGATACACCTAACGGAGTCAGGGCCCAGAGCTGTTTTTAGCGACTCGATGGCATCGGCCGCGCGGCGGACGTTGGCAGAATTTAGGCGCCGCGCCAGCGTGACTGGCGCCATCCAGCCCGCTCCTCCGCCATCGAGCAGGTCCCTGACCCTGGTCACCTCACCAGCCACAGCCCTCTCTTCCGACCGCCACATGAAGCCTCGGCCGTGGAGGTACGGATTCCCGAGCAGCGGTTCCTGCAGGACGGCCGCCACTCCAGCCGGCGGAGAGCTGCGCTTGGTGGAGACTTTGTTCCAGACCCTGATGAGTTCCCTGTAAAAGACAGGCAGCTCCCGGAGGGCGGTCCTGGCACCCCCCAAGTTCACAAACAGGAGCTGCGTGTCATAATTGAGGTCGAGCTGCTGGCGGAAGAAATACCTCGCCAGAGCACACCACCTAGGAGGGGGCTCGACGTAAAGGTATCTCTGCAGGGTCTGAAGACGGAAAGTCGCGAGCTGGGCGCTGACGCACACCAACGACTGACCGCCCTCCTCAAGCGGGAGACTCAAGACCGCGACAGAGACCCAGTGCTTCCTGTTGTTCCAGAAGAAGTCCACCAGCTTCTTCTGTATCTTGGCGACAAACGCAGGGGGAGGGGTCAAAGTGACCAGCCGGTACCACAGCATTGCGGCCACCAGCTGGTTTATGACTAGCGCTCGACCCCTGTAGGACAGCACTCGGAGCAGTCCTGTCCAGCGCCCTAGGCGAGCGGCGACCTTGGCCTCCAGCTCCTGCCAGTTCGCCGGCCAGGCTTCCTCGTCGGGGCTAAGGTAGACTCCCAGATAGAGGAGATGGGTCGTGCTCCAGGCAAAAGGCCTGAGCTCCTCCGGCAGGGAGTCCACCCGCCACTGACCCACCAGGAGTCCGGAACATTTCTCCCAGTTGATCCTGGCGGAGGACGCGGCCGAGTAAATCTCCTGGCACTCACGCATCCTCCGCAGGTCAGCGGGATCCTCTACCGCGAGGAGCACGTCATCGGCGTAAGCCGAGAGGACGACCTCCACGCCCGGCCCTTGCAGAGCCAGTCCCGTCAACCTCGTCCGCAAGAGGCGCAGGAAAGGCTCCACGCAAACGGCGTATAACTGGCCGGACATGGGGCATCCCTGGCGCACCCCTCTCCTAAAGCGAAGGGGCGCCGTCAAGGACCCGTTAACCTTAATCAGACACTCCGCGGCGGCGTACAAAAGTCGGATCCGGGCGACGAAATGCGTCCCGAACCCGAAAGCGCGCAGAGTTCCGAGCAGATAGTCGTGATCCACCCTGTCGAACGCCTTCTCTTGGTCGAGGGATAGGAAGGCGACCGACAGACCAGCCTCCTGGGAGCAATGGATGAGGTCCCGGACCAGATGGATGTTGTCGTGGATTGTCCGGCCCGGGACCGTGTATGACTGGTCGGGGTGGATCATGTGGTCCAGCACGGCACCAAGGCGAGCAGACATCGCCCTGGCGAAGATTTTGTAGTCCGTGCTGAGGAGGGAGACCGGGCGCCAGTTCTTAAGGAGGCGGAGATCGCCCTTCTTAGGCAGCAGGACGATGACTGCCCTGCGCCAAGAGAGGGGCATCTCCCCGGTCGCCAGACTTTCCCCCAGGACCCGCGCGTAGTCGCCCCCCAGGACGTCCCAGAACGCCCTGTGGAACTCCACGGTCAGCCCGTCCAGCCCCGGGGATTTTCCCCTCGAGAGCCGGGCGAGGGCACCGGTCAGCTCCGCCAGGCTTAGCGGAGCTTCCAGATTTTCGGCGCCCTCCGGGCCGACCTTCGGCAGGTCCTCCCACAAAACTCTACGCGCTTCCTCGCTGGACGGATCCGGAGAGAACAGAGCCCCGTAATATTCACGGACCCTGTTGTTGACGCCCTCCGGATCCGAGACGAGAGAGCCGTCGTCGGCCAGCAGCGTCAAGAGCTGCTTACGGACACTCTGCCTTTTTTCCAGCGAGTAGAAGAAGGGGGAGCCGCGGTCCAGATCCCGCAGGAACCGGATCCGCGACCTCACGAACGCGCCTCGGGACCCGACGAGCTGCAGGTCCTTCAGCGCGGCCTTCTTCGCTTCGTACACCGTCCGCAGGGCCGGGTCCTGGACGACTTGACCGAGACGGGCTTCCAGGTCGAGCACCTCTTTTTCTAGGCGCCCGACTCTGGCCGCCCGCCTCTTGGTCGACCCCCTCGCGTACTCTTGACAGAAGACGCGGACGTGAGCCTTGCCCACGTCCCACCATAGCCTCAAGGAGGGGAAGCCCCCCTGCTTCCTTCTCCAGTCGGACCAGAATCGACGGAACGAGTCCTGGAACCGCACGTCCTCCAGCAGCCGGTTGTTAAAGTGCCAGTACGCGGACCCCGTCCTCGCGCGGAGCGAAGCGAGCTCCGCCCACACCAGGTGGTGGTCCGAACACGGCACCGGCCGCATGGAGGCCGCCGGGACGCAGGAAACGTACGCCCGAGACACGTAAAGGCGGTCGACTCTAGACCATCCAACTCCAGGCCTCACCCAAGTAAAGGCGCTGGAGTCGGGGTGGAGATTTCGCCAGACGTCCACCAAGTCGAAGGACCCGACCAGGTCCCTCAACTTCTCCATCGCCGTCATGCACTGCGGGGCACCGGAGCGGTCCCTCGCCTCGAGGGTGCAGTTAAAATCCCCCCCGAGGACAATGCAGTCGCCGACGTCGACGGAGCCAAGAAGAGCGGACACCTCTTCAAAGAAGCGCGTCTGCTGCGGGCCGGGATGAGGGGCGTACACGTTCACGAGATGGAGCGGCACGTCCCCCAGGCGAACCGTTACGTGCAGCAAGCGGCCTGGCACGGGCTCCTCGACCCCCAAGATCTCCGGCTGAAAATGCGGGCCCAGCAAGATGGCCACCCCACTAGAAATGGCGGTGAGGTGGCTCATGCGGACCTCTCCTTGCCATTCCAGGAGCCACGTGGCTTCGTCTCCCGGAACGGTGTGGGTTTCTTGCAGGAAGCACACCGCATATTTCCCCTCCCGCAGGAGCGAAAAATTGTCAAATCTACGGCGTGCCCCTCTGCCGCCGTTGATGTTGAGGCTGGCTATGGTTATCTTCATGACAAAAGCATAGTGCAACCTCTACCTTAACCTATTGTGGGGGAGGGAGCGGAGTCTTTTGTTGAACTCCGCTCCCTCCGCAGCCCAGCGAGGAGTCCCTCGAGCTCGCGCAGCTCAAGGTGCTGCTCCTTTGTCAAGGGCCCGCCCGCGGCCAAGGTTTTAACGGCGGCGCGGACGGACCCCTTGATCAGCTCCGGCTCGGACCATTTTTCCAGGGCCAGTCGGGCTTGGTCGCGGCGACCCCGGCTCTGGGCCAAAAAGTCCCGGAGTTCCTTTGCAGGAACGAGGAGGGCCTCAGCGGCGGCCGCGAGCAGATCCACCGCCTCCCTGGCGGTGGTCTCTAGGTCTTCACCCGCGTCCCCCACCGAGTCCCCGTCCTCCTCCGGGAGGTGGCCGCCAGCAGCCGGCCCATCGACCGCACAAGGTACGGCAAATGAACCGGCCGCTCCAACCGGCCCTGGCACTGCCCCGATCCCACCCCCAGGATCGTCGGCAGAGGAGTCCCCACTGGGCTCTTTTAAAAATGGTGCTGGGTCGGGAAATGACAGCGGAAGGGGTTCCCCCTCCGCCCCAGGAACCGGGGAACAAGGAGAGACCCGGCCATAGGAAATCCCCAGGCCCTCCAAGTGCACCAGTTCCAAAGTAAGGGGCGAGGGTGGGTGTTCCTCCCCCTCCCCGCTGCCACCCCCCGGCCCAGCATCTACAGTGTCATAATTATTTGTTTCATTCTCTGCCGGGTCGAGCAAATCCCGGGGGAAGTTGGGTAATAGCTGGGCGGGCTCAGGTTCGGCCTTTTCGGCCTCGCCCGCCTCAGTCCCCGGGACGCCCGGCCCGGCGGCTACGCATTCCTCCGCGGTCCCCACGCCCCCCACGACAGGCAGATCTTCCACTCCATCCCCGGGAGGCAGAGGCTGGGCAGCCTCAACTGTCTCACCCTCCCCGGGGAAAGACTCCTCGCGCCTGCAGCGCAATTTGGGGGCGCTGGTGGGGGACGCGGGACACGCGGCGGGCACCGCCTCCTCCACGGAGGGATGTTGTTCCCCCTCCGCCTCATCGGAGCCGTGCCTCTTTTTGTTCCTGGGGGCGCGCGGAGTCAGGGAGACCTCCATGTCTGCCGAGGCCTCCCGCTCCGCCCCCCCCTTTTCCTTTTCTTGCCCGCGCCTGGGCCCCTCTGTGGTGGTATTCAAGGGCCCGGGCACGGGCTCGGGGCACCCCGCGCTCGCCGGTGACTGGGTTGGGCTGAGCGCGGTGGTCAGACTTTCCGGCGCACCGAGGGGACCCGCCTCGAGATGTTTCGCCTTCTTCCGCGCCTTCTTTCCGGTCGAACGCTCTCCCTCCCCCCCGCCGGAGGCCCTGAAAATAAAGGCCTCCGACGATGCCCGCGCACCCATGGCTCCCGGCACGCGGACGCAACTAGGGGGAGGGGTGGCGGCAGCGCCAGCCTTGGCCGCCTTCGGTGGTTTGGCGGCCTTGGAGGCGGGGCAGTTCTTACGAACATGCCCCACCTCCCTGCAGGCATGGCACCGCACGCCGTCCGACGTCCAGAAGACGCGGTAGGCAGTCCCCTCGTGCACCACATTAAAGTGCCCTTCTGTCAGGTCCTCCCGCGCCAGCCGGACAAAGAGCTGGCGGCGGAAGGAGAACACGTGGCGCAGGCTGTTCTCCCTGAGGCCGAGCGGTATGGGGTTGATCCCTGACCTTACCTCCCCCAGTTGTTGTAGGTGAGGGAGGAGGAGCTCAGCGGGAACAAAGGGCGGGACGTTCGACACGATGACCCTCTGCGCGGTGGCCTCGAGAGGATCCACCGGCAGGAACGTCCCGCCCACCGTGAGCCCCTTTTCGAGGGCCAGGGACACCGCCCGCTCCGACCCCAGGAAGAAAACAGCCTTCCCAGACATCTTGGAGGCTGCGACAATGGCCGAGGGGCCGACTACCCCAGCCATCGCCCGCACGCACTCCTCAATGCTCATTGTGGGGTGAGTGTAGCTCTTGACCCCGTGTTTCCTGGTTATAAGTCTGAATGGTGGCAGGGCAGCGGGTGGCGCAGGAGGTGCCGTGGATGTGGACACCGCCTGCGCATACGTCCTTGCTGGCCCTGCCACCGGCGTGGATGGGGTCGCCATCACGGGGTCCCTTTAAGGGCTACACCCACCCCAAAGTCACAGGCCTTAATGGTCTTTATTAGGCCTCTTGTAGATTGACTGAGCAGAGGAGCCCTTAATGAGGTACCTCTCCCCTAGTTGACAATTGGGGAGGGGCCTTGCTCCCTCTGCTCAGTTGTCTTAAATGTTTTTTTTTTTTTTTTTTTTTTTTAAATTAAATTTGGAAGAAAGAGGCTCTCAGAGAGAGAGGGGAGAAACAGAGTAACAGAGAAAGAGAGAGGGGGGGTGGGAAGGGGGGGACTGCGAGGGCAGGTCTCCCCTCGCAGCTGTGGGTGGGTGCACTCCCCAGATGGCAAAACACAAAAGTCTTTGGGGTGGTCTTCAGGTGGGGGGAGAAGATGTCTTCACCTGGGGTAGCTGGAGCCACCAGGCACTCCTAACGATCTTTAATTGGGTGATTGATGACAATCTTCAGCCTGGTAGCTCCAGCTATCCCAGGCTAGGCAAATGTGGGGGGTGGGGGGGGTTCCAATTGTGGGGGGGGGCCTAGTTGTAAGCACGGCCCCCACGCACACTACCACACACACACACACCCCCCGCGATGTTCCGGCCCTCAGTGGTCTTCTTTCCTCCCCCCACCGATACAACAAAGTCTGTTTGGGGAAATGCACCCACACCCACCTGTAGAGTAGTTGAGTCTCCCTCCTTCCACACTGGATGTTGGTTGTGGTTTTTCCCCCTCTCTCCAACTCTTTGCAGAAATGATAAAGATGTTGTAAAGTTTTCTGCTTTTTCCTCCTCTCCCTCTGGATAAAGTTGTAGGTGAAGCCCCTTCCTTCCTTCTGTTCCTGGGCTGGTCTCAGGGCTCTCCAGGCAGGAGCTCAAGTTGCTAGCTGCTTCCCTCACTGCTCACAGCTCCTACTGTGCAGGACACGCCTCCACAGCTCCACAATTGGTCCTTGTGCATGAAACTCTTTTGAGTTTATCTGTGAAAACATAAAACATTAAACGGTGCCACCCGACCTGGGTGACACTCCAGACATTTACAAGGCCCATTTTTCCCCCTTTTTTGTGTTTTTTTTTGTGTGTTTTTTTTTGTTTTGTTTTTTTGGGCACTAAAATCACAATTTTTCCCCAGTGCCCCCTATAAAAGGGAAGGGGACACTAAAAGCACCGGCAATTAAAACAAATTAAACTTTAAAACGTAAAATCAAATTAAAATTTGGTTGCCGGGCGTGATGATGCACTCCAGTCCCTCCGGTGCCCACCTCTCGCGGAAGGCCGCGAGCGTACCGGTGGACACCGCGTGCTCCATCTCCAAGGACACCCTGGATCGGATGTAAGAGCGGAAGAGAGGCAGGCAGTCAGGTTGAACGACCCCCTCGACCGCCCGCTGCCTGGACCGGCTGATGGCACCCTTGGCCGTGCCCAGGAGCAGTCCTACGAGGAGGCCCTCGGACCTACCCGCTCCCCTCCGCACAGGGTGCCCAAAGATCAGGAGAGTGGGACTGAAGTGCAGCCAGAATTTCAGGAGCAGCCCCTTCAAATAGTGGAACAGGGGCTGCAACCTTGTGCATTCAATAAAAACATGGAACACGGACTCCTCCAGACCGCAGAAATTGCAGGCGGCCTGGGAGTCCGTGAACCGGCTTAAAAATTTGTTGCACGGCACTGCTCCGTGCACCACCCTCCAGGCCAAGTCCCCGATGAATAGTGGGAGGACCCCTGCGTAGAGTGCCCTCCATCGGGGACCCCCGCCTCCTCCGGACGGCAAGATGGTACGCCATGGCGTGTCCGGACGGCCGGCGAGGATGGCAAAGTTGAGGGTGTGCAGGAGCAGCCCGTACAGGAAACCCCTCCGCGCGGAACTGAAAGGCACGGAGGGGATTTCCCCGAGGCGGCTCAAGTTGTGAGGCGCCGGCCCCCGAGGGAGG
This sequence comes from Pristiophorus japonicus, assembly GCF_044704955.1. Lineage (NCBI taxonomy): Eukaryota > Metazoa > Chordata > Chondrichthyes > Pristiophoridae > Pristiophorus > Pristiophorus japonicus. Next base: position 631,476 of record NW_027251257.1, read on the forward strand.
TTCCGGGGTTTGGCGCCGATGAGGAATTCCGTCCGGACGGGGGTCAGTTCGGACGGGATCTCCCCACGTGCTTGAGCCTCCTCGATACACCTAACGGAGTCAGGGCCCAGAGCTGTTTTTAGCGACTCGATGGCATCGGCCGCGCGGCGGACGTTGGCAGAATTTAGGCGCCGCGCCAGCGTGACTGGCGCCATCCAGCCCGCTCCTCCGCCATCGAGCAGGTCCCTGACCCTGGTCACCTCACCAGCCACAGCCCTCTCTTCCGACCGCCACATGAAGCCTCGGCCGTGGAGGTACGGATTCCCGAGCAGCGGTTCCTGCAGGACGGCCGCCACTCCAGCCGGTGGAGAGCTGCGCTTGGTGGAGACTTTGTTCCAGACCCTGATGAGTTCCCTGTAAAAGACAGGCAGCTCCCGGAGGGCGGTCCTGGCACCCCCCAAGTTCACAAACAGGAGCTGCGTGTCATAATTGAGGTCGAGCTGCTGGCGGAAGAAATACCTCGCCAGAGCACACCACCTAGGAGGGGGCTCGACGTAAAGGTATCTCTGCAGGGTCTGAAGACGGAAAGTCGCGAGCTGGGCGCTGACGCACACCAACGACTGACCGCCCTCCTCAAGCGGGAGACTCAAGACCGCGACAGAGACCCAGTGCTTCCTGTTGTTCCAGAAGAAGTCCACCAGCTTCTTCTGTATCTTGGCGACAAACGCAGGGGGAGGGGTCAAAGTGACCAGCCGGTACCACAGCATTGCGGCCACCAGCTGGTTTATGACTAGCGCTCGACCCCTGTAGGACAGCACTCGGAGCAGTCCTGTCCAGCGCCCTAGGCGAGCGGCGACCTTGGCCTCCAGCTCCTGCCAGTTCGCCGGCCAGGCTTCCTCGTCGGGGCTAAGGTAGACTCCCAGATAGAGGAGATGGGTCGTGCTCCAGGCAAAAGGCCTGAGCTCCTCCGGCAGGGAGTCCACCCGCCACTGACCCACCAGGAGTCCGGAACATTTCTCCCAGTTGATCCTGGCGGAGGACGCGGCCGAGTAAATCTCCTGGCACTCACGCATCCTCCGCAGGTCAGCGGGATCCTCTATCGCGAGGAGCACGTCATCGGCGTAAGCCGAGAGGACGACCTCCACGCCCGGCCCTTGCAGAGCCAGTCCCGTCAACCTCGTCCGCAAGAGGCGCAGGAAAGGCTCCACGCAAACGGCGTATAACTGGCCGGACATGGGGCATCCCTGGCGCACCCCTCTCCTAAAGCGAAGGGGCGCCGTCAAGGACCCGTTAACCTTAATCAGACACTCCGCGGCGGCGTACAAAAGTCGGATCCGGGCGACGAAATGCGTCCCGAACCCGAAAGCGCGCAGAGTTCCGAGCAGATAGTCGTGATCCACCCTGTCGAACGCCTTCTCTTGGTCGAGGGATAGGAAGGCGACCGACAGACCAGCCTCCTGGGAACAATGGATGAGGTCCCGGACCAGATGGATGTTATCGTGGATTGTCCGGCCCGGGACCGTGTATGACTGGTCGGGGTGGATCATGTGGTCCAGCACAGCACCAAGGCGAGCAGACATCGCCCTGGCGAAGATTTTGTAGTCCGTGCTGAGGAGGGAGACCGGGCGCCAGTTCTTAAGGAGGCGGAGATCGCCCTTCTTAGGCAGCAGGACGATGACTGCCCTGCGCCAAGAGAGGGGCATCTCCCCGGTCGCCAGACTTTCCCCCAGGACCCGCGCGTAGTCGCTCCCCAGGACGTCCCAGAACGCCCTGTGGAACTCCACGGTCAGCCCGTCCAGCCCCGGGGATTTTCCCCTCGAGAGCCGGGCGAGGGCACCGGTCAGCTCCGCCAGGCTTAGCGGAGCTTCCAGATTTTCGGCGCCCTCCGGGCCGACCTTCGGCAGGTCCTCCCACAAAACTCTACGCGCTTCCTCGCTGGACGGATCCGGAGAGAACAGAGCCCCGTAATATTCACGGACCCTGTTGTTGACGCCCTCCGGATCCGAGACGAGAGAGCCGTCGTCGGCCAGCAGCGTCAAGAGCTGCTTACGGACACTCTGCCTTTTTTCCAGCGAGTAGAAGAAGGGGGAGCCGCGGTCCAGATCCCGCAGGAACCGGATCCGCGACCTCACGAACGCGCCTCGGGACCCGACGAGCTGCAGGTCCTTCAGCGCGGCCTTCTTCGCTTCGTACACCGTCCGCAGGGCCGGGTCCTGGACGACTTGACCGAGACGGGCTTCCAGGTCGAGCACCTCTTTTTCTAGGCGCCCGACTCTGGCCGCCCGCCTCTTGGTCGACCCCCTCGCGTACTCTTGACAGAAGACGCGGACGTGAGCCTTGCCCACGTCCCACCATAGCCTCAAGGAGGGGAAGCCCCCCTGCTTCCTTCTCCAGTCGGACCAGAATCGACGGAACGAGTCCTGGAACCGCACGTCCTCCAGCAGCCGGTTGTTAAAGTGCCAGTACGCGGACCCCGTCCTCGCGCGGAGCGAAGCGAGCTCCGCCCACACCAGGTGGTGGTCCGAGCACGGCACCGGCCGCATGGAGGCCGCCGGGACGCAGGAAACGTACGCCCGAGACACGTAAAGGCGGTCGACCCTAGACCATCCAACTCCAGGCCTCACCCAAGTAAAGGCGCTGGAGTCGGGGTGGAGATTTCGCCAGACGTCCACCAAGTCGAAGGACCCGACCAGGTCCCTCAACTTCTCCATCGCCGTCATGCACTGCGGGGCACCGGAGCGGTCCCTCGCCTCGAGGGTGCAGTTAAAATCCCCCCCGAGGACAATGCAGTCGCCGACGTCGACGGAGCCAAGAAGAGCGGACACCTCTTCAAAGAAGCGCGTTTGCTGCGGGCCGGGATGAGGGGCGTACACGTTCACGAGATGGAGCGGCACGTCCCCCAGGCGAACCGTTACGTGCAGCAAGCGGCCTGGCACGGGCTCCTCGACCCCCAAGATCTCCGGCTGAAAATGCGGGCCCAGCAAGATGGCCACCCCACTAGAAATGGCGGTGAGGTGGCTCATGCGGACCTCTCCTTGCCATTCCAGGAGCCACGTGGCTTCGTCTCCCGGAACGGTGTGGGTTTCTTGCAGGAAGCACACCGCATATTTCCCCTCCCGCAGGAGCGAAAAATTGTCAAATCTACGGCGTGCCCCTCTGCCGCCGTTGATGTTGAGGCTGGCTATGGTTATCTTCATGACAAAAGCATAGTGCAACCTCTACCTTAACCTATTGTGGGGGGGGGAGCGGAGTCTTTTGTTGAACTCCGCTCCCTCCGCAGCCCAGCGAGGAGTCCCTCGAGCTCGCGCAGCTCAAGGTGCTGCTCCTTTGTCAAGGGCCCGCCCGCGGCCAAGGTTTTAACGGCGGCGCGGACGGACCCCTTGATCAGCTCCGGCTCGGACCATTTTTCCAGGGCCAGTCGGGCTTGGTCGCGGCGACCCCGGCTCTGGGCCAAAAAGTCCCGGAGTTCCTTTGCAGGAACGAGGAGGGCCTCAGCGGCGGCCGCGAGCAGATCCACCGCCTCCCTGGCGGTGGTCTCTAGGTCTTCACCCGCGTCCCCCACCGAGTCCCCGTCCTCCTCCGGGAGGTGGCCGCCAGCAGCCGGCCCATCGACCGCACAAGGTACGGCAAATGAACCGGCCGCTCCAACCGGCCCTGGCACTGCCCCGATCCCACCCCCAGGATCGTCGGCAGAGGAGTCCCCACTGGGCTCTTTTAAAAATGGTGCTGGGTCGGGAAATGACAGCGGAAGGGGTTCCCCCTCCGCCCCAGGAACCGGAGAACAAGGAGAGACCCGGCCATAGGAAATCCCCAGGCCCTCCAAGTGCTCCAGCTCCAAAGTAAGGGGCGAGGGTGGGTGTTCCTCCCCCTCCCCGCTGCCACCCCCCGGCCCAGCATCTACAGTGTCATAATTATTTGTTTCATTCTCTGCCGGGTCGAGCAAATCCCGGGGGAAGTTGGGTAATAGCTGGGCGGGCTCAGGTTCGGCCTTTTCGGCCTCGCCCGCCTCAGTCCCCGGGACGCCCGGCCCGGCGGCTACGCATTCCTCCGCGGTCCCCACGCCCCCCACGACAGGCAGATCTTCCACTCCATCCCCGGGAGGCAGAGGCTGGGCAGCCTCAACTGTCTCACCCTCCCCGGGGAAAGACTCCTCGCGCCTGCAGCGCAATTTGGGGGCGCTGGTGGGGGACGCGGGACACGCGGCGGGCACCGCCTCCTCCGCGGAGGGATGTTGTTCCCCCTCCGCCTCATTGGGGCGGTGCCTCTTTTTGTTCCTGGGGGCGCGCGGAGTCAGGGAGACCTCCATGTCTGCCGAGGCCTCCCGCTCCGCCCCCCCCTTTTCCTTTTCTTGCCCGCGCCTGGGCCCCTCTGTGGTGGTATTCAAGGGCCCGGGCACGGGCTCGGGGCACCCCGCGCTCGCCGGTGACTGGGTTGGGCTGAGCGCGGTGGTCAGACTTTCCGGCGCACCGAGGGGACCCGCCTCGAGATGTTTCGCCTTCTTCCGCGCCTTCTTTCCGGTCGAACGCTCTCCCTCCCCCCCGCCGGAGGCCCTGAAAATAAAGGCCTCCGACGATGCCCGCGCACCCATGGCTCCCGGCACGCGGACGCAACTAGGGGGAGGGGTGGCGGCAGCGCCAGCCTTGGCCGCCTTCGGTGGTTTGGCGGCCTTGGAGGCGGGGCAGTTCTTACGAACATGCCCCACCTCCCTGCAGGCATGGCACCGCACGCCGTCCGACGTCCAGAAGACGCGGTAGGCAGTCCCCTCGTGCACCACATTAAAGTGCCCTTCTGTCAGGTCCTCCCGCGCCAGCCGGACAAAGAGCTGGCGGCGGAAGGAGAACACGTGGCGCAGGCTGTTCTCCCTGAGGCCGAGCGGTATGGGGTTGATCCCTGACCTTACCTCCCCCAGTTGTTGTAGGTGAGGGAGGAGGAGCTCAGCGGGAACAAAGGGCGGGACGTTCGACACGATGACCCTCTGCGCGGTGGCCTCGAGAGGATCCACCGGCAGGAACGTCCCGCCCACCGTGAGCCCCTTTTCGAGGGCCAGGGACACCGCCCGCTCCGACCCCAGGAAGAAAACAGCCTTCCCAGACATCTTGGAGGCTGCGACAATGGCCGAGGGGCCGACTACCCCAGCCATCGCCCGCACGCACTCCTCAATGCTCATTGTGGGGTGAGTGTAGCTCTTGACCCCGTGTTTCCTGGTTATAAGTCTGAATGGTGGCAGGGCAGCGGGTGGCGCAGGAGGTGCCGTGGATGTGGACACCGCCTGCGCATACGTCCTTGCTGGCCCTGCCACCGGCGTGGATGGGGTCGCCATCACGGGGTCCCTTTAAGGGCTACACCCACCCCAAAGTCACAGGCCTTAATGGTCTTTATTAGGCCTCTTGTAGATTGACTGAGCAGAGGAGCCCTTAATGAGGTACCTCTCCCCTAGTTGACAATTGGGGAGGGGCCTTGCTCCCTCTGCTCAGTTGTCTTAAATGTTTTTTTTTTTTTTTTTTTTTTTTAAATTAAATTTGGAAGAAAGAGGCTCTCAGAGAGAGAGGGGAGAAACAGAGTAACAGAGAAAGAGAGAGGGGGGGTGGGAAGGGGGGGACTGCGAGGGCAGGTCTCCCCTCGCAGCTGTGGGTGGGTGCACTCCCCAGATGGCAAAACACAAAAGTCTTTGGGGTGGTCTTCAGGTGGGGGGAGAAGATGTCTTCACCTGGGGTAGCTGGAGCCACCAGGCACTCCTAACGATCTTTAATTGGGTGATTGATGACAATCTTCAGCCTGGTAGCTCCAGCTATCCCAGGCTAGGCAAATGTGGGGGGTGGGGGGGGTTCCAATTGTGGGGGGGGGCCTAGTTGTAAGCACGGCCCCCACGCACACTACCACACACACACACACCCCCCGCGATGTTCCGGCCCTCAGTGGTCTTCTTTCCTCCCCCCACCGATACAACAAAGTCTGTTTGGGGAAATGCACCCACACCCACCTGTAGAGTAGTTGAGTCTCCCTCCTTCCACACTGGATGTTGGTTGTGGTTTTTCCCCCTCTCTCCAACTCTTTGCAGAAATGATAAAGATGTTGTAAAGTTTTCTGCTTTTTCCTCCTCTCCCTCTGGATAAAGTTGTAGGTGAAGCCCCTTCCTTCCTTCTGTTCCTGGGCTGGTCTCAGGGCTCTCCAGGCAGGAGCTCAAGTTGCTAGCTGCTTCCCTCACTGCTCACAGCTCCTACTGTGCAGGACACGCCTCCACAGCTCCACAATTGGTCCTTGTGCATGAAACTCTTTTGAGTTCACCTGTGAAGACATAAAAACAATAAACGGTGCCACCCGACCTGGGTGACACTCCAGACATTTTCAAGGCCCTTTTTTTTCCCCCCTTTTTTTGTTTTTTTTTGTGTTTTTTTTTTGGGCACTAAAATAACAATTTTCCCCAGTGCCCCCTATAAAAGGGAAGGGGGACACTAAAAGCACCGGCAATTAAAACAAATTAAACTTTAAAACGTAAAATCAAATTAAAATTTGGTTGCCGGGCGTGATGATGCACTCCAGTCCCTCCGGTGCCCACCTCTCGCGGAAGGCCGCGAGCGTACCGGTGGACACCGCGTGCTCCATCTCCAAGGACACCCTGGACCGGATGTAAGAGCGGAAGAGAGGCAGGCAGTCAGGTTGAACGACCCCCTCGACCGCCCGCTGCCTGGACCGGCTGATGGCACCCTTGGCCGTGCCCAGGAGCAGTCCTACGAGGAGGCCTTCGGACCTACCCGCTCCCCTCCGCACAGGGTGCCCAAAGATCAGGAGGGTGGGACTGAAGTGCAGCCAGAATTTCAGGAGCAGCCCCTTCAAATAATGGAACAGGGGCTGCAACCTCGTGCACTCAATAAAAACATGGAACACGGACTCCTCCAGACCGCAGAAATTGCAGGCGGCCTGGGAGTCCGTGAACCGGCTTAAAAATTTGTTGCACGGCACTGCTCCGTGCACCACCCTCCAGGCCAAGTCCCCGATGAATAGTGGGAGGACCCCTGCGTAGAGTGCCCTCCATCGGGGACCCCCGCCTCCTCCGGACGGCAAGATGGTACGCCATGGCGTGTCCGGACGGCCGGCGAGGATGGCAAAGTTGAGGGTGTGCAGGAGCAGCCCGTACAGGAAACCCCTCCGCGCGGAACTGAAAGGCACGGAGGGGATTTCCCCGAGGCGGCTCAAGTTGTGAGGCGCCGGCCCCCGAGGGAGGTTCCGGGGTTTGGCGCCGATGAGGAATTCCGTCCGGACGGGGGTCAGTTCGGACGGGATCTCCCCACGTGCTTGAGCCTCCTCGATACACCTAACGGAGTCAGGGCCCAGAGCTGTTTTTAGCGACTCGATGGCATCGGCCGCGCGGCGGACGTTGGCAGAATTTAGGCGCCGCGCCAGCGTGACTGGCGCCATCCAGCCCGCTCCTCCGCCATCGAGCAGGTCCCTGACCCTGGTCACCTCACCAGCCACAGCCCTCTCTTCCGACCGCCACATGAAGCCTCGGCCGTGGAGGTACGGATTCCCGAGCAGCGGTTCCTGCAGGACGGCCGCCACTCCAGCCGGCGGAGAGCTGCGCTTGGTGGAGACTTTGTTCCAGACCCTGATGAGTTCCCTGTAAAAGACAGGCAGCTCCCGGAGGGCGGTCCTGGCACCCCCCAAGTTCACAAACAGGAGCTGCGTGTCATAATTGAGGTCGAGCTGCTGGCGGAAGAAATACCTCGCCAGAGCACACCACCTAGGAGGGGGCTCGACGTAAAGGTATCTCTGCAGGGTCTGAAGACGGAAAGTCGCGAGCTGGGCGCTGACGCACACCAACGACTGACCGCCCTCCTCAAGCGGGAGACTCAAGACCGCGACAGAGACCCAGTGCTTCCTGTTGTTCCAGAAGAAGTCCACCAGCTTCTTCTGTATCTTGGCGACAAACGCAGGGGGAGGGGTCAAAGTGACCAGCCGGTACCACAGCATTGCGGCCACCAGCTGGTTTATGACTAGCGCTCGACCCCTGTAGGACAGCACTCGGAGCAGTCCTGTCCAGCGCCCTAGGCGAGCGGCGACCTTGGCCTCCAGCTCCTGCCAGTTCGCCGGCCAGGCTTCCTCGTCGGGGCTAAGGTAGACTCCCAGATAGAGGAGATGGGTCGTGCTCCAGGCAAAAGGCCTGAGCTCCTCCGGCAGGGAGTCCACCCGCCACTGACCCACCAGGAGTCCGGAACATTTCTCCCAGTTGATCCTGGCGGAGGACGCGGCCGAGTAAATCTCCTGGCACTCACGCATCCTCCGCAGGTCAGCGGGATCCTCTACCGCGAGGAGCACGTCATCGGCGTAAGCCGAGAGGACGACCTCCACGCCCGGCCCTTGCAGAGCCAGTCCCGTCAACCTCGTCCGCAAGAGGCGCAGGAAAGGCTCCACGCAAACGGCGTATAACTGGCCGGACATGGGGCATCCCTGGCGCACCCCTCTCCTAAAGCGAAGGGGCGCCGTCAAGGACCCGTTAACCTTAATCAGACACTCCGCGGCGGCGTACAAAAGTCGGATCCGGGCGACGAAATGCGTCCCGAACCCGAAAGCGCGCAGAGTTCCGAGCAGATAGTCGTGATCCACCCTGTCGAACGCCTTCTCTTGGTCGAGGGATAGGAAGGCGACCGACAGACCAGCCTCCTGGGAGCAATGGATGAGGTCCCGGACCAGATGGATGTTGTCGTGGATCGTCCGGCCCGGGACCGTGTATGACTGGTCGGGGTGAATCATGTGGTCCAGCACGGCACCAAGGCGAGCAGACATCGCCCTGGCGAAGATTTTGTAGTCCGTGCTGAGGAGGGAGACCGGGCGCCAGTTCTTAAGGAGGCGGAGATCGCCCTTCTTAGGCAGCAGGACGATGACTGCCCTGCGCCAAGAGAGGGGCATCTCCCCGGTCGCCAGACTTTCCCCCAGGACCCGCGCGTAGTCGCCCCCCAGGACGTCCCAGAACGCCCTGTGGAACTCCACGGTCAGCCCGTCCAGCCCCGGGGATTTTCCCCTCGAGAGCCGGGCGAGGGCACCGGTCAGCTCCGCCAGGCTTAGCGGAGCTTCCAGATTTTCGGCGCCCTCCGGGCTGACCTTCGGCAGGTCCTCCCACAAAACTCTACGCGCTTCCTCGCTGGACGGATCCGGAGAGAACAGAGCCCCGTAATATTCACGGACCCTGTTGTTGACGCCCTCCGGATCCGAGACGAGAGAGCCGTCGTCGGCCAGCAGCGTCAAGAGCTGCTTACGGACACTCTGCCTTTTTTCCAGCGAGTAGAAGAAGGGGGAGCCGCGGTCCAGATCCCGCAGGAACCGGATCCGCGACCTCACGAACGCGCCTCGGGACCCGACGAGCTGCAGGTCCTTCAGCGCGGCCTTCTTCGCTTCGTACACCGTCCGCAGGGCCGGGTCCTGGACGACTTGACCGAGACGGGCTTCCAGGTCGAGCACCTCTTTTTCTAGGCGCCCGACTCTGGCCGCCCGCCTCTTGGTCGACCCCCTCGCGTACTCTTGACAGAAGACGCGGACGTGAGCCTTGCCCACGTCCCACCATAGCCTCAAGGAGGGGAAGCCCCCCTGCTTCCTTCTCCAGTCGGACCAGAATCGACGGAACGAGTCCTGGAACCGCACGTCCTCCAGCAGCCGGTTGTTAAAGTGCCAGTACGCGGACCCCGCCCTCGCGCGGAGCGAAGCGAGCTCCGCCCACACCAGGTGGTGGTCCGAACACGGCACCGGCCGCATGGAGGCCGCCGGGACGCAGGAAACGTACGCCCGAGACACGTAAAGGCGGTCGACTCTAGACCATCCAACTCCAGGCCTCACCCAAGTAAAGGCGCTGGAGTCGGGGTGGAGATTTCGCCAGACGTCCACCAAATCGAAGGACCCGACCAGGTCCCTCAACTTCTCCATCGCCGTCATGCACTGCGGGGCACCGGAGCGGTCCCTCGCCTCGAGGGTGCAGTTAAAATCCCCCCCGAGGACAATGCAGTCGCCGACGTCGACGGAGCCAAGAAGAGCGGACACCTCTTCAAAGAAGCGCGTCTGCTGCGGGCCGGGATGAGGGGCGTACACGTTCACGAGATGGAGCGGCACGTCCCCCAGGCGAACCGTTACGTGCAGCAAGCGGCCTGGCACGGGCTCCTCGACCCCCAAGATCTCCGGCTGAAAATGCGGGCCCAGCAAGATGGCCACCCCACTAGAAATGGCGGTGAGGTGGCTCATGCGGACCTCTCCTTGCCATTCCAGGAGCCACGTGGCTTCGTCTCCCGGAACGGTGTGGGTTTCTTGCAGGAAGCACACCGCATATTTCCCCTCCCGCAGGAGCGAAAAATTGTCAAATCTACGGCGTGCCCCTCTGCCGCCGTTGATGTTGAGGCTGGCTATGGTTATCTTCATGGCAAAAGCATAGTGCAACCTCTACCTTAACCTATTGTGGGGGAGGGAGCGGAGTCTTTTGTTGAACTCCGCTCCCTCCGCAGCCCAGCGAGGAGTCCCTCGAGCTCGCGCAGCTCAAGGTGCTGCTCCTTTGTCAAGGGCCCGCCCGCGGCCAAGGTTTTAACGGCGGCGCGGACGGACCCCTTGATCAGCTCCGGCTCGGACCATTTTTCCAGGGCCAGTCGGGCTTGGTCGCGGCGACCCCGGCTCTGGGCCAAAAAGTCCCGGAGTTCCTTTGCAGGAACGAGGAGGGCCTCAGCGGCGGCCGCGAGCAGATCCACCGCCTCCCTGGCGGTGGTCTCTAGGTCTTCACCCGCGTCCCCCACCGAGTCCCCGTCCTCCTCCGGGAGGTGGCCGCCAGCAGCCGGCCCATCGACCGCACAAGGTACGGCAAATGAACCGGCCGCTCCAACCGGCCCTGGCACTGCCCCGATCCCACCCCCAGGATCGTCGGCAGAGGAGTCCCCACTGGGCTCTTTTAAAAATGGTGCTGGGTCGGGAAATGACAGCGGAAGGGGTTCCCCCTCCGCCCCAGGAACCGGAGAACAAGGAGAGACCCGGCCATAGGAAATCTCCAGGCCCTCCAAGTGCTCCAGCTCCAAAGTAAGGGGCGAGGGTGGGTGTTCCTCCCCCTCCCCGCTGCCACCCCCCGGCCCAGCATCTACAGTGTCATAATTATTTGTTTCATTCTCTGCCGGGTCGAGCAAATCCCGGGGGAAGTTGGGTAATAGCTGGGCGGGCTCAGGTTCGGCCTTTTCGGCCTCGCCCGCCTCAGTCCCCGGGACGCCCGGCCCGGCGGCTACGCATTCCTCCGCGGTCCCCACGCCCCCCACGACAGGCAGATCTTCCACTCCATCCCCGGGAGGCAGAGGCTGGGCAGCCTCAACTGTCTCACCCTCCCCGGGGAAAGACTCCTCGCGCCTGCAGCGCAATTTGGGGGCGCTGGTGGGGGACGCGGGACACGCGGCGGGCACCGCCTCCTCCACGGAGGGATGTTGTTCCCCCTCCGCCTCATCGGAGCCGTGCCTCTTTTTGTTCCTGGGGGCGCGCGGAGTCAGGGAGACCTCCATGTCTGCCGAGGCCTCCCGCTCCGCCCCCCCCTTTTCCTTTTCTTGCCCGCGCCTGGGCCCCTCTGTGGTGGTATTCAAGGGCCCGGGCACGGGCTCGGGGCACCCCGCGCTCGCCGGTGACTGGGTTGGGCTGAGCGCGGTGGTCAGACTTTCCGGCGCACCGAGGGGACCCGCCTCGAGATGTTTCGCCTTCTTCCGCGCCTTCTTTCCGGTCGAACGCTCTCCCTCCCCCCCGCCGGAGGCCCTGAAAATAAAGGCCTCCGACGATGCCCGCGCACCCATGGCTCCCGGCACGCGGACGCAACTAGGGGGAGGGGTGGCGGCAGCGCCAGCCTTGGCCGCCTTCGGTGGTTTGGCGGCCTTGGAGGCGGGGCAGTTCTTACGAACATGCCCCACCTCCCTGCAGGCATGGCACCGCACGCCGTCCGACGTCCAGAAGACGCGGTAGGCAGTCCCCTCGTGCACCACATTAAAGTGCCCTTCTGTCAGGTCCTCCCGCGCCAGCCGGACAAAGAGCTGGCGGCGGAAGGAGAACACGTGGCGCAGGCTGTTCTCCCTGAGGCCGAGCGGTATGGGGTTGATCCCTGACCTTACCTCCCCCAGTTGTTGTAGGTGAGGGAGGAGGAGCTCAGCGGGAACAAAGGGCGGGACGTTCGACACGATGACCCTCTGCGCGGTGGCCTCGAGAGGATCCACCGGCAGGAACGTCCCGCCCACCGTGAGCCCCTTTTCGAGGGCCAGGGACACCGCCCGCTCCGACCCCAGGAAGAAAACAGCCTTCCCAGACATCTTGGAGGCTGCGACAATGGCCGAGGGGCCGACTACCCCAGCCATCGCCCGCACGCACTCCTCAATGCTCATTGTGGGGTGAGTGTAGCTCTTGACCCCGTGTTTCCTGGTTATAAGTCTGAATGGTGGCAGGGCAGCGGGTGGCGCAGGAGGTGCCGTGGATGTGGACACCGCCTGCGCATACGTCCTTGCTGGCCCTGCCACCGGCGTGGATGGGGTCGCCATCACGGGGTCCCTTTAAGGGCTACACCCACCCCAAAGTCACAGGCCTTAATGGTCTTTATTAGGCCTCTTGTAGATTGACTGAGCAGAGGAGCCCTTAATGAGGTACCTCTCCCCTAGTTGACAATTGGGGAGGGGCCTTGCTCCCTCTGCTCAGTTGTCTTAAATGTTTTTTTTTTTTTTTTTTTTTTTTAAATTAAATTTGGAAGAAAGAGGCTCTCAGAGAGAGAGGGGAGAAACAGAGTAACAGAGAAAGAGAGAGGGGGGGTGGGAAGGGGGGGACTGCGAGGGCAGGTCTCCCCTCGCAGCTGTGGGTGGGTGCACTCCCCAGATGGCAAAACACAAAAGTCTTTGGGGTGGTCTTCAGGTGGGGGGAGAAGATGTCTTCACCTGGGGTAGCTGGAGCCACCAGGCACTCCTAACGATCTTTAATTGGGTGATTGATGACAATCTTCAGCCTGGTAGCTCCAGCTATCCCAGGCTAGGCAAATGTGGGGGGTGGGGGGGGTTCCAATTGTGGGGGGGGGCCTAGTTGTAAGCACGGCCCCCACGCACACTACCACACACACACACACCCCCCGCGATGTTCCGGCCCTCAGTGGTCTTCTTTCCTCCCCCCACCGATACAACAAAGTCTGTTTGGGGAAATGCACCCACACCCACCTGTAGAGTAGTTGAGTCTCCCTCCTTCCACACTGGATGTTGGTTGTGGTTTTTCCCCCTCTCTCCAACTCTTTGCAGAAATGATAAAGATGTTGTAAAGTTTTCTGCTTTTTCCTCCTCTCCCTCTGGATAAAGTTGTAGGTGAAGCCCCTTCCTTCCTTCTGTTCCTGGGCTGGTCTCAGGGCTCTCCAGGCAGGAGCTCAAGTTGCTAGCTGCTTCCCTCACTGCTCACAGCTCCTACTGTGCAGGACACGCCTCCACAGCTCCACAATTGGTCCTTGTGCATGAAACTCTTTTGAGTTTATCTGTGAAAACATAAAACATTAAACGGTGCCACCCGACCTGGGTGACACTCCAGACATTTACAAGGCCCATTTTTCCCCCTTTTTTGTGTTTTTTTTTGTGTGTTTTTTTTTGTTTTGTTTTTTTGGGCACTAAAATCACAATTTTTCCCCAGTGCCCCCTATAAAAGGGAAGGGGACACTAAAAGCACCGGCAATTAAAACAAATTAAACTTTAAAACGTAAAATCAAATTAAAATTTGGTTGCCGGGCGTGATGATGCACTCCAGTCCCTCCGGTGCCCACCTCTCGCGGAAGGCCGCGAGCGTACCGGTGGACACCGCGTGCTCCATCTCCAAGGACACCCTGGATCGGATGTAAGAGCGGAAGAGAGGCAGGCAGTCAGGTTGAACGACCCCCTCGACCGCCCGCTGCCTGGACCGGCTGATGGCACCCTTGGCCGTGCCCAGGAGCAGTCCTACGAGGAGGCCCTCGGACCTACCCGCTCCCCTCCGCACAGGGTGCCCAAAGATCAGGAGAGTGGGACTGAAGTGCAGCCAGAATTTCAGGAGCAGCCCCTTCAAATAGTGGAACAGGGGCTGCAACCTTGTGCATTCAATAAAAACATGGAACACGGACTCCTCCAGACCGCAGAAATTGCAGGCGGCCTGGGAGTCCGTGAACCGGCTTAAAAATTTGTTGCACGGCACTGCTCCGTGCACCACCCTCCAGGCCAAGTCCCCGATGAATAGTGGGAGGACCCCTGCGTAGAGTGCCCTCCATCGGGGACCCCCGCCTCCTCCGGACGGCAAGATGGTACGCCATGGCGTGTCCGGACGGCCGGCGAGGATGGCAAAGTTGAGGGTGTGCAGGAGCAGCCCGTACAGGAAACCCCTCCGCGCGGAACTGAAAGGCACGGAGGGGATTTCCCCGAGGCGGCTCAAGTTGTGAGGCGCCGGCCCCCGAGGGAGGTTCCGGGGTTTGGCGCCGATGAGGAATTCCGTCCGGACGGGGGTCAGTTCGGACGGGATCTCCCCACGTGCTTGAGCCTCCTCGATACACCTAACGGAGTCAGGGCCCAGAGCTGTTTTTAGCGACTCGATGGCATCGGCCGCGCGGCGGACGTTGGCAGAATTTAGGCGCCGCGCCAGCGTGACTGGCGCCATCCAGCCCGCTCCTCCGCCATCGAGCAGGTCCCTGACCCTGGTCACCTCACCAGCCACAGCCCTCTCTTCCGACCGCCACATGAAGCCTCGGCCGTGGAGGTACGGATTCCCGAGCAGCGGTTCCTGCAGGACGGCCGCCACTCCAGCCGGTGGAGAGCTGCGCTTGGTGGAGACTTTGTTCCAGACCCTGATGAGTTCCCTGTAAAAGACAGGCAGCTCCCGGAGGGCGGTCCTGGCACCCCCCAAGTTCACAAACAGGAGCTGCGTGTCATAATTGAGGTCGAGCTGCTGGCGGAAGAAATACCTCGCCAGAGCACACCACCTAGGAGGGGGCTCGACGTAAAGGTATCTCTGCAGGGTCTGAAGACGGAAAGTCGCGAGCTGGGCGCTGACGCACACCAACGACTGACCGCCCTCCTCAAGCGGGAGACTCAAGACCGCGACAGAGACCCAGTGCTTCCTGTTGTTCCAGAAGAAGTCCACCAGCTTCTTCTGTATCTTGGCGACAAACGCAGGGGGAGGGGTCAAAGTGACCAGCCGGTACCACAGCATTGCGGCCACCAGCTGGTTTATGACTAGCGCTCGACCCCTGTAGGACAGCACTCGGAGCAGTCCTGTCCAGCGCCCTAGGCGAGCGGCGACCTTGGCCTCCAGCTCCTGCCAGTTCGCCGGCCAGGCTTCCTCGTCGGGGCTAAGGTAGACTCCCAGATAGAGGAGATGGGTCGTGCTCCAGGCAAAAGGCCTGAGCTCCTCCGGCAGGGAGTCCACCCGCCACTGACCCACCAGGAGTCCGGAACATTTCTCCCAGTTGATCCTGGCGGAGGACGCGGCCGAGTAAATCTCCTGGCACTCACGCATCCTCCGCAGGTCAGCGGGATCCTCTATCGCGAGGAGCACGTCATCGGCGTAAGCCGAGAGGACGACCTCCACGCCCGGCCCTTGCAGAGCCAGTCCCGTCAACCTCGTCCGCAAGAGGCGCAGGAAAGGCTCCACGCAAACGGCGTATAACTGGCCGGACATGGGGCATCCCTGGCGCACCCCTCTCCTAAAGCGAAGGGGCGCCGTCAAGGACCCGTTAACCTTAATCAGACACTCCGCGGCGGCGTACAAAAGTCGGATCCGGGCGACGAAATGCGTCCCGAACCCGAAAGCGCGCAGAGTTCCGAGCAGATAGTCGTGATCCACCCTGTCGAACGCCTTCTCTTGGTCGAGGGATAGGAAGGCGACCGACAGACCAGCCTCCTGGGAACAATGGATGAGGTCCCGGACCAGATGGATGTTATCGTGGATTGTCCGGCCCGGGACCGTGTATGACTGGTCGGGGTGGATCATGTGGTCCAGCACAGCACCAAGGCGAGCAGACATCGCCCTGGCGAAGATTTTGTAGTCCGTGCTGAGGAGGGAGACCGGGCGCCAGTTCTTAAGGAGGCGGAGATCGCCCTTCTTAGGCAGCAGGACGATGACTGCCCTGCGCCAAGAGAGGGGCATCTCCCCGGTCGCCAGACTTTCCCCCAGGACCCGCGCGTAGTCGCTCCCCAGGACGTCCCAGAACGCCCTGTGGAACTCCACGGTCAGCCCGTCCAGCCCCGGGGATTTTCCCCTCGAGAGCCGGGCGAGGGCACCGGTCAGCTCCGCCAGGCTTAGCGGAGCTTCCAGATTTTCGGCGCCCTCCGGGCCGACCTTCGGCAGGTCCTCCCACAAAACTCTACGCGCTTCCTCGCTGGACGGATCCGGAGAGAACAGAGCCCCGTAATATTCACGGACCCTGTTGTTGACGCCCTCCGGATCCGAGACGAGAGAGCCGTCGTCGGCCAGCAGCGTCAAGAGCTGCTTACGGACACTCTGCCTTTTTTCCAGCGAGTAGAAGAAGGGGGAGCCGCGGTCCAGATCCCGCAGGAACCGGATCCGCGACCTCACGAACGCGCCTCGGGACCCGACGAGCTGCAGGTCCTTCAGCGCGGCCTTCTTCGCTTCGTACACCGTCCGCAGGGCCGGGTCCTGGACGACTTGACCGAGACGGGCTTCCAGGTCGAGCACCTCTTTTTCTAGGCGCCCGACTCTGGCCGCCCGCCTCTTGGTCGACCCCCTCGCGTACTCTTGACAGAAGACGCGGACGTGAGCCTTGCCCACGTCCCACCATAGCCTCAAGGAGGGGAAGCCCCCCTGCTTCCTTCTCCAGTCGGACCAGAATCGACGGAACGAGTCCTGGAACCGCACGTCCTCCAGCAGCCGGTTGTTAAAGTGCCAGTACGCGGACCCCGTCCTCGCGCGGAGCGAAGCGAGCTCCGCCCACACCAGGTGGTGGTCCGAGCACGGCACCGGCCGCA
The DNA here is from genome assembly GCF_044704955.1 of Pristiophorus japonicus. Classification (NCBI taxonomy): domain Eukaryota; kingdom Metazoa; phylum Chordata; class Chondrichthyes; family Pristiophoridae; genus Pristiophorus; species Pristiophorus japonicus. Next base: position 648,410 of record NW_027251257.1, read on the forward strand.
TGGAGGCCGCCGGGACGCAGGAAACGTACGCCCGAGACACGTAAAGGCGGTCGACCCTAGACCATCCAACTCCAGGCCTCACCCAAGTAAAGGCGCTGGAGTCGGGGTGGAGATTTCGCCAGACGTCCACCAAGTCGAAGGACCCGACCAGGTCCCTCAACTTCTCCATCGCCGTCATGCACTGCGGGGCACCGGAGCGGTCCCTCGCCTCGAGGGTGCAGTTAAAATCCCCCCCGAGGACAATGCAGTCGCCGACGTCGACGGAGCCAAGAAGAGCGGACACCTCTTCAAAGAAGCGCGTTTGCTGCGGGCCGGGATGAGGGGCGTACACGTTCACGAGATGGAGCGGCACGTCCCCCAGGCGAACCGTTACGTGCAGCAAGCGGCCTGGCACGGGCTCCTCGACCCCCAAGATCTCCGGCTGAAAATGCGGGCCCAGCAAGATGGCCACCCCACTAGAAATGGCGGTGAGGTGGCTCATGCGGACCTCTCCTTGCCATTCCAGGAGCCACGTGGCTTCGTCTCCCGGAACGGTGTGGGTTTCTTGCAGGAAGCACACCGCATATTTCCCCTCCCGCAGGAGCGAAAAATTGTCAAATCTACGGCGTGCCCCTCTGCCGCCGTTGATGTTGAGGCTGGCTATGGTTATCTTCATGACAAAAGCATAGTGCAACCTCTACCTTAACCTATTGTGGGGGGGGGAGCGGAGTCTTTTGTTGAACTCCGCTCCCTCCGCAGCCCAGCGAGGAGTCCCTCGAGCTCGCGCAGCTCAAGGTGCTGCTCCTTTGTCAAGGGCCCGCCCGCGGCCAAGGTTTTAACGGCGGCGCGGACGGACCCCTTGATCAGCTCCGGCTCGGACCATTTTTCCAGGGCCAGTCGGGCTTGGTCGCGGCGACCCCGGCTCTGGGCCAAAAAGTCCCGGAGTTCCTTTGCAGGAACGAGGAGGGCCTCAGCGGCGGCCGCGAGCAGATCCACCGCCTCCCTGGCGGTGGTCTCTAGGTCTTCACCCGCGTCCCCCACCGAGTCCCCGTCCTCCTCCGGGAGGTGGCCGCCAGCAGCCGGCCCATCGACCGCACAAGGTACGGCAAATGAACCGGCCGCTCCAACCGGCCCTGGCACTGCCCCGATCCCACCCCCAGGATCGTCGGCAGAGGAGTCCCCACTGGGCTCTTTTAAAAATGGTGCTGGGTCGGGAAATGACAGCGGAAGGGGTTCCCCCTCCGCCCCAGGAACCGGAGAACAAGGAGAGACCCGGCCATAGGAAATCCCCAGGCCCTCCAAGTGCTCCAGCTCCAAAGTAAGGGGCGAGGGTGGGTGTTCCTCCCCCTCCCCGCTGCCACCCCCCGGCCCAGCATCTACAGTGTCATAATTATTTGTTTCATTCTCTGCCGGGTCGAGCAAATCCCGGGGGAAGTTGGGTAATAGCTGGGCGGGCTCAGGTTCGGCCTTTTCGGCCTCGCCCGCCTCAGTCCCCGGGACGCCCGGCCCGGCGGCTACGCATTCCTCCGCGGTCCCCACGCCCCCCACGACAGGCAGATCTTCCACTCCATCCCCGGGAGGCAGAGGCTGGGCAGCCTCAACTGTCTCACCCTCCCCGGGGAAAGACTCCTCGCGCCTGCAGCGCAATTTGGGGGCGCTGGTGGGGGACGCGGGACACGCGGCGGGCACCGCCTCCTCCGCGGAGGGATGTTGTTCCCCCTCCGCCTCATTGGGGCGGTGCCTCTTTTTGTTCCTGGGGGCGCGCGGAGTCAGGGAGACCTCCATGTCTGCCGAGGCCTCCCGCTCCGCCCCCCCCTTTTCCTTTTCTTGCCCGCGCCTGGGCCCCTCTGTGGTGGTATTCAAGGGCCCGGGCACGGGCTCGGGGCACCCCGCGCTCGCCGGTGACTGGGTTGGGCTGAGCGCGGTGGTCAGACTTTCCGGCGCACCGAGGGGACCCGCCTCGAGATGTTTCGCCTTCTTCCGCGCCTTCTTTCCGGTCGAACGCTCTCCCTCCCCCCCGCCGGAGGCCCTGAAAATAAAGGCCTCCGACGATGCCCGCGCACCCATGGCTCCCGGCACGCGGACGCAACTAGGGGGAGGGGTGGCGGCAGCGCCAGCCTTGGCCGCCTTCGGTGGTTTGGCGGCCTTGGAGGCGGGGCAGTTCTTACGAACATGCCCCACCTCCCTGCAGGCATGGCACCGCACGCCGTCCGACGTCCAGAAGACGCGGTAGGCAGTCCCCTCGTGCACCACATTAAAGTGCCCTTCTGTCAGGTCCTCCCGCGCCAGCCGGACAAAGAGCTGGCGGCGGAAGGAGAACACGTGGCGCAGGCTGTTCTCCCTGAGGCCGAGCGGTATGGGGTTGATCCCTGACCTTACCTCCCCCAGTTGTTGTAGGTGAGGGAGGAGGAGCTCAGCGGGAACAAAGGGCGGGACGTTCGACACGATGACCCTCTGCGCGGTGGCCTCGAGAGGATCCACCGGCAGGAACGTCCCGCCCACCGTGAGCCCCTTTTCGAGGGCCAGGGACACCGCCCGCTCCGACCCCAGGAAGAAAACAGCCTTCCCAGACATCTTGGAGGCTGCGACAATGGCCGAGGGGCCGACTACCCCAGCCATCGCCCGCACGCACTCCTCAATGCTCATTGTGGGGTGAGTGTAGCTCTTGACCCCGTGTTTCCTGGTTATAAGTCTGAATGGTGGCAGGGCAGCGGGTGGCGCAGGAGGTGCCGTGGATGTGGACACCGCCTGCGCATACGTCCTTGCTGGCCCTGCCACCGGCGTGGATGGGGTCGCCATCACGGGGTCCCTTTAAGGGCTACACCCACCCCAAAGTCACAGGCCTTAATGGTCTTTATTAGGCCTCTTGTAGATTGACTGAGCAGAGGAGCCCTTAATGAGGTACCTCTCCCCTAGTTGACAATTGGGGAGGGGCCTTGCTCCCTCTGCTCAGTTGTCTTAAATGTTTTTTTTTTTTTTTTTTTTAAATTAAATTTGGAAGAAAGAGGCTCTCAGAGAGAGAGGGGAGAAACAGAGTAACAGAGAAAGAGAGAGGGGGGGTGGGAAGGGGGGGACTGCGAGGGCAGGTCTCCCCTCGCAGCTGTGGGTGGGTGCACTCCCCAGATGGCAAAACACAAAAGTCTTTGGGGTGGTCTTCAGGTGGGGGGAGAAGATGTCTTCACCTGGGGTAGCTGGAGCCACCAGGCACTCCTAACGATCTTTAATTGGGTGATTGATGACAATCTTCAGCCTGGTAGCTCCAGCTATCCCAGGCTAGGCAAATGTGGGGGGTGGGGGGGGTTCCAATTGTGGGGGGGGGCCTAGTTGTAAGCACGGCCCCCACGCACACTACCACACACACACACACCCCCCGCGATGTTCCGGCCCTCAGTGGTCTTCTTTCCTCCCCCCACCGATACAACAAAGTCTGTTTGGGGAAATGCACCCACACCCACCTGTAGAGTAGTTGAGTCTCCCTCCTTCCACACTGGATGTTGGTTGTGGTTTTTCCCCCTCTCTCCAACTCTTTGCAGAAATGATAAAGATGTTGTAAAGTTTTCTGCTTTTTCCTCCTCTCCCTCTGGATAAAGTTGTAGGTGAAGCCCCTTCCTTCCTTCTGTTCCTGGGCTGGTCTCAGGGCTCTCCAGGCAGGAGCTCAAGTTGCTAGCTGCTTCCCTCACTGCTCACAGCTCCTACTGTGCAGGACACGCCTCCACAGCTCCACAATTGGTCCTTGTGCATGAATCACACAAGGATAGTTTGCAGGTGAAGCAGGCAATCAGGAAGGCGAATGGAATGTTGGCCTTCATTGCGAGAGGGATGGAGTACAAAAGCAGGGAGGTCCTGCTGCAACTGTACAGGGTATTGGTGAGGCCGCACCTGGAGTACTTCGTGCAGTTTTGGTCACCTTACTTAAGGAAGGATATACTAGCTTTGGAGGGGGTACAGAGATGATTCACTAGGCTGATTTGAGAAATGAGGGGGTTACCTTATGATGATAGATTGAGTAGACTGGGTCTTTACTCATTGGAGTTCAGAAGGATGAGGGGTGATCTTATAGAAACATTTAAAATCATGAAAGGGATAGACAAGATAGAGGCAGAGAGGTTGTTTCCATTGGTGGGGGAAACTAGAACTCGGGGGCACAGCCTCAAAATACGGAGGAGCCAATTTAAAACCGAGTTGAGAAGGAATTTCTTCTCCCAGAGGGTTGTGAATCTGTGGAATTCTCTGCCCAAGGAAGCAGTTGAGGCTAGCTCATTGAATGTATTCAAATCACAGATAGTTAGATTTTTAAGCAATAAGGGAATTAAGGGTTATGGGGAGAGGGCGGGTAAGTGGAGCTGAGTCCACGACCAGATCAGCCATGATCTTATTGAATGGCGGAGCAGGCTCGAGGGGCTAGATGGCCTACTCCTGTTCCTAATTCCTATGTTCCTATGTTCAAATCTCTCCAGGGCCTCACTCCTCCCGATCTCTGTAACCTCCTCCAGCCCACCAACCCTCTTAATAGTTTGTTTTCTTTGGAACAGAGGAGGCTGAGGGGAGACCTTAATGAGGTGTATAAAATTATGAGGGGCCTAGATAGAGTGGATAGGAAGGACCTATTTCCCTTCACAGAGGGGTCAGCAACCAGCAGAACTTTTTAGCCAGTACGTAGCAAGCCCAACAAGAGAGGGGGAAGTTCTGGACTTAGTATTAGTGACTGAAGCTGGGCAGGTGGAAGGGCTATCAGTGGGACAGCATGTTGGTGCTAGTGATCACAATTCAGTTAGATTTAGGGTAGTTATGGAAAAGGACAAAGATCGACCAGGAATAAAAGTTCTCAATTGGGGAAAAGCCAATTTTACTAAGTTGAGTTGTGATTTAACCAAAGTGGACTGGAAACAGCTACTTGAAATGGTGAAAGATTGGGAAATGTTGGTGTTCAGAGGGACCTTGGTATCCTTATACACGAATTATAAAGTGAATATGCAGGTACAGCAAGCAATTAAGAAAGCAAATGGTATGTTGACCTTTATTACAAGAGGATTTGAGTACAAGAGTAAAAATGTCTTCCTGAAATTATATAGGGCCCTGGTGAGACTGCAGCTGAGTATTGTGTACAGTTTTGGCTGCTTACCTAAGGAAGGATGTACTTGCCATTGAGGATGGCAACGAAGGTTCACCAGACTGAATTCCTGGGATGGGGGATTGTCCATTGAGGAGAGATTGAGCAGACTAGGCCGAGTTTAGAAGAATGAGAGGTGATCTCATTGAAACATAGAAAATTCTTACAGGGTAGATGCAGGGAGGATGTTTCCTCTGGCTGGGGAGTCTAGAACCAGGAGTCCCAGTCTCAAAATAAGGATTTGACCATTTAGGACTGAGGTGAGGAGAAACCTCTTCACTCAGAGGGTGGTGAATCTTTGGAATTCTCTACTCTAGAGGGCTGTGGAAGGTCAGTCGTTGAGTATATTCAAAACAGAGATCGCTAGATTTTTGTATATAAAGGGAATCAAGGGATATGGGAATAGTGCAGGAAAGTGGAGCTGAGGTAGAAGATCAGCCGTGATCTCATTGAATGGCAGAGCAGGCTCGAGGGGCCGAATGGCATACTCCTGCTCCTAATTCTTATGTTGAAGGTAAATCAGTCTCAGAGCAGTGGTAACTTTCAAGGAGGAGGTAATGAGGGTTCAGAGGAAGTATGTTACCTTAAAGAAAAAGGGTGGGACTAATAAATCTAGAGCCCCTGGATGTCAACATAAGAATTAGGAGCAGGAGTAGGCCATAAGGTCCCTCGAGCCTGCTCCACCATTCAGTAAGATCATGGCTGATCATCGACCTCAACTCCACTTTCCCGCCTGATCTCCATATCCCTTGATTCACCGAGAGTCCAAAAATCTATCTGTCTCAGCCTTGAATAGACTGAGCATCCACAGCCCTCTGGGGCAGAGAAGTCCAAAGGTTCACAACCCTCTGAGTGAAGAAATTCCTCATCTCTGTCCTAAATGGCCTACCCCTTATCCTGAGACAGTGCCCCCTAGTTCTAGACATTCTAGCCGGGGGAATCAACCTCTCAGCATCTAACCTGTCAGTCCCCTTCAGAATCGTGTCTGTTTCAATGAGATCACACCTCATTCTTTAAACTCGAGAGAGTACAGGCCCATTCTACACAACCTCTCATCATAAGACAGCCCACTCATCCCAGGAATCAATCTTGTGAACCTTTGTTCACCGTCTCCGAGGCAAGTGTTTCCTTCCTTAGATAAGGAGATTAAAACTGTGCCCAGTACTCCAGGTGTGGTCTCACCAAGGCCCTGTACAATTGTAGCAAGACTTCCTTACTCTTATACTCCAACCCCTTGCAATAAAGGACAACATACCATTGACCTTCCTTATTGCTTGTGTACCTGCTCGCTCACTTCCTGTGTTTCTTGCACGAGGACAGCCAAATCTCTCTGAACACCAACATTTCAAAGTTTCTCACCATTTAAACGATATTCTGTTTTTCTATTGTTCCTCCCAAAGTGAATAACCTCACATTTCCCTACATTATACTCCATCTGCCACCTTACTGCCCACTCACATCGTCTATCGATATATCTTGCAGACTCTTGTGTTCTCACAACTTACTGTCCCACCTAGTTTTGTATCATCAGTAAATTAGGATACATTACACTCGGTCCCTTCATCTCGGTCATTAATCATAAAATCATCAAAATTTACAGCGTGGCAGGAGGCCATTTTGGCCCACTGTGTCCGTGCCGGCCAACCAAGAGCTATCCAGCCTAATCCCACTTTCTTGGTCTGCAGCCCTAGGTAACGACACTTTAAGTGCACATCCAAGAATTTTTTGGAGGGTTTCTGCCTCTACCACCCTTTCAGGCAGTGAGTTCCAGACCCCCACCATCCTCTGGGTGAAGACATTTCCTTTCGTATCTTCTCTAACCAATTACTTGAAATCTATGCCCGCTGGTTGTTGACCCCTCTGCCAAAGGAAACTGGTCATTCCTATCCACTCTATCCAGGCCCCTCATAATTTTATACACTTCAATCAGGTCTCCCCTCAGCCTCCTCCGTTCCAAAGAAAACAGATCCAGCATCTCCAATCTTTCCTCATAGCCAAAATTCTCCAGTCCAGGCAACATTCTTGTAAATCTCCTCTGTACCCTTTTCAGTACAATCACATCTTTCCTGTAATGTGGTGACCAGAACTGCACACAGTATTCCAGCTGCTGCCTAACCAGTGTTTTATACATTTCAAGCATAACTTCCTAGCTCTTGTATTTTATGCCTCGACTAATAAAGGCAAGTATTCCATATGCTTTCATAACCACCTTATCTACCTGGCCTGCCACCTTCAGGGATCTGTGGACCTGCACCCCAAGGTCCCTCTGTTCCTCTACACATAGAAACATAGAAACATCGAAATTTACAGCGCAGAAGGAGGCCATTTCGGCCCATAGTGTCCGCGCTGGCCGACAAAGAGCCGCACGGCCCTTGGTCAGCAGCCCTGAAGGTTACATATAAACCTATGACAGAAAGGCAAAGAGCACCCAGCCCAACCAGTCCGCCTCACAACTGCGACACCAGTGTCGTACCATTTAATGTGTATTCCCTTGCCTTGTTAGACCTCCCCAAATGCATTACCTCACACTTATCTGGATTGAATTCCATTTGCCACTGTAATGCCCCCCTGACCGGTACATTGATATCTTCCTGCAGTCTGCAGCTTTCTTCTTAATTCTCAATCACACAGCCTATTTTAGTGTCACCTGCAAACTTCTGAATCATATCCCCAACATTCAAGTCCAAGTCATTGATATATCCCCCAAAAAAACAAGGGACTCAGCACAGAGCCCTGCGGAACCCCACTGGATACAGCCTTCCAGTCACAAAAATGCCCATCAACCATTACCCTTTGCTTCCAGCATGAGCCAATTATCGATCCAACTTGTCACTTTGCCCTGAATCCCATGGGCTTTTACTTTCGTGACCAGTCTGCCATGTGGGACTTTATCAAAAGCTTTGCTAAAATCCATATATACTACATCATACGCACTGCCCTCATCGATCCTCCTTGTTACCTTCTCGAAAAATTCAGTCAAGTTAGTCAGACATGACCTTCCCTTCACAATCCATGCTGAATATCCTTGATTAATCCATATCTTTCCACATGAAAATTTATCCTGTCCTTCAGGATTTTTTTTGAATAATTTTCCCACCACTGGGGTTCCGGGGTGGTTGTAATTTACCAAAATTCCCTGGATTCTGGGGAGGTCCCAGCAGATTGGAAAACTGCAAATGTAACACCCCTATTCAAACAAGGAGGCAGACAAAAAGCTGGAAACTATAGACCAGTTAGCCTAACATCTGTGGTTGGGAAAATGTTGGAGTCCATTATTAAAGAAGCAGAAACAGGACATTTGGAAAAGCAAACTTTGGTCAGGCAGAGTCAGCATGGATTTATGAAGGGGAAGTCAGGTTTGACAAATTTGCTGGAATTCTTTGAGGATGTAACAAACAGGGTGGATAAAGGGGAACCAGTGGATGTGGTGTATTTGGACTTCTAGAAGGCATTTGACAAGGTGCCACACAAAAGGTTATTGCACAAGAAAAAAGTTCACGGGGTTGGGGGCAATATATTAGCATGGATAGAAGATTGGCTAACAAACAGAAAACAGAGTCGGGATAAATGGTTCATTCTCTGGTTGACAATCAGTAACAAGTGGCATGCCGCAGGGATCAGTGCTGGGACCCCAACTATTTACAATCTATATTAACGACTTGGAAGAAGGGACTGAGTAATGTAGCCAAGTTTGCTGACGATACAAAGATGGGAGGAAAAGTAATGTGTGAGGAGGACATAAAAAAGCTGCAAAAGGACAGAGACAGGCTCAGTGATTGGGCAAACATTTGGCCGATGGAGTATAATGTTGGCAGAAAAAAATCAAAGAGCAAAGTTATTATTTAAATGGACAAATATTGCATGGTACTGCAGTACAGCGGAACTTGTGCATGAAACTCAGAAAGATAGTATGCAGGTACAGCAAGTGATCAGGAAGGCAATGGAATCTTGCCCTTTATTGCAAAGGGGATGGAGTATAAAAGCAGGGAAGTCTTGTTACAACTGTACAGGGTATTGATGAGGCCACACCTGGAGTACTGCGTGCAGTTTTGTTTTCCATATTTAAGAAAGGATATACTTGCTTTGGAGGCAGTTCAGAGAAGGTTCACTAGGTTGATTCCGGGGATGAGGGGGTTGACTTATGAGAAAAGGTTGAGTAGATTGGGCCTCTACTCATTGGAATTCAGAAGAATGAGAGGTGATCTTATCGAAACGTATAAGATTATGCGGGGGCTTGACAAGGTGGATGCAGAGAGGATGTTTCCACTGAGGGAGGAGACTAGAACTAGAGGGCATGATATTAGAATAAGAGGCCGCCCATTTAGGACTGAGATGAGGAGAAATTTCTGCACTCAGAGGGTCATCAATCTTTAGAATTCTCTATCCCAGAGGATTGTGGATGCTGAGACATTGAGTATATTCAGGGCTGAGATAGAACGCTGTTTGTACACTGAAGGAATCGAGGGATACGGGGATAGTGTGGGAAAGTGGAGCTGAAGTACAAGATCATCCTGGATCTTATTGAATGGCGGAGCAGGCTCGAGGGGCCGTATGGCCTACTCCTGCTCCTATTTCTTATGTTCTTAAAGTGTTGTGGAAATCCAGAACTCCGTTCACCATAAAACTGAGGCTGGGGGCCAATTGAAAATTCCAAAACGGTGATTGATCGATTCTTCTTAGGCAAGGGTATTAAGGGCGATGGAACCAAGGCAGGTAGACGGAGTTAAGATACAGATCAGCCACAATCTAATTGAATGGCGGAACTATGTCTCAGTCACACTGGGTGTAAGAGATTCCGTAACCCCTCACCAACAGTTCTTGACTTCAGGATTTATAAGAACAAAATACTCTCGGCACTGGGTTTTGGGTCAACCTTAAACTTGTACCTTTATTGAACTTGTGTTATTCCCCAGTACACAACCTCCCTGAGATTTAACCGGAATAACACAGAATCCACAATACAAAACCCCGACACGAGGTTACCTGAAACCTAACATGAAATATCACAGTTTAAAACCCTTCCGCGATCGACTGTGATTATAAAACTACTCGGACAAATTCCCCGACGGTTTGACTGAAACTTATAATCACCCACACAGCTGGTTATTCCAGTGTTGATTGTAGGCCGGGACCAGGTGACCACCCTGCATCCTCCTTCACTGCACTGCCCTCGCTCCGAAGTGGTCCTCTTTTTATGGGACTTCATAATCACAGCATCAAACATATTTCCTGCTGTTCCCCTGGTGACTCTTCCGATAGTTAATTACCTCTGGATCATCAGTGTATTCCACTCCCTGGCCCAGATAGGAACATGATCAGCTCTCCTGCTGTGTAGTACAATGCAAACCTTCCTTGGGAACAGACCTGGCTCCACAGATGAGGAATGTGTGAATGTCCTACTTCCTGGAGTATAATGTTGGAAAGTGTGAGATCATGCAAAAAAACAAAGAGCAAGTTATTATTTAAATGGAGAAAGATTACAAAGTGCTGCAGTACAGCGGGACCTGGGGGTACTTGTGCATGAAACACAAAGGGATAGTATGCAGGTACAGCAAGTGATCAGGAAGGCTAATGGTATCTTGGCCTTTATAGTAAAGGGGATGGAGTATAAAAGCAGGGAAGTCTTGCTACAGTTAAACAGGGTATTGAAGAGGCCACACCTGGAATACTGCGTGCAGGTTTAGTTTCCATATTTATGAATGGATATACTTGCTTTGCAGGCAGTTCAGAGAAGGCTTACTGGGTTGATTCTGGAGATGAGAGGGTTGAGTAGGTTGGGCCTCTACTCGTTGGAATTCAGAAAAATGAGAGGTGATCTTATTGAAACGTGTAAAATTATGAGGGGGCTTGACAAGATGAATGCAGAGAGGATGTTTCCACTGATAGGGGAGACTAGAACTAGAGGGCATAATCTTAATAAGGGGCCGCCCATTTAAAACTGAGATGAGGAGGAATTTCTTCTCTCAGAGGATTGTAAATCTGTGGAATTCGCTGCCTCAGAGAGCTGTGGAAGCTGGGACATTGAATAAATTTAAGACAGGAATAGACAGTTTCTTAAACGATAGGGAACATGAGGAGCGGGCGGGGAAGTGGAGCTGAGTCCATGATCAGATCAGACATGAACTTATTAAATGGCGGAGCAGGCTCGAGGGACCGTATGGCCTATTCCTGCTCCTATTTCTCATGTTTTTCTTTACAGGGACCAGCGACCATTGAAGGTGTGCATGGCCGGCGTCTGATGCTATTGCCTGTGTTGATTGGATCAATGGCAGGTATCCTGTATCATTGTCTCTGATGATGTCCTTCCAGTCTCTCAATGAGCCATCGTTTCACTGCGATGTTTGAATGAAGCCCTTACTGTATAGCCCACCCTCTGGGTGTTTGTACTGGGGTTTGGTTTTTATTAACCAGTCCCACCATCCGTGGGTTTTATATTCTATTCTACAGTCCATTTTATAGTTTGTTGGGGGGGGCGGGAGAGTGACAGATCCTACACATCCCCCACCTTCAATATATCAGTCACACTGGGCGTTACCTTTACCCACTGAGCCATTGGGAGGAGGGAACCAGTGACCCTGCTGGAAAATGTAGGTGTGAGGCCTCAGGTGAGGACAGTGGAATAGCCAGTCGAAACTCACTGTCGAGGTTCACACATGGAGTTTGGGCACATGGGTCACATATTGGAGAGAAACTATTGAGTATCGTACTGAACCCAGCCAGAGTCAGCACCTTCAGGGGAGGGGAATCAGTGAGTGTAGAACTGAACCCAGCCAGAGTCAGCACCTTCAGGGGAGGAGAGGGAGGGGAATCAGTGAGTGTAGAACGGAACCCAGCCAGAGTCAGCACCTTCAGGGGAGGAGAGGGAGGGGAATCAGTGAGTGTAGAACTGAACCCAGCCAGAGTCAGCACCCTCAGGGGAGGAGAGGGAGGGGAATCAGTGAGTGTAGAACTGAACCCAGCCAGAGTCAGCACCCTCAGGGGAGGAGAGGGAGGGGAACCAGTGAGTGTAGAACTGAACCCAGCCAGAGTCAGCACCTTCAGGGGAGGAGAGGGAGGGGAATCAGTGAGTGTAGAACTGAACCCAGCCAGAGTCAGCACCTTCAGGGGAGGAGAGGGAGGGGAACCAGTGAGTGTAGAACTGAACCCAGCCAGAGTCAGCACCTTCAGGGGAGGAGAGGGAGGGGAACCAGTGATTGTAGAACTGAACCCAGCCAGAGTCAGCACCTTCAGGGGAAACATAGAAAATAGGTGCAGGAGTAGGCCATTCGACCCTTTGAGCCTACACCGCCATTCAATATCATCATGGCTGAGCATGCAACTGCAGTACCCCATTCCTGCTTTCTCTCCATAACCCTTGATCCCTTTTGCCGTAAAGGCCACATCTAACTCCCTTTGGAATATATCTAACGAACTGGCCTCAACAACTTTCTGTGGTAGAGAATTCCACAGGTTCACAATTCTCTGAGTGAAGATGTTTTTCCTCATCTCAGTCCTAGATGGCTTACACCTTATTCTTAGATTGTGACCCCAGACTATCAGGCCCTGGGGATTTATCGGCCTTCAATCCCATCACTTTCCCTAACACCATTTCCTGACCAGTAAGGATTTCCTTCAGTTCCTCCTTCTCGCTAGACCCCCGGTCCTCTAGTATTTCCAGAAGGTTATTTGTGTTTTCCTTAGTGAAGACAGAACCAAAGTATTTGTTCAATTGGTCTGCCATTTCTTTGTTCCCCATTATAAATTCACCTGATTCTGACAGCAAGAGACCTACATTTGTCTTCACTAATCTTTTTCTCTTCACATATCTGTGGACACTTTTGTAGTCAGTTTTTATGTTCCCTGCTAGCTTACTCTCATACTCTATTTCCCCCTCCTAATTAAACCCTTTGTTCTCCTCTGCTCAATTCTAAATTTCTCCCAGTCCTCAGGTTTGCTGCTTTTTCTGGCCAATTTATATGCCTCTTTCTTGGATTTAACACAATGCCTAATTTCCCTTGTTAGTCAAGGTTGAGCCACCTTCCCCATTTTATTTTTAAGTTCATACATGTGATATTTAAATGTCTGCCATTGCCTATCCACCGTCAACCCTTTAAAGTATCATTCGCCAGTCTATCCTAGCCAATTCACGTCTCATACCATCGAAGTGACCTTTCCCCAAGTTCAGGACCCTAGTCTCTGAATTAACTGTATCACTCTCCATTTGAATGAAGAATTCTACCATATTATGGTCACTCTTCCCCAAGGGGCCTTGCACGGCAAGATTGCTAATTAATTCTCATTACACAATACCCAGTCTAGGATGGCCAGCTCTCTAGTTGGTTCCTCGACATATTGGTCTCGAAAACCATCCCTTATATTCGCCAGGAAATCCTCCTCCACTGTATGCTACCAGTTTGGTTACCCAATCTATATGTAGGAGAGAGAAAAACAAGCTGTGGGATTTCCGAACCCGAGGCAGGGATAGAAAAAGCCATAAAATTCCAACACTTTAAGTGCACAGCAGGCCGAGCCAGCAGCGGTAGTGTACGTAGTCACACACCCGAACAAATTCCCAACTCCCTATACGATATGTTCGGACTCCATGTTCAGGTGGAACTCCTGGAGGAGGGCGAGGAACTAGTGAGTGTCGAACTGAACCCAGCCAGAGTCAGCACCTTCAGGGGATGGGAACCAGTGAGTGTAGCACTGAACCCAGCCAGAGTCAGCACCTTCAGGGGATGGGAACCAGTGAGTGTAGCACTGAACCCAGCCAGAGTCAGCACCTTCAGGGGATGGGAACCAGTGAGTGTAGCACTGAACCCAGCCAGAGTCAGCACCTTCAGGGGAGGAGAGGGAGGGGAACCAGTGAGTGTAGAACTGAACCCAGACAGAGTTAGCACCTTCAGGGGAGGAGAGGGAGGGGAACCAGTGAGTGTAGAACTGAACCCAGCCAGAGTCAGCACCTTCAGGGGAGGGGAACCAGTGAGTGTAGAACTGAACCCAGCCAGAGTCAGCACCTTCAGGGGAGGAGAGGGAGGGGAACCAGTGAGTGTAGAACTGAACCCAGCCAGAGTCAGCACTTTCAGGGGAGAGGTACCACTGAGTGTAGCACTGAACCCAGCCAGAGTCAGCACCTTCAGGGGAGGGGAACCAGTGAGTGTGGAACTGAACTCAGCCAGAGTTAGCACCTTCAGGGGAGGGGAACCAGTGAGTGTAGAACTGAACCCAGTCAGAGTCAGCACCTACAGTGGAGGAGAGGGAGGGGAACCAGTGAGTGTAGAACTGAACCCAGACAGAGTTAGCACCTTCAGGGGAGGAGAGGGAGGGGAACCAGTGAGTGTAGAACTGAACCCAGCCAGAGTCAGCACCTTCAGGGGAGGAGAGGGAGGGGAACCAGTGAGTGTAGAACTGAACCCAGCACAGGATATTAAGGGAATCAAGGGATATGGGGATAATGCAGGAAGGTGGAGTTGAGGTAGAAAATCAGCCATGATCTTATTGAATGGCGGAGCAGGCTCGAGGGGCCGAATGACCTACTCCTGCTCCTAGTTCTTGTGTATGTTCTTGTGTTCATTCACGACTGGATGTAGCAGGACTGCAGAGCTTTGATCTATTCATTGATTGTGGGATTGCTTAGCCCTGTCTATACCATGCTGCTTCCACTGCTCAGTATGCATGTAGTCCTGTGTTGCAGCTTCCCCAGGCTGGTACCTCATTTCTCGCTACACCTGGTGCTGCTCCTGGCTTGCTCTTCTGCACTCCTAATTGAACCAGGCTTGATGGTAATGTTAGAGTGAGGGATATGCCGGGCCATGAGGTTACAGATTGTGGTGGATACAATGCTGCTGCTGCTGATGGCCCACAGCACCTTATGGATGCCCAGTTTTGAGCTGCTAGATCTGTTCTGACTCTATCCCGTTTAGCACGGTGATAGTGTCACACAACACATTTGAGAGTGTGTTCGGTGTGACTTTGTCTCCACAATGACTGTGTGTGGTGGTCACTGCTACCAGTGCTGTCATAGACAGATGTATCTCCATGTGGGACAGGCTCGATACACCAGATGGTCTTTACCTGTCCCTCATTCTTCGTATCTGCGACAGGTAGATTGGTGAGGACCAGGTCAAGTAGGTTTTTTCCTCGTGTTGGTTCTCTCACCATCTGCTGCAGGCCCAGTCTGGCAGATATGTCCTTCAGGACTCGGCCAGCTCAGTCAGTAGTGGTACTACCGAGTCACTCTTGGTGATGGACATTGAAGTTCCCCACCCAGAGTACATTCTGTGCCCTTGCTACCCTCAGTGCTTCTTCCAAGCTTAAACCAGTGAGAGTAATAGAATAGATTAGATTATAATGTGAGATGTTTTACCTGTAATTGTGAAATGAGAAGAATTAACAGCAGGCAGGTAGTTTAGGGATAATGAGAAAATTACTGAAGAAGAGTAACTGCTGGGAACCAGGGAAAGTGACCTTGTAAATCACAGAGCAGAGAAGTTCCAGCTGTCTTTTCCTCACTTCCTGCCCAAACCCAGCAGAGGAGACAAAGAAGAGTCCGGTGCCAGAGGTGGATCAGTGCAGGGTATAAAAGTGAGGGGAGACTGATGTAAGGGGGCAGTCGGGACTGGAGACACCGGAGATCAAGCTCAGGGCGCCCGAGGTTCCATCCAGCGGGCTGACCTGGTGTCAGTTACTGTGGACACGCGGGACTTACATGTTGACTCTGATTGGTGGATCAGTATAAGGTACGGCACCAGGTGTAGCGAGAAACTGCTCATCTTATATTTCTTATTAAGGTATTAAAGTTGGTGACACTGGACTCTTGAACCTGCTAATTAATAAGACAAGGCATTAGCTAGAATCTTACACCCCAAAATATCTCTACCCCTCCGCTCCTTTTACAATGTTACCATTTAATGTACATTTCTTCCTTTTTCTTCCTCCCAAAATGTATCGCATCAGATTTCTCTGCACTAAATTTCATCTGACATCTACCTGTCTCATTTACAAACCTGTGCATTCAGACTGAACTCACTCACAGTCCTCTTCACAGTTCCCCACGCTCCCCATTTTTGGCGTTCCCTGGAGATTTTGATCGTGTGCCCCATATACCCAAGCCCAGATCATTTCTCTATATTGAGCAGAGCAATGGTCCCAACACTGACCCTGGGGACACCACTGTTTACATCCCTCCAGTCTGAAGAACATCCATTAACCATTACTCTCTGTTTTCTGTCCTTTACCCAACTTCCTCTCCATCTGCCCCATTCCCTTTAACACCGTGTGTTATATATGTGGACTTGTATTTACTCTGTACAGCCACCAGTGGGCTCATCCCCTGGAGTCCCAAGGGATCCCATAATCCCTTGGGAGCACAGGTATTTAAGGAGGAATCACAGGTTAGAGAGGCACTCTGGAGACCTGCAATAAAAGATTACGGTCACACTTTACTTTGAGCTCACAGTGTTCCGTCTGACTCTTTCTCCATACACAACAACTGGCGACGAGATACAGATAGCGTACCCAACGATGCAGAGAACAGTGGGCATCCTGGAGAAATTCTTGGAGGGAGATGATTGGGAAACTTTAGTGGAGCAACTTGACCAATACTTCGTGGCCAACGAGCTAGATGGGGAAGAGAGCGCTGCCAAACGAAGAGCGATCCTCCTCACCGTCTGTGGGGCACCAACGTATGGCCTCATGAAGAATCTGCTCTCTCCAGCGAAACCCACGGAGAAATCGTACGGCGATTTGTGCACACTGGTCCGAGAGCATTTGAACCCGAAGGAAAGTGTTCTGATGGTGAGGTACCGGTTCTATACCTACAAAAGGTCTGAAGGCCAGGAAGTGGTGAGTTATGTCGCCGAGCTAAGACACCTTGCAGGACATTGCGAATTTGAAGGACATTTGGAGCACATGCTCAGAGACTTTTTCATACGTGGCATTGGCCACTAAACCATACTTCACAAACTTTTGACTGTAGAGACCCCAACCTTGAGTAAGGCCATAGCATTAGCCCAGACATTCATTGCCACCAGTGACAATACGAAGCACATCTCTCAGCACACAAGTGCTGCTACAAGTACTGTGAACAAAGTGATGTTGTTTTCGAATCGTAACCTAAGGGCAGGTCACACGTACCTGCAGCTACACGTCCGCAGATGTCTCAGAGTCCACCATCAAGGGTGATGAATGCAAGGCCGTTAACACCTTGTTGGTGCTGCGGGGGTGATCATCGTTTCCATTCATGCCGATTCAAAGATTACGTTTGCAAGGGCTGTGGAACAATGGGAGACCTCCAAAGAGTGTGCAGGCAAGCTGCAAAGCCTGTTAAACCTGCAAACCACCATGTTGCAGAGGAGGACAGACCCATGGAGGACCACGATGAACCAGAGCCTCAGATCGAGGAGGCAGAGGTACATGGGGTGCACACATTCACCACGAACTGTCTCCCGGTAATGCTGAATGTTGAACTAAATGGACTCCCAGTGTCAATGGAGCTGGACACGGGCGCGAGCCAGTCCATCATGGGCAAAAAGACTTTCGAAAGGTTGTGGTGCAACAAGGCCTCTAGGCCAGTCTTAACTCCAGTTCGCACGAAACTAAGAACTTACACAAAATAACTGATTCCTGTAATCGACAGTGCTACCGTAAAGGTCTCCTATGATGGAGCAGTGCACAAGCTACCACTCTGGGTGGTACCGGGCGATGGTCCCACGCTGCTCGGCAGGAGCTGGCTGGGAAAGATACGCTGGAACTGGGATGACGTCCAAGCGCTATCACCCGCTGACAACACTTCGTGTGCCCAGGTCTTAAACAAATTTCCTTCGCTGTGCGAATCAGGCATTGGGAAATTCCAAGGAGCAAAAGTGCAGATCCACCTAATTCCAGGAGCGTGACCCATCCATCACAAGGCGAGAGCAGTACCGTACATGATGAGAGAAAGGGTAGAGATCGAGCTGACTGGCTGCAAAGAGAGGGCATCATTTCACTGATCGAGTTCAGCGAGTGGGCCAGTCCTATTGTCCCAGTCCTCAAGGGAGACGGCACCGTCAGAATCTGTGGTGATTACAAAGTAACTATCAATCGTTTCTCCCTGCAGGACCAGTACCACCACCAAAAGCCGACGACCTCTTTGCAACGCTGGCGGGAGGAAAGACGTTCACGAAGCTGGATCTGACATCAGTCTGCATGACGCAGGAACTGGAGGAATCACCGAAGGCCCTCACCTGCATCAACACGCACAAAGGTCTCTTTGTTTATAACAGATGCCCATTTGGAATCCGATCAGCAGCGGAGATATTCCAGAGAAACATGGAAAGTTTACTGAAGTCAGTCCCTCACACCGTGGTCTTCCAGGACGACACCTTAGTCACAGGTCAGAACACAGTCGAGCACCTGCAGAACCTGGAGGAGGTTCTTAGTCGACTCAACCGCTGGGGCTCAGGTTAAAACGCTCGAAGTGCGTTTTCCTGGTGCCTGAAGTGGAGTTCTTGGGAAGGAGGATTGCGGCGGATGGCATCAGGCCCACCAACGCGAAGACGGAGGCAATCGAGAACACACCGAGGCCACAGAACATGATGGAGCTGCGGTCGTTTCTGGGACTCTTGAACTACTTTGGTAACTTCTTACCAGGTCTCAGCACCCTGCTAGAATCACTACATGTCTTACTACGAAAAGGGCGTGAATGGGTTTGGGGCAAAAGCCAAGAAAATGCCTTTGTAAAAGCGAGAAAATTGTTATGCTCAAACAAATTGCTTGTGTTGTATGATCCATGTAAGCGTTTGGAACTAGCATGTGATGCGTCGTCATATGGCGTCGAGTGTGTATTGCAACAAGCTAACGATTTCGGGAAACTGCAACCGGTTGCTTATGCATCCAGGAGTCTGTCTAAGGCTGAGAGAGCCTACAGCATGATTGAGAAAGAAGCGTTAGCGTGTGTCTATGGGGTAAAGAAAATGCATCAATACCTGTTTGGGCTAAAATTCGAATTAGAAACTGACCATAAGCCACTTATATCCCTGTTTTCCAAGAGTAAAGGGATAAATACCAACGCATCGGCCCGCATCCAGAGATGGGCGCTCACGTTGTCCGCATACAACTACGCCATCCGCCACAGGCCAGGCACAGAAAACTGCGCCGATGCTCTCAGTAGGCTGCCATTGCCCACCACGGGGGTGGAAATGGCGCAGCCCGCAGATCTAGCAATGGTTATGGAAGAATTTGAGAGTGAGCAATCACCCGTCACTGCCCGGCAGATCAAAACCTGGACAAGCCAGGACCCTAATTATCTCTATTCAAAAGCTGTGTGCTTCACGGGAGCTGGTCCAGTGTCCCAGTGGAAATGCAGGAAGAGATAAAGCCGTTCGAGCGGCGCAAAGATGAAATGTCTATACAGGCAGACTGCCTTCTGTGGGGCCCAAGAAGGGCAGAGACGCCTTCATCAATGACCTCCACAGTACCCACCCAGGCATCGTAATGATGAAAGCGAAAAGCCCGGTATCGATGCAGACTTAGAGTCCTGCGTTCACAGATGTAATACATGCTCGATGTTAAGCAATATACCCAGGGAGGCGCCGCTAAGTTTATGGTCTTGGGTACACGTCGACTATGCAGGCCCGTTCTTGGGTAAAATGTTCCTTGTGGTTGTAGACGTGTACTCCAAGTGGATTGAATGTGAGATAATGTCGGCTAGCATGTCCGCTGCCACTACAGAAAGCCTGCGGTCCATGTTTGCCACACATGGCTTACCCGATGTCCTGGTGAGCGACAACGGGCCATGTTTTACCAGTGCTGAGTTCAAAGAATTCATAACCCGTAACGGGATCAAACATGTCACATCTGCCCCGTTTAAACCAGTGTCCAATGGTCATGCAGAGAGAGCAGTGCAAACCATCAACCTTAAACAGGGTAACTGAAGGCTCACTGCAAACTCTCCTATCCCGAGTCCTGCTTAGCTACCGCACAAGACTTCACTCACTCACTGGGATCCCAGCTGCTGAACTGCTCATGAAAAGAGCACTTAAAACAAGGCTCTCATTAGTTTACCCTGATCTACATGAACAGGTAGAGAGCAGGCGGCTTTAACAAAGTGCATACCATAATAGTTCAAATGTGTTACGCGAGATTGAAATCAATGATCCTGTATTTGTATTAAATTATGGACAAGGTCCCAAGTGGCTTCCCGGCACTGTCGTGGCCAAAGAGGGGAGCAGGGTGTTTCGGCTCAAACTTTCAAATGGGCTCATTCACCGTAAACACTTGGACCAAATCAAACTCAGATTCACGGACTACCCTGAGCAACCCACCTTGGACCCTACCTTTTTTGATCCCCCAACACACACACCAGTGGCAACCGGCACCACGGTTGACCATGAAGCAGAACCCATCATCTTCAGCAGCCCTGCTGGGTCCAACACACCAAGCAGCCCAGCAAGGCCAGCTGCACAGCAGCCCAGCGAGGGCCCAACAAATGATTCAACAACACCAGCTTTCACACCGAGACGATCAACCAGGGCAAGAAGGGCCCCAGATTGACTCACATTGTAAATAGTTACACTCGTGACTTTGGGCGGGGGGGGAACTGTTATATATGTGGAGGTGTATTTACTCTGTACAGCCACCAGAGGGCTCATCCCCTGGAGTCCCAAGGGATCCCATAATCCCGTGGGAGCACAGGTATTTAAGGAGGCTTCACAGGTTGGAGAGGCACTCTGGAGACCTGCATTAAAAGACTTAAGGTCACACTTTACTTTGAGCTCACAGTGTTCAGTCTGACTCTTTCTCCATACACAACACCGTGAGCCTTAATTTGATCAACAAGCCTCCTGTCCGGCACCATATCAAAAACCTTTTGACAATCCATCTACACAACATCCCCTGCATTTCCTTTCTCACTGCACGGTGTTACTTCCTGAAATAATCCCTGCTGTGTGTCCTGAATGAATCCATTTCACTACCAAACGTTGCAATGTTTGCTCCAGCCCACAGGGTTCCATCTGTTTAAAGCCACAACACAAAGCTCCAGTTTCCTCCTGGAGTTTAGAGAAATCAGCTTTAACAATGGGGCAGAGTTTCAGCCAATGAGGGAGATCTGGGTGCAGCCCCGCCCACTGGCTGCCACGAGCTCTGCCCCCTCACACTTTGATTGGTTGGAGGACCAACCGCCTGCTCGGTCCTCCAGCCCTGCCCCCGCTCCTCCTATTGGTCCGGAACTGTTGTCAATCACCCGGGCCGGATTAATGCTCAGTCTGAGGGTCCAGAGCTGCATTTAGAAAATAAACATTAATTGAACCCGTCAATTACAACATTCAATGAATTGAAATTATTAGAAATCACCGGATAAAATATCTTCTGGAGTTTACTAAATGGGGGCGAGTCTCCACTGAGGGTTTGTTCGGTTTTAGTCTCCAAATCCAATCCAAACGGCCTGATTTTGGTCAGCTTGTATATTGTACATACTGCAGGTCTGATCACTGATTTTTAAAATCATTTATTAATATTATTTATTGTCCCTCTGGCCCCAATCTCGATGGGATGACAAAATAAGATTCAGTTCCCCCAATTTGGACTTTCAATTATTGGGAAAAAATTCTGCGGGACAGGATAAATCTTCATTCAGGAAGACCGGGATTGATCAGGGACAGTCAGCACGGATTGGTCAATGGAAGGTCGTGTCTGACTAACCTGATTGAATGTTTTGAGGAGGTCACACGGAGGCTCGATGACGGTGTTGTGTTTGATGTCGTGTCTATGGATTTTAGCAAGGCTTTTGATAAGGTCCCACATGGCAGACTGGTCATGGAAGTAACAGCCCACGGGATCCAGGGCAAAGTGGCAACTTGGATCCAAAATTGGCTGAGGTAGGAAGCAAAGGTTCATGGTCAATGGGTGTTTGTGACTGGAAGGCTGTTTCCAGTGGGGTTCCACAGGGCTCAGCACTAGATCCCTTGCTTTTTCTGGTACACATCAGTGATTTAGACTTGAATGTGGGAGGTATGACTACGAAGTTTGCAGATGATACGAAATTGGTCGTGTGGTTGACACTGTAAAAGGAAGCTGTAGACTGCAGGAAGGTATCAATGGACCAATCAGGTGACAGAACGGGGGCAAATGGAATTCAATCCACAGAAGTGTGAGGTAATGCATCTGGTGAGGGCCAACAAGGAAAGGGAATACACAATAGATGGTAGGACACTGAGAAGTGTAGAGGAACAGCGGGACCTTGGAGTGTACGTCCACAAATCCCTGAAGGTAGCAGGACAGGTGGATAAAGTGGTTAAGAACACATACGGGATACTAGACTTTATTAGTCAAGGCATAGAATACAAGAGCAGGGAGGTTATGTTTGAAACATAGAAACATAGAAAATAGGTGCAGGAGTAGGCCATTCACCCTTTGAGCCTGCACCACCATTCAATAAGATCATGGCTGATTATTCACCTCAGTACCCCTTTCCTGCTTTCTCTCCATACCCCTTGATCCCTTTAGCCGTAAGGGCTATATCTAACTCCCTCTTGAATATATCCAATGAACTGATATCAATAACTCTCTGCGACAGGGAATTCCACAGGTTCACCACTCTCTGAGTGAAGAAGTTTCTCCTCATCTCAGTCCTAAATGGCCTACCCCTTATCCTAAGACTGTGTCCCCTGCTTCTGGACTTCCCCAACATCGGGAACATTCTACCCGCATCTAACCTGTCCCGTCCCGTCGGAATCTTATATGTTTCCATGAGATCCCCTCTTATCCTTCTAAACACCAATGTATAAAGGCCCATTTGATCCAGTCTCTCCTCATATGTCAGTCCAGCCATCCCGGGAATCAGTCTGGTGAATCTTCGTTGCACTCCCTCAATAGCAAGAACGTTCTTCCTCAGATTAGGAGACCAAAACTGAACACAATATTCCAGGTGAGGCCTCACCAAGGCCCTGTACAACTGCAATAAGACCTCCCTGCTCCTATACTCAACTCCCCGAGCTATGAAGGCCAACATAGCATTTGCTGCCTTCACCGCCTGCTGTACCTGTATGCCAACTTTCAATGACTGATGAACCATGACACCCAGGTCTCGTTGCACCTCCCCTTTTCCTAATCTGCCGTCATTCAGATAATATTCTGTCTTCGCATTTTTGCCCCCAAAGTGGATAACCTCACATTTATCCACATTATACTGCATCTGCCATGCATTTGCCCACTCACCTAACCTGTCCAAGTCACCCTGCAGCCTCTTGGCGTCCCCTTCACAGCTCACACCGCCACCCAGTTTAGTGTCATCTGCAAACTTGGAGACATTACACCCAATCATTCATCTAAATCATTGATGTATATTGTAAAGAGCTGGGGTCCCAGCACTGAGCCCTGCGGCACCCCACTAGTCACTGCCTGCCATTCTGAAAAGGACCCGTTTATCCCGACTCTCTGTTTCCTGTCTGCCAACCAGTTCTCTATCTACGTCAGTATATTACCCCCAATACCATGTGCTTTCATTTTGCACACCAATCTGTTGTGTGGGACCTTGTCAAAAGCCTTTTGAAAGTCCAAATACACCACATCCACTGGTTCTTCCTTGTCCACTCTACGAGTTACATCCTCAAAAAATGCCAGAAGATTTGTCAAGCATGATTCCCCTTTCATAAATCCATGCTGACTTGGACCGATCCTGTCACTGCTTTCCAAATGCGCTGCTATTTCATCTTTAATAATTGATTCCAACATTTTCCCCACAACTGATGTCAGGCTAACTGGTCTTTAATTCCCCATTTTCTCTCGCCCTCCTTTCTTAAAAAGTGGTGTTACATTAGCTACTCTCCAGTCCATAGGAACTGATCCAGAGTTGATAGACTATTGGAAAATGATCACCAATGCATGCACTATTTCTAGGACCACTTCCTTAAGTACTCTGGGATGCAGACTACCAGGACCCGGGGATTTATCGGCCTTCAATCCCATCAATTTCCCTAACACAATTTCCTGCCGAATAAGGATATCCTTCAGTTCTTCCTTTTCACGAAACCCTCAGTCCCCTTGTACTTCCGGAAAGTTATTTGTATCTTCCTTCTTGAAGACAGAACCGAAGTATTGGTTCAATTGGTCTGCCATTTCTTTGTTCCCCATTATAAATTCACCTGAATCCGACTGCAAGGGACCTACGTTTGTCTTCACTAATCTTTTTCTCTTCACATATCTATAGAAGCTTTTGCAGTCAGTTTTTATGTTCCCGGCAAGCTTCTTCTCATACTCTATTTTCCCCCTCTGAATTAAACCCTTTGTCCTCCTCTGCTGAATTTGAAATTTCTCCCAGTCCTCAGGTTTGCTGCTTTTTCTGGCCAATTTCATATGCCTCTTCCTTGGATTTAACACTATCCTTAATTTCCCTTGTTAGCCACGGTTGAGTCACCTTCTCCATTTTATTTTTACTCCAGACAGGGATGTACAATTGCTGAAGTTCATCCATGTGATTTTTAAATGTTTTCCATTGTCTATCCACTGTCAACCCTTTAAGTATCCTTTGCCAGTCTATTCTAGCCAATTCACGCCTCAAACCGTCGAAGTTACCTTTCCTTAAATTCAGGACCCTAGTTTCTGAATTAACTATGTCACTCTCCATCTTATTAAAGAATTCTACCATCTTATGGTCACTCTTCTGCAAGGGGCCTCGCACAACAAGATTCCTAATTAGTCCTTTCTCATTACACATCACCCGGTCGAGGATGGCCAGCTCCCTCATTGGTTCCTCGACAAATTGGTCTAGAAAACCATCCCTAATACATTCCAGGAAATCCTCCTCCACCGCATTGCTACCAGTTTGGTTAGCCCAGTCTATATGGAGATTGAAGTCACCCATGATAACTGCTGTACCTTTATTGTATGCATCCCTAATTTCTTGTTTGATGCTGTCCCCAACCTCACTACTACTGTTTGGTGGTCTGTACACAACTCCCACTCGCGTTTTCTGCCCTTTGATATTCTATAGCTCCACCCATACCGATTCCACATCATCCAACCTAATGCACTTTCTTACTATTGCATTAATTTCCTCTTTAACCAGCAACGCCACCCGGCCTCCTTTTCCTTTCTGTCTATCCTTCCTAAATGTTGAATACCCCTGGATGTTGAGTTCCCAGCCTTGGTCACCCTGGAGCCATGTCTCCGTGATGCCAATTACATCATATCCGTTAACTGCTATCAGCGCAGTTAATTCGTCCACCTTATTCCGAATACTCCTCGCATTGAGGCACAGAGTCTTCAGGCTTGTCTTTTTAACACACTTTGCCCCTTTAGAATTTTGCTGTAATGTGGCCCTTTTTGCTTTTTGCCTTGGGTTTCTCTGCCCTCCACTTTTACTTTTCTTCTTTCTATCTTTTGCTTCTGTCCCCATTCCACTTCCCTCTGTCTCCCTGCATAGGTTCCCATCCCCCTGCCATATTAGTTTAACTCCTCCCCTACAGCACGAGCAAACACTCCCCCTAGTACATTGGTTCCGGTCCTGCCCAGGTGCAGACCATCCGGTTTGTACTGGTCCCACCTCCCCCAGAACCGGTTCCAATGTCCCAGATATTTGAATCCCTCCCTTCTGCACCACTCCTCAAGCCACGTATTCATCTGAGCTATCCTGCGATTCCTACTCTGTCGAGCACGTGGCACTGGTAGCAATCCTGAGATTACTACTTTTGAGGTCCTACTTGTTAATTTAGCTCCTAGATCCCGAAATTCGTCTTGTAGGATCTCATCCCGTTTATTTACCTATATTATTGGTACCTATATGCACCACGACAACTGGATGTTCACCCTCCCTTTTCAGAATGCCCTGCACCCGCTCTGAGACATCCTTGACCCTTGCACCAGGGAGGCAACATACCATCCTGGAGTCTCGGTTGCGGCCGCAGAAACGCCTATCTATTCCCCTTACAATTGAATCCCCTATCACTATCGCTCTCCCACTCTTTTTCCTGCCCTCCTGTGCAGCAGAGCCAGCCATGGTGCCATGAACTTGGCTGCTGCTGCCCTCCCCTGATGAGTCATCCCCCTCCAACAGTACCTAAAGCGGTGTATCTGTTTTGCAGGGGGGTGACCGCAGGGGACCCTGCACTACCTTCCTTGCACTGCTCTTCCTGTTGGTCAGCCATTCCCTATCTGGCTGTGTACCCTTTACCTGCGGTAAGAGCAACTCACTAAACGTGCTCTTCACGTCATTCTCAGCATCGTGAATGCTCCAGAGTACATCCACCCACAGCTCCAGTGCCGCAGTGCGGTCCGTCAGGAGCTGCAGGTGGACGCACTTCCCGCACACGTCGTCGTCAGGGACACCGGAACCATCCCTGATTTCCCACATAGTACAGGAGCATAACACGTGTCCGAGCTCTCCTGCCATGACTTAACCCTTCGATAAACTGAATTTAGCAACAACAATGCGAAAAGGTTACTTACTGATAAAGAAAATAAAAAGAAAAACTAATACCAATCACTTCCCCCTTGGCTGTGACGCCACCTTTCGATTTCTTTCTACTTTTTTGCCCTCACCCTGCTGCACCAGCTGACCTCACAAGTTGCTGCCGGGCCTTTTATATGTCACTTACCTTCTTCACCGCCTGCTGTACCTGCATGGCCAACTTTCAATGACTGATGTACCATGACACCCAGGTCTCGTTGCACCTCCCCTTTTCCTAATCTGCCGCCATTCAGATAATATTCTGCCTTCGTGTTTTTGCCACCAAGGTGGATAACCTCACATTTATTCACATTATACTGCATCTGCCATGTATTTCCCCATTCACCTAACCTGTCCAAGTCATCCTGCAGCCTCTTGGCATCCTCCTCACAGCTCACACCGCCACCCAGCTTAGTGCCATCTGCAAACTTGGAGATATTACACTCAATTCCTTCATTCAAATCATTGATGTATATTGTAAATAGCTGGGGTCCCAGCACTGAGCCCTGCGACACCCCACTAGTCACTGCCTGCCATTCTGAAAAGGACTCATTCATCACGATGTTCTGCTTCCCGTCTGTCAACCAGTTCTCTAGCCACATCAATACACCACACCCAATACCATTTGCTTTAATTTTGCACACCAATCTCTTGTGTGGACCTTGTCAAAAGCCCTTTGAAAGTCCAAATACACCACATTCACTGGTTCTCCCTTGTCCACTCTACTAGCCACATCCCCAAAAAATTCTAGAAGATTTGTCAAGCAGGATTTCCCTTTCATAAATCCATGCTGACTTGGACCGATCCTGTCACTGCTTTCCAAATGCGCTGCTATTTCATCTTTAGTAATTGATTCCAACATTTTCCTCACAACTGATGTCAGGCTAACCGGTCTATAATTACCCGCTATCTCTCTCCCTCCCTTTGTAAAAAGTGGTGTTACATTAGCTACCCTCCAGTCCATAGGAACTGATCCAGAGTCGATAGACTGTTGGAAAATGATCACCAATGCATCCACTATTTCTAGGGCCACTTCCTTAAGTACTCTGGGATGCAGACTATCAGGCCCTGGGGATTTATCGGCCTTCAATCCCATCAATTTCCCTAACACAATTTCCTCCTTCTCGCTAGACTCCCGGTCCTCTAGTATTTCCGGAAGGTTACTTGTGTCTTCCTTCGTGAAGACAGAACCAAAATATTTGTTCAATTGGTCTGCCATTTCTTTGTTCCCCATTATAAATGCACCTGATTCTGACTGCAGGACCTACGTTTGTCTTCACTAATCTTTTTCTCTTCACGTATCTACACAAGCTTTTGCAGTCAGTTTTTATGTTCCCTGCCAGCTTCCTCTCAGAATTAAACCCTTTGTCCTCCTCTGCTGAATTCGAAATTTCTCCCAGTCCTCAGGTTTGCTGCGTTTTTTGGTCAATTTATATGCCTCTTCCTTGGATTTAACACTATCCCTAATTTCCCTTGTTAGCCACGGTTGAGCCACCTTTCCCGTTTTGTTTTTACTCCAGACAGGGATGTGCAATTGTTGAAGTTCATCCATGTGATCTTTAAATGTTTGCCATTGCCTATCCACTGTCAACCCTTTAAGTAACATTCGCCAGTCTATTTTAGCAAATTGATGTCTCATACCATCGAAGTTACCTTTCCTTAAGTTCACGACCCTAGTCTCTGAATTAACTGTGTCACTCTCCACCTTAATAAAGAATTCGACCATATTATGGTCACTTTTCCCCAAGGGGCCTCGCACAACAAGATTGCTAATTAGTCCTTTCTCATTACACATCACCCAGTCTAGGATGGCCAGCCCTCTAGTTGGTTCCTCGACATATTGGTTGAGAAACCCATCGCTAATACACTCCAGGAAATCCTCCTCCTCCGTATTGCTACCAGTTTGGTTCGCCCAATCTTTATGTTGATTAAAGTCGTCCATGTTAACTGCTGTACCTTTATTGCACACATTCGTAATTTTTTGTTTGTAGTGCAGGAGTCCCGAGTCCATCTCGCTCTCCAACCAGTATTCTGTTCTGAGTACAGGTGAGGGCGATGGTGGCTCTGGGGGGGTGGCAGCGGGGGAGGGGGGGAAGAAGAATGGAAGAGCTATAGTGGTCGGGGATATAATAGTCAGGAGAGCAGACAGACGTTTCTGCGGCCGCAGACGTGAATCCAGGATGGTGTGTTGCCTCCCTGATGCCAGGATCAAGGATGTCACTGAGCAGCTGCATGGCATTCTGGGAGGAGAGGGTGAATAGCCAGAGGTTGTGGTCCATATCGGGACCAATGACATCGGTAGAAAGAGGGATGAGGTCCTGCAGGCAGAGTTTAGTGAGCTAGGAGAGATTAAAAAGCAGGACCTCAAAGGTCGGAATCTCCGGATTACTCCTGGTGCCACGAGCTAGTGAGTACAGAAACAGGAGGATAGAGCAGATGAATGCGTGGCTGGAGAGATGGTGCAGGCAGGAGGACTTTAGTTTCCTGAGGCATTGGGACCGCTTCTGGGGGAGTTGGGACGTGTACAAGCCGGACGGGTTGCACCTCAACAGAGCCGGAACCAATATCCTTGTGGGGGGGGGTTTGCTCGTGTTGTTGGGGAGAGTTTAAACTAGCTTGGCAGGGGGATGGGAACCTGAAAATAGGTTCAGTAGGGAGGGGATAAAGCTGGAATTAGAAAGCAAATTTAAAGAAAGTGAGTTTGAAGGAGAGAGGAAATAAGCAGGAAAAAAGGGTAAAAAAACAAATTTAAAGGCAGATGAGTTGACGGCACAAATAGATACAAATGGGTATGATCTGATAGCCTTTACACAGACGTGGTTGCAAGGTGACCAGGACTGGGAATTAAATATTCAGGGGTACTTGACAATCCGGAAGGACAGACAGAAAGGAAAAGGAGGTGGGGTAGCTCTATTGATAAAGGATGGATCACCAATAATGAGAAATTATATTGGCTCATATGATCAAGATGTTGAAATAGTTTGGGTGGAAAAAAGGAATAATGAGGGGAAATAGTCACGGGTGGGCGTAGTCTATTGGCCCCCTAACAGTAGCAACTCTGTTGGTTGGAGTATAAACCAGGAAATAGTGGGGGCTTGTAAAAAGGGAACCGCAATAATCATGGGTGACTTTGACCTCCATATTGATTGGACAAATCAAATTGGTCAGGGTAGCCTTGAGGAAGAGTTCATAGAGTGCGTAAGGGATGGGTTCCTTGAGCAGTATGTAATGGAACCAACCAGCGGGCAGGCTATATTGGATCTGGTCCTGTGTAATGAGACAGGATTAATAAACAATCTCCTAGTAAAGGATTCCCTTGGAATGAGTGATCATAGCACGGTTGAATTTCAAATTCAGATGGAGGATGAGAAGTTGGATCTCAAACCAGCGTACTAAGCTTAAATAAAGGAGACTACAAAGGTATGAGGGCAGAGTTGGCTAAAGTGGACTGGGAAAATAGATTAAAGTGTAGGACGGTTGATGAACAGTGATGTACATTTAAGGAGATATTTCACAACTCTCAAGAAAAATATATTCCAGTGAGGAGAAAAGGGTAAAAGAAAACATAGCTATCCATGGCTAATTAAAGAAATAAAGGATGGGATCCAATTAAAAACAAGGGCATACAAAGTGGCCAAAACTACTGGGAGGACAGAAGATTGGGAAGCTTTTAAAAGCCAACAAAGAATGACTAAAAAAAAGATTAAGGAAGGGAAGATAGACTATGAAAGTAAACTAGCACAAAATATAAAAACAGATAGCAAGCGTTTCTATAGGTATATAAAAAGGAAAAGAGTGGCTAAAGTAAATGTTGGTCCCTTAGAGGACGAGACCGGGGAATTAGTAATGGGTAACATGGAGATGGCAGAAACTATGAACAAATATTTTGTATCAGTCTTTATGGTAGAGGACACGAAAAATATCCCAACAGTGGATAGTCAAGGGGCGATAGGGGGGAAGGAACTTAACACAATCACAATCACTAAGAAGGTGGAACTCAGTAAGATAATGGGACTAAAGGCAGATAAATCCCCTGGACCCGATGGCTTGCATCCTCGGGTCTTAAGAGAAGTAGCGGCAGGGATAGTGGATGCATTGGTTATAATTTACCAAAATTCCCTGGATTCTGGGGAGGTCCCAGCAGATTGGAAAACTGCAAATGTAACGCCTCTATTTAAAAAAGGAGGCAGACAAAAAGCAGGAAACTATAGACCAGTTAGCCTAACATCTGTGGTTGGGAAAATGTTGGAGTCCATTATTAAAGAAGCAATAGCAGGACATTTGGAAAAGCATAATTTGCTCAGGCAGAGTCAGCATGGATTTATGAAGGGGAAGTCATGTTTCACAAATTTGCTGGAATTCTTTGAGGATGTAAAAAACAGGGTGGATAAAGGGGAAACCAGTGGATGTGGTGTTTTGGACTTCCAGAAGCATTTGACAAGGTGCCACATCAACAGTTAATGCACAAGATAAAATATGACTGGGTTGGGGGCAACATATTAGCATGGATAGAGGATTGACTGACTGACAGAAAACAGAGAGTCAGGATAAATGGTTCATTCTCGGGTTGGCAATCAGTAACTAGTGGGCTGCCGCAGGGATCAGTGCCGGGACCCCAACTATTTACAATCTATATTAATGATTTGGAAGAAAGGACCGAGTGTAACGTAGCCACGTTTGTTGACGATACAAAGATGGGAGGAAAAGGAATGCGAGGAGAACACAAAAAATCTGCAAAAGGACATAGACAGGCTAAGTGAGTGGGCAAAAATTTGGCAGATGGAGTATAATGTTGGGACGTGTGAGGTCATGCACTTTGGCAGAAAAAAAATCAAAGAGCAAGTTATTATTTAAATGGATAAAAATTGCCAAGTGCCGCAGTACAGCAGGACCTGGAGGTCCTGGTGCTTGAAACACAAAAGGTTAGTATGCAGGTACAGCAAGTGACCAGGGAGGCCAATGGAATCTTGGCCTTTATTGCAAAGGGCATGGAGTATAAAAGCAGGGAAGTCTTGCTACAGTTATACAGGGTATTGGTGAGGCCACACCTGGAATACTGCGTGCAGTTTTGGTTTCCATAATTACAAAAGGATATACTTGCTTTGGAGGCAGTTCAGAGAAGGTTCACGAGGTTGATTCCGGAGATGAGGAGGTTGACTTCTGAGGAAAGGTTGAGGAGGTTGGGCCTCTACTCATTGGAATTCGGAAGAATGAGAGGTGATCTTATTGAAACGTATAAGACTATGGGCCCTAGTTTCCACATGATTTGCACCTGATTTTTTGGAGCAACTGGTGGAGAACGGACTATCTCAGAAATCGCAATTCTCCACATTTTTTTTTCTGCAGTTCTAGTCAGGTAGAACAGTTCTACTTTGGAACAGAATTTTTTCTTCAAAAGGGGGCGTGTCCGGCCACTGACGCCTGATTTCAAAGTTTCCACAGTGAAAACGTACTCCAAACTAAAGTAGAATGGAGCAAGTGAAGATTTTTGTAGAACTGAAAAAACCTGTTCTACACATTAAAAAATCAGGCGCAGGTTACAAATCAGGCATCCAGAACGGGGAGGGGGAGGGAAGTCATTAAATTCTACAATCAATCCTTATTTATACTTCTACAAATATTATACAAATAAATCCAACCTCAATAAACATTTATAAGCAAAGAAAAGATTAAATAAACCATCTTCCTACCTGTGTGAAAGTGCTTCAGCCAGGGAGAATGCTGCAGCAAGCCTCAGAAAACGAGGCAGCCGTTCCCGAAGGCAGGCGGGAGGGAGGGAGGGAACCGACCCGACCGAACGCGGGGGGAGGGGCCGTTCCAGACGGCGGGAGGGAGGGAGGGAACCGACCCGACCGAACGCGGGGGGAGGGGCCGTTCCAGACGGCGGGAGGGAGGGAGGGAACCGACCCGACCGAACGCGGGGGGAGGGGCCGTTCCAGACGGCGGGAGGGAGGGAGGGAACCGACCCGACCGAACGCGGGGGGAGGGGCCGTTCCAGACGGTGGGAGGGGGGGGGGGGAGGGAGGGAGGGAGGGAGGGAACCGACCCGACCCGACCGAACGCGGGGGGAGGGGCCGTTCCAGACGGCGGGAGGGAGGGAAGGAGGGAGGGAGGGAGGGAGGGAGGGAGGGAGGGAGGGAGGGAAGGACAGAAGGCTGCAGGAAGCCTCAGAAATTGAGGAGCCATTTCCCGATGGCAAAAGGGGGAGGTGGTCGGGAAACGGCTGCCTCAACTTTCTGAGGCTTCCTGCAGCTTCTCACTGCTGCAAGAAGCCTCGGGGCTGATGTGCTGATGGCAATGTGCTTTGGTTAAAAAATGTTCAAAAATTAAACAGCGACAAAGAACTACAAAAATGGCCGAGTGCCAATGTTTCCTGCACACTGAGCATGTGCGAACGCTCCAACGCGCACGTGCAGCGTTGCCGGCAGGAAAACAACTAATTTAAATAGTACCCGCCCCTCCCACTTACAGAATCGGTGGGAGTGTAGGCTCCGCCCCCCTGGGCCCCGCACCAAACAGACCAGGAGCTGCAGGGCGCTCCAGAATCGCCAGGTTTTTTTCTGCCGCCGTTTTAGGCGCGAAAAACGGGCGCCCAGCTCAGAGGGACACCCGTTTTTTATCGTGTGGAAACTTGGGCCCTATGAGGGGGCTTAACAAGGTGGATGCAGGGAGGATGTTTCCACTGATGGGGGAGACTGGAACTAGGGGGCATAATCTTAAAATAAGGGGCCGCCCATTTAAAACTGAGATGAGGAGGGATTTCTTCTCTCAGAGGGTTGTAAATCTGTGGAATTCGCTGCCTCACAGAGCTGTGGAAGCCGGGTCATTGAATAAATTGAAGACAGAGATAGACAGTTTCTTAACCGATAAGGGAATACGGGGATATGGGGAGCGGACAGGGGAGTGGACCTGAGTCCATGATCGGATCAGCCAATAACGTATTAAATGGCGGAGCAGGCTCAAGGGGCCATATGGCCGACTCCTGCTCCTATTTCTTATGTTCTTATATTCCCCTCTTTCTCCTCCCCTTCAGTGCTGACTCTAGCTGGTTTCAGTTCCACTCACTGGTTCCCCTCTCCCCCCTTAAGGTGCTCACTCTGGCTGAGTTCAGTTCTATCCTCACTGGTTCTCCTCCCTCCCATCTGTCCCCTCCCCTTAAGGTGCTCACTCTGGCTGGGTTCAGTTCCACACACACTGGTTTCCCACTCCACCACTGTGGACGCTGACTCTGGCTGGGTTCAGCTCCACACTCACTTGTACCCCTCCCTCTCCCTCCCCTGAAGGTACTGACTCTGGCTGAGTTCAGTTCCACACTCACTGGTTCCCCTCCCTCTCCTCCCCTGAAGGTGCTGACTCTGGCTGAGTTCAGTTCCACACTCACTTGTTCCCCTCCCTCTCCCTCCCCTGAAAGTGCTGACTCTGGTTGGGTTCAGTTCCACACTGACACCATTCACTTTGTCCCTGCACCAAGATGGCCGCGCATGCGCTGTGCTACTTAATGAATCAAGATGGCGGAGCGCTGAACCTGCCTTCCTGCACCAAGATGGCCACCGTTAGCCTGGGCCTGTGAGAAAGCCCCCAAGCTGCAACCACCGATATTCCGGTTATTATTCCAGGCTTGCAGTGGGCACTGGTTGTGAGTGATGTTAGTGTAGAATGGAAACCAGCCAGAGTCAGCACCTTCAGGGGAGGGGAACCAGTGAGTGTAGAACTGAACCCAGCCAGAGTCAGCACCTTCAGGGGAGGGGAACCAGTGAGTGTAGAACTGAACCCAGCCAGAGTCAGCACCTTCAGGGGAGGGGAACCAGTGAATGTAGAACTGAACCCTCCCAGAGTCAGCACCTTCAGGGGAGGGGAAACAGTGAGTGTAGAACTGAACCCTCCCAGAGTCAGCACCTTCAGGGGAGGGGAACCAGTGAGTGTAGAACTGAACCCAGCCAGAGTCAGCACCTTCAGGGGAGGGGAACCAGTGAGTGTAGAACTGAACCCAGCCAGAGTCAGCATCTTCAGGGGAGGGGAACCAGTGAATGTAGAACTGAACCCTCCCAGAGTCAGCACCTTCAGGGGAGGGGAACCAGTGAGTGTAGAACTGAACCCAGCCAGAGTCAGCATCTTCAGGGGAGGGGAACCAGTGAATGTAGAACTGAACCCTCCCAGAGTCAGCACCTTCAGGGGAGGGGAACCAGTGAGTGTAGAACTGAACCCTCCCAGAGTCAGCATCTTCAGGGGAGGAGAGGAGAGGGAGGGGAAGCAGTGAGTGTAGAACTGAACCCAGCCAGAGTCAGCACATAGAAACATAGAAAATAGGAGCAGTAGTTGGCCATTCGGCCCTTCGAATCTGCACCGCCATTCAATATGATCATGGCTGATCCTCTATCTCAACACCTTAATCACACTTTTTCCCCATACCCCTTGATGCCTTTTATTTCTAGAAATCTATCTATCTCCCTCTTAAATATATTCAGTGACTTGGCCTCCAGCCTTCTGTGGCAGAGAATTCCACAGGTTCACCACCCTCTGATTGAAAAGATTTCTCCTCATCTCGGTCCTAAATTTCCTATCCCATATCATGAGACTGTCCCCCCTTGTTCCAGACTTCCCATCCAGAGGAAACATCTTCCCCGCATCCATTCTATCCAACCCAGTCAGAATTTTAAACATTTCAATGCGATCCCCTCTCATTCTTCTAAACTCTAGTGAATACAGGCCTAGTCGACCCAATCTCTCCCCATACGACAGTCCTGCCATCCCAGGAATCAGTCTGATGAACCTTTGCATGCTCTCCCTCTATGGCAAGTATATCCTTTCTTAGGTAAGGAGACCAAAACTGCACACAATACTCCAGGTGCAGACTCACCAAGCCCCTGCATAACTGTAGTAAGACATCCTTGCTCCTGTTCTCAAATCCTCTTGCAATGAAGGCCTTCCTTTTGCCTTCCGAAATGTTTGCTGCACCGGCATGTTTGCTTTCAATGACTGGTGTACAAGGACAGTTCAAACTGGTGCTCTCCACTCTCTCTCCTGTGACAGTGGGAACTGGTGCTCTCCACTCTCTGTCCTGCGACAGTGGGAACTGGTGCTCTCCACTCTCTCTCCTGTGACAGTGGGAACTGGTGCTCTCCACTCTCTCTCCTGTGACAGTGGGAACTGGTGCTCTCCACTCTCTGTCCTGCGACAGTGGGAACTGGTGCTCTCCACTCTCTCTCCTGTGACAGTTGGAGCTGGTGCTCTCCATTCTCTGTCCTGTGACAGTGGGAACTGGTGCTCTCCACTCTCTCTCCTGTGACAGTGGGAACTGGTGCTCTCCACTCTCTCTCCTGTGACAGTGGGAACTGGTGCTCTCCACTCTCTGTCCTGTGACAGTGGGAACTGGTGCTCTCCACTCTCCCGTCCTGTGACAGTGGGAACTGGTGCTCTCCACTCTCTCTCCTGTGACAGTTGGAACTGGTGCTCTCCACTCTCTGTCCTGTGACAGTGGGAACTGGTGCTCTCCACTCTCTCTCCTGTGACAGTGGGAACTGGTGCTCTCCACTCTCTCTCCTGCGACAGTTGGAACTGGTGCTCTCCACTCTCTCTCCTGTGACAGTGGGAACTGGTGCTCTCCACTCTCTGTCCTGTGACAGTTGGAACTGGTGCTCTCCACTCTCTGTCCTGTGACAGTGGGAACTGGTGCTCTCCACTCTCTGTCCTGTGACAGTGGGAACTGGTGCTCTCCACTCTCTCGTCCTGTGACAGTGGGAACTGGTGCTCTCCACTCTCTGTCCTGTGACAGTTGGAACTGGTGCTCTCCACTCTCTGTCCTGCGACAGTTGGAACTGGTGCTCTCCACTCTCTCTCCTGCGACAGTTGGAACTGGTGCTCTCCCGTTGGTGTAGGAGGGAGGGCTTTCGTTTCCTGAACAATTGGGACCGCTTCTGGAGTAGGTGGGACCTGTACAAGTCGGACAGGTTACACCTCAACAGAGACGGGACCAATGTTCTCGCGGGTGGTTTTGATAGTACGGTTGGGAGGGCTTTAAACTAGCTTGGCAGGGGGATGGAAACCCAGGAGAGGGCTCTGAGCGAGTTAGAGTGGGTGAGAGCTCAGATGACCAGAACCCCAAGAAAGAATGCAAAAGGCAGGAGGCAACAGAGCAGAGTAACACTGGGGTAAGTGTAAACCACAAGGTGATAGGAAGGGACAATATGTATGAATATAAAGGGGCTGCAGGAGGGGTCAAAACTAAAAATCATGGTTTAAAAACAATATTAAAACACTTTACCTAAACGCACGCAGCATTCGAAACAAAATAAATGAGTTGACGGCACAAATCATTACAAATTGGTATGATTGAGTGGCCATTACAGAAACATGGTTGCAGGATGGCCAAGATGTGAATTAAACATACAGGGGTATCTGACAATTCGGAAAGATAGACAAGAAGGGAAAGGAGGTGGGGTAGCTCTGTTAATAAAGGATGATATCAGGGCAGTTGTGAGAGACGATATTGGCTCTAATTAACAAAATGTTGAATCATTGTGGGTGGAGATTAGAGATAGTAAGGGGAAAAAGTCACTGGTGGGCGTAGTTTATAGGCCCCCAAATAATAACTTCACGGTGGGGCGGACAATAATCAAGGGAATAATGGAGGCATGTGAAAAAGGAACGGCAGTAATCATGGGGGATTTTAACCTACATATCGATTGGTCAAATCAAATCACATGGGGTAGCCTTGAGGAGGAATTCATAGAATGCATACGGGATTGTTTCTTCGAACAGTATGTTACAGAACCTATAAGGGAGCAAGCTATCTTAAATCTGGTCCTGTGTAGTGAGACAGGAATTATAAACGATCTCCCAGTAAAAGATCCTCTCGGAATGGGTGATCACAGTATGGTTGAATTTGTAATACAGATTGAGGGTGAGGAAGTAGTGTCTCAAACGAGCGTACTATCCTTAAACAAAGGGGACTAGAGTGGGATGAGGGCAGAGTTGGCTAAAGTAGACTGGGAACACAGACTAAATGGTGGCACAATTGAGGAACAGTGGAGGACTTTTAAGGAGCTCTTTCACAGTGCTCAACAAAAATATATTCCACTGAAAAGAAAGGCCGGTAAGAGAAGGGATAACCAGCCGTGGATAATCAAGGAAATAAAGGAGAGTATCAAATTAAAAAACAATGCGTATAAGCTGGCCAAGGTTAGTGGGAAAGTAGAAGATTGGGAAAATTTTAAATGATAGCAAAGAATGACTAAGAAAGCAATAAAGAAAGGAAAGATAGATTACGAAATTAAACTTGCGCAAAACATCAAAACAGATAGTAAAAGCTTTTACCGATATATAAAACGGAAGAGAGTGACTAAAGTAAATGTTGGTCCCTTAGAAGATGAGAAGGGGGATTTAATAATGGGAAATGTGGAAATGGCTGAGACCTTAAACAATTATTTTGCTTCGATCTTCACAGTGGAAGACACAAAAACCATGCCAAAGATTGCTGGTCACGGGAATGTGGGAAGGGAGGACCTTGAGACAATCACTATCACTAGGGGGGTCGTGCTGGACAGGCTAATGGGACTCAAGGTAGACAAGTCTCCTGGTCCTGATGAAATGCATCCCAGGGTATTAAAAGAGATGGCGGAAGTTATAGCAGACGCATTCGTTATAATCTACCAAAATTCTCTGGACTCTGGGGAGGTACCAGCGAATTGGAAAGCAGCTAATGTAACGCCTCTATTTAAAAAAGGGGGCAGACAAAAGGCAGGTAACTATAGGCCGGTTAGTTTAACATCTGTAGTGGGGAAAATGCTTGAAGCTACCATTAAGGAAGAAATAGCGGGACATCTAGATAGGAATAGTGCAATCAAACAGACTCAACATGGATTCATGAAGGGGAAATCATGTTTAACTAATTTACTGGAATTCTTTGAGGATATAACGAGCATGGTAGATAGAGGTGTACCGATGGATGTGGTGTATTTAGATTTCCAAAAGGCATTCGATAAGGTGCCACACAAAAGGTTATTGAAGAAGATAAAGGTACGCGGAGTTAGAGGAAATGTATTAGCATGGATCGAGAATTGGCTGGCTAACAGAAAGCAGAGAGTCGGGATAAATGGGTCCTTTTCAGGTTGGAAATCGGTGGTCAGTGGTGTGCCACAAGGATCGGTGCTGGGACCACAACTATTTACAATATACATAGATGACCTGGAAGAGGGGACAGAGTGTAGTGTAACAAAATTTGCAGATGGCACAAAGATTAGTGGGAAAGCGGATTGTGTCGAGGACACAGAGAGGCTGCAAAGAGATTTATTGTGTACAGTTTTGGTCTCCTAACTTGAGGAAGGACATTCTTGCTATTGAGGGAGTGCAGCGAAGATTCACCAGACTGATTCCCGGGATGGTGGGACTGACCTATCAAGAAAGACTGGATCAACTGGGCTTGTATTCACTGGAGTTCAGAAGAATGAGAGGGGACCTCATAGAAACATTTAAAATTCTGACGGGTTTAGACATGTTAGATGCAGGAAGAATGTTCCCAATGTTGGGGAAGTCCAGAACCAGGGGTCACAGTCTGAGGATAAGGGGTAAGCCATTTAGGACCGAGATGAGGAGAAACTTCTTCACCCAGAGAGTGGTGAACCTGTTGAATTCTCTACCACAGAAAGTAGTTGAGGCCAATTCACTAAATATATTCAAAAGGGAGTTAGATGAAGTCCTTACTACTCGGAGGATCAAGGGGTATGGCGAGAAAGCAGGAAGGGGGTACTGAAGTTTCATGTTCAGCCATGAACTCATTGAATGGCGGTGCAGGCTAGAAGGGCCGAATGGCCTACTCCTGCACCTATTATCTATGTTTCTATGTTAAGCGAATGGGCTAAGGTTTGGCAGATGGAATACAATGTTGGAAAATGTGAGATCATTCACCTTGGAAAAAAAACCATTAAAAGGGAATATTATTTGAATGGGGAGAAATTACAACATGCTGTGGTGCAGAGGGACCTGGGGGTCCTTGTGCATGAATCCCAAAAAGTTAGTTTGCAGGTGCAGCAGGTAATCAGGAAGGCGAATGGAATGTTGGCCTTCATTGCGAGAGGGATGGAGTACAAAAGCAGGGAGGTCCTGCTGCAACTGTATAGGGTATTGGTGAGGCCGCACCTGGAGTACTGCTTGCAGTTTTGGTCACCTTACTTAAGGAAGGATATACTAGCTTTGGAGGGGGTACAGAAACGATTCACTCGGCTGATTCCGGAGATGAGGGGGTTACCTTATGATGATAGATTGAGTAGACTGGGTCTTTACTCATTGGAGTTCAGAAGGATGAGGGGTGATCTTATAGAAACATTTAAAATCATGAAAGGGATAGACAAGATAGAGGCAGAGAGGTTGTTTCCACTGGTCGGGGAGACTAGAACTAGGGGACACAGCTTCAAAATACGGGGGGAGCCAATTTAACACCGAGTTGAGAGGAAATTTCTTCTCCCAGAGGGTTGTGAATCTGTGGAATTCTCTGCCCAAGGAAGCAGTTGAGGCTAGCTCATTGAATGTATTCAAATCACAGATGGATAGATTTTTAACCAATAAGGAAATTAGGGGTTATGGGGTGCGGGCGGGTAAGTGGAGCTGAGTCCACGGCCAGATCAGCCATGATCTTGTTGAATGGCGGAGCAGGCTCGAGGGGCTAGATGGCCTACTCCTGTTCCTAATTCTTATGTTCTTATTATGTTCTTACGGCTCAGGGGATCAAGGACCATGGAGAGAAAGCAGGAAATGGGTACTGAGGGAATGATCAGCCATGATCTTATTGAATGGCGGTGCAGGCTCGAAGGGCCGAATGGCCTACTCCTGCACCTATTTTCTATGTTTCTATGTTTCTATGATACCCAGGTCCCTCTGTACGTTGACACTTCCCAAGCCATCACCATTTAAATAATACTTTGTCCTTATTTTTTCCTACCAAAGTGGATAACTTCACATTTATCCACTTTAAACTGCATCTGCCATGTGTTTGCCCACTCACTCAACCTATCTAAATCGCCTTGCAGCAAATATATATATTGTGAATAGCTGGGGCCCAAGCACTGATCCCTGTGGTACCCCACTAGTCACTGCCCGCCACCCCGGAAAAAGACCCGTTTATTCCTACTCTCTGTTTCCTGTCGGTTAACCAATTTTCAGTCCATGCCAATACATTACCCCCAATCCTAGGTGCTTTAATTTTACACACTGACCTCTTATGTGGGACTTCATCAAATGCCTTCTGAAAATCCAAATACACTACATCCACTGGTTCTCCCTTATCTATGCTATCAGTTACATCCTCAAAAAACTCCATTATGTTTGTCAAACATGATTTTCCTTTCATAATTCCATGTTGACTTTGTTTAATCCTGTTGATATTATCTAATTGTGCCGTTATCACATCCTTCATAATAGACTCCAGCATTTTCCCTACTACTGATGACAGGCTATCCGGTCTGTAGTTCCCCGTTTTCTCTCTCCCTCCTTTTTTAGATCATTTGGTTACATTTGCCACCCTCCAATCTGCAGGAACTGTTCCATAATCTATAGAATTTTGTAAGATGACAACCATTGCATCCACTATTTCCATGGCTACCTCTTTTAGTACTCTGGGATACAGATCATCAGGCCCTGGGGATTTATCTGCCTTCAGTCCCATTAATTTCTCCAGCACTATTTTCTTACTAATAATCATTTCCTTTAATTCCTCTTGCTCACTAGACCCTTGGTTCCCTCGCATTTCTGGGATGTTATTTGTGTTCTCTTCCATGAAGACAGAACCAAAGTATTTATTTAATTGTTCTGCCATTTCCTTGTTCCCCATTACAAATTCTCCTGTTTCTGTCTGCAAAGGCCCTACATTTTTCTTGACTAATCTTTTTCTTTTTACATACTTGTAGAAACTTTTGTAGCCGATTTTTATGTTCCTTGCAAGTTTACTCTCTCTCTATTTTTCCCCTCATAATTAATCTCTTGGTCCTTTTTGGCTGAATTTTAAACTGCTCCCAAACCTCAGGCTTGCTACTTTTTCTGGTAACTTTGTATAACTCCTCTTTGGATCTAATACTATCCTTCATTTATTTATTTAGCCACTTTTCCTTTTGTGTTTTTACGCCAGAAAGGAATGTATAACTATTGCAATTCATGAATTCGTTCCTTAAATATTAGCCATTGCCTATACATCGTCATGCCTTTTAATGAATCTTCCCAAACTATCATAACCAATTCATTCCTCATACCTTCGTAGTTTCCTTTGTTTAGATTTAGGACCTAGTTTCGGATTCGACTACTTCACTTTCCATCTTAAGAAAGAATTCAATCATGTTCTGGTCACTCTTCCCTAAAGGACCCCACACAACAAAACTATTAATTAACCCCTTCTCATTACACAATACCCAATCTAGGATAGCCTGTTCCCTAGTAGGCTCCTCAACATACTGGTATAAAAAAACCATCTTGGGGAGCACCTTCAGGAGAGGAGAGGGAGGGGAACCAGTGAGTGTGGAAGTGAACCCAGCCAGAGTCAGCACCTTCAGGAGAGGAGAGGGAGGGGAACCAGTGAGTGTAGAACTGAACCCAGCCAGAGTCAGCACCTTCAGGGGCGAAGAGGGAGGGGAACCAGTGAGTGTAGAACTGAACCCAGCCAGAGTCAGCATCTTCA
Source organism: Pristiophorus japonicus (assembly GCF_044704955.1). NCBI lineage: Eukaryota > Metazoa > Chordata > Chondrichthyes > Pristiophoridae > Pristiophorus > Pristiophorus japonicus. The sequence continues at coordinate 690,560 of NW_027251257.1, forward strand.
GGGCCGGAGAGGGAGAGGGGAACCAGTGAGTATGGAATTGAACCCAGCTAGAGTCAGCACCTTCAGGGGAGGAGAACCAGTGACTGTGGAATTGAACCCAGCCAGAGTCAGCACCTTCAGGGGAGGAGGGGGAGGGGAACTAGTGAGTGTGGAATTGAACCCAGCCAGAGTCAGCACCTTCAGGGGAGGAGAGAGAGGGGAACTAGTGAGTGTAGAACTGAACCCAGTCAGAGTCAGCAAATGCAGGGGGGAGAGAGAGAGGGGAACCAGTGAGTGTAGAACTGAACCCAGCCAGAGTCAGCATCTTCAGGGAAGGAGAGGGAGGGGAACCAGTGAGTGAGGTATTGAACACAGTCAGAGTCAGCACCTTCAGGGGAGGAGAGGGAGGGGAACCAGTGAGTGTACAACTGAACCCGGTCAGAGTTAGCACCTTCAGAGGAGGAGAGGGAGGGGAACCAGTGAGTGTAGAACTGAACCCAGCCAGAGTCAGCATCTTCAGGGAAGGAGAGGGAGGGGAACCAGTGAGTGAGGTATTGAACACAGTCAGAGTCAGCACCTTCAGGGGAGGAGAGGGAGGGGAACCAGTGAGTGTACAACTGAACCCGGTCAGAGTTAGCACCTTCAGAGGAGGAGAGGGAGGGGAACCAGTGAGTGTAGAACTGAACCCAGCCAGAGTCAGCACCTTCAGGGGAGGGGAACCAGTGAGTGAAGAACTGAACCCAGACAGAGTCAGCACCTTCAGGGGAGCAGAGGGAGGGGAACCAGTGAGTGTAGAACTGAACCCAGACGGAGTCAGTGTCTTCAGGGGAGGAGAGGGGAGCCAGTGAGTGTGGAACTGAACCCAGCCAAAGTCAGCACCTTTAAGAGCGAGGACAGATATTAGGGAGCAGAACCAGTGCTTGTAGAACAGAACCTGTCCAATCCTGTCAGAATTTTGTAGACAGAACCCAGCCAGAGGCAGCCAGAGAAAAAGATTAGTGAAGACCAACGTAGGTCCTTTGCAGACAGAATCGGGTGAATTTATAATGGGAAACAAAGAAATGGCAGACCAATTGAACAAATACTTTGGATCTGTCTTCATTAAGGAATACACAAATATCCTTCCGGAAATACTAGGGATTCGAGGGTCTAGCGAAAAGAAGGAAGTGAAGGAAATTCTTGTTAGTCAGGAAATTGTGTTCGGGAAATTGATGGGAATGAAGGCCAATAAATCACCAGGACCTGATAGGCTGCATTCCAGAGTACTTAAGGAAGTGGCCTGAGAATTAGTGGATGCATTGGTGATCATTTTCCAAATTCTATTGACTCTGGATCAGTTCCTATGGACTGGAGGGTCGCTAATGTAACACCACTGTTTTAAAAAGGAGGGAGAGAGAAAATGGGTAATTATAGACCGGTTAGCCTGACATCAGTAGTGGGGCAAATGTTGGAATCAATTATTAAGGATGAAATAGCAGCGCATTTGGAAAGCAGTGACAGGATTGGTCCAAGTCAGCATGGATTTATGAAAGGGAAATCATGCTTGACAAATCTTCTAGAATTTTTTGAGGATGTAACTGGTAGAGTGGACAAGGGAGAACCAGTGGATGTGGTGTATTTGGACTTTCAAAAGGCTTTTGACAAGGTCCCACACAAGAGATTAGTGTGCAAAATTAAAGCACATGATATTGGGGGTAACGTATTAACGTGGATAGAGAACTGGTTGGCAGGCAGGAAGCAGAGAGTCGGAATAAACGGGTCCTTTTCAGAATGGCAGGCAGTGACTAGTGGGGTGCCGCAGGGTTCAGTGCTGGGACCCCAGCTATTTATAATATACATCAATGATTTAAATGAAGGAATTGAATGTAATATCTTCTAGTTTGCAGATGACACTAAGCTGGGTGGAGGTGTGAGCTGTGAGGAGGACGCTAAGAGGCTGCAGGGTGACTTGGACAGGTTCGGTGAGTGGGCAAATACATGGCAGATGCAGTATAATGTGGATAAATGTGAGGTTATCCACTTTGGTGGCAACAACAGGAAAACAGAATTTTATCTGAATGGTGACAGATTAGGAAAAGGGGAGGTGCAACGAGACCTGGGTGTCATGGTACATCAGTCATTGAAGTTTGGCATGCAGGTACAGCAGGTGGTGAAGAAGGTAAATGGCATGTTGGCCTTCATTGCTAGTGGATTTGAGTATAGGAGCAGGGAGGTCTTACTGCAGTTGTACGGAGCCTTGGTGAGGCCACACCTGGAATATTGTGTTCAGTTTTGGTCCCCGAATCTGAGGAAGGACGTTCTTGAGGGAGTACAGCGAAGGTTCACCAGACTGATTCCCGGGATGGCAGGACTGACATAGGAGGAGAGACTGGATCAACTGGGTTTGTGTCCACTGGAGTTTAGAAGAATGAGAAGGGATCTCATAGAAACATAAAATTCTGACGGGATTGGACAGGTTAGATGCAAGAAGAATGTTCCCGTTACTGGGGAGTTCCAGAACCAGGGGTCACAGTCTAAGAATAAGGGGTCAGACATTTAGAAATGTGATGAAGAGAAACTTCTTCACTCAGCGAATGGTTAACCTGTGGAATTCTCTACCGCAGAAAGTTGTTGAAGCCAATTCGTTAGATATATTCAAAGGGGAGTTAGATATGGCCCTTACGGGCAAAGGAATCAAGTGGTATGGAGAGAAAGCAGGAAAGGGGTACTGAGGTTGAATGATCAGCCATGATCTTATTGAATGGCGGTGCAGGCTCAAAGGGCCAAATGGCCTGCTCCTGCACCTAATTTCTATGTTTTTATCAAGGGACGGAGAGGGAGGGGAACCAGTGAGTGTGGAACTGAACCCAGCCAAAGTCAGCACCTACAGGGGAGAAGAGGGAGGGGAACCAGTGAGTGCAGAACTAAACCCAGCCAGATTCAGCACCTGCAGGGGAGAAACATAGAAACATAGAAAATAGGTGCAGGAGTAGGCCATTCGGCCCTTCTAGCCTGCACCGCCATTCAATGAGTTCATGGCTGAACATTCAACTTCAGTACCCCATTCCTGCTTTCTCGCCATACCCCTTGAACCCCCTAGTAGTAAGGACCTCATCTAACTCCTTTTTGAATATATTTAGTGAATTGGCCTCAACAACTTTCTGTGGTAGAGAATTCCACAGGTTCACCACTCTCTGGGTGAAGAAGTTCCTCCGCATCTCGGTCCTAAATGGCTTACCCCTTATCCTTAGACTGTGACCTCTGGTTCTGGACTTCCCCAACATTGGGAACATTCTTCCTGCATCTAACCTGTCTAACCCCGTCAGAATTTTAAACGTTTCTATGAGGTCCCCTCTCATTCTTCTGAACTCCAGTGAATACAAGCCCAGTTGATCCAGTCTTTCTTGATAGGTCAGTCCCGCCATCCCGGGAATCAGTCTGGTGAACCTTCGCTGTACTCCCTCAATAGCAAGAATGTCCTTCCTCAGGTTAGGAGACCAAAACTGTACACAATACTCCAGGTGTGGCCTCACCAATGCCCTGTACAACTGTAGCAACACCTCCCTGCCCCTGTACTCAAATCCCCTTGCTATGAAGGCCAACATGCCATTTGCTTTCTTAACCGCCTGCTGCACCTGCATGCCAACCTTCAATGACTGATGTACCATGACACCCAGGTCTCTTTGCACCTCCCCTTTTCCTAATCTGTCACCATTCAGATAATAGTCTGTCTCTCTGTTTTTACCACCAAAGTGGATAACCTCACATTTATCCACATTAAAACTTCATCTGCCATGCATTTGCCCACTCACCTAACCTATCCAAGTCACCCTGCAGCCTCACAGCATCCTCCTCGCAGCTCACACTGCCACCCAACTTAGTGTCATCCGCAAATTTGGAGATACTACATTTAATCCCCTCATCTAAATCATTAATGTACAGTGTAAACAGCTGGGGCCCCAGCACAGAACCTTGCGGTACCCCACTAGTCACTGCCTGCCATTCTGAAAAGTACCCATTTACTCCTACTCTTTGCTTCCTGTCTGACAACCAGTTCTCAATCCATGTCAGTACACTACCCCCAATCCCATGTGCTCTAACATCAATCTCTTGTGTGGGACCTTGTCGAACGCCTTCTGAAAGTCCAAATATACCACATCAACTGGTTCTCCCTTATCCACTCTACTGGAAACATCCTCAAAAAATTCCAGAAGATTTGTCAAGCATGATTTCCCTTTCACAAATCCATGCTGACTTGGACCTATCATGTCACCTCTTTCCAAATGCACTGCTATGACATCCTTAATAATTGATTCCATCATTTTACCCACTACCGATGTCAGGCTGACCGGTCTATAATTCCCTGTTTTCTCTCTCCCTCCTTTTTTAAAAAGTGGGGTTACATTGGCTACCCTCCACTCCATAGGAACTGATCCAGAGTCAATGGAATGTTGGAAAATGACTGTCAATGCATCCACTATTTCCAAGGCCACCTCCTTCAGTACTCTGGGATGCAGTCCATCAGGCCCTGGGGATTTATCGGCCTTCAATCCCATCAATTTCCCCAACACAATTTCCCGGCTAATAAGGATTTCCCTCAGTTCCTCCTCCTTACTAGACCCCCCGACCCCTTTTATAACCGGAAGGTTGTTTGTGTCCTCCTTAGTGAATACCGAACCAAAGTACTTGTTCAATTGGTCCGCCATTTCTTTGTTCCCCGTAATGACTTCCCCTGATTCTGACTGCAGGGGACCTACGTTTGTCTTTACTAACCTTTTTCTCTTTACATATCTATAGAAACTTTTGCAATCCGTCTTAATGTTCCCTGCAAGCTTCTTCTCATACTCCATTTTCCCTGCCCTAATCAAACCCTTTGTCCTCCTCTGCTGAGTTCTAAATTTCTCCCAGTCCCCAGGTTCGCTGCTATTTCTGGCCAATTTGTATGTCACTTCCTTGGCTTTAATACTATCCCTGATTTCCCTTGATAGCCACGGTTGAGCCACCTTCCCTTTTTTATTTTTATGCCAGACAGGAATGTACAATTATTGTAGTTCATCCATGCGGTCTCTAAATGTCTGCCATTGCCCATCCACAGTCAACCCCTTAAGTATCATTTGCCAATCCATCCCAGCCAATTCACGCCTCATACCTTCAAAGTTAGCCTTCTTTAAGTTCTGGACCATGGTTTCTGAATTAACTGTTTCATTCTCCATCCCAATGCAGAATTCCACCATATTATGGTCACTCTTCCCCAAGGGGCCTCGCACAACGAGATTGTTAATTAATCCTCTCTCATTACATAACACCCAGTCTAAGATGGCCTCCCCCCTAGTTGGTTCCTCGACATATTGGTCTAAAAAACCATCCCTTATGCACTCCAGAAAATCCTCCTCCACCGTATTGCTTCCAGTTTGGTTAGCCCAATCTATGTGCATATTAAAGTCACCCATTATAACTGCTGCACCTTTATTGCACGCACCCCTAATTTCATGTTTGATGCCCTCCCCAACATCACTACTACTGTTTGGAGGTCTGTACACAACTCCCACTAACGTTTTTTACCCTTTGGTGTTCTGCAGCTCTACCCATATAGATTCCACATCATCCAAGCTAATGTCCTTCCTAACTATTGCCTTAATCTCCTCCTTAACCAGCAATGCTACCCCACCTCCTTTTCCTTTTATTCTATCCTTTCTGAATGTTGAATACCCCTGGATGTTGAGTTCCCAGCCCTGATCATCCAAGAGGCAGGGGAACCAGTGAGTGTAGAACTGAACCCAGCCAGAATTGGTGGTTATAACTGGGAGTGGAGGAGAAACAGTCTAGAAATGTGTGTTGATTTGGATTTCAGCACAGCAGGAGGGACAATGTGTGGGACAGGGATTTACAGCTTTGGAAGAACCAGAGAGGAAAGAATGTTCCATGGAAACTAGATGTGTCTATTTTGAATTTCTGTCTTGTACTTACAGTGATGAGTTTTGTTATCTCCTTTTACAGTGTATTAGAAGGGGAGATTTTCAGACAGGAAACACAAACCAAACATCGCGTCAAGATCTGACGGAGTGAATCGTTTCATCAGGACCTGAATATCATCGGCCTTTGAAAGTGGAAGCAGAAATGTTTGTCTGTTCTGTCTGTGGTAATAGATTTCAAATATCAGTGTGACTGGAAAAGCACCGAGACACACACACCCGAGTGAGTGTTCCAGTGCACTGACTGTGGAAAGAGCTTGAACCAGTTACACAGCCTGAAAAAACATCGCACCATTCACAGCGGGGAGAAACTGTAAACGTGTTGTGTGTGTGGGCGAGGCTTCAACTGATCATCCAACATGGAGAGTCACAAGGATACCCGGACCATGGAGAAACCGTGGAAATGTGGGGACTGTGGAAAGGGATTCCATTCCCCCTCCCTGCTGGAAATTCATCGACGCAGTCACACTGGGGAGAGGCCGTTCACCTGCCCCGTGTGTGGGAAGGGATTTACTGAGTTATCCCAACTTGTAGCTCACCAGCGAGTTCACACTGGGGAGAGGCCGTTCACCTGTCCCGAGTGTGGGAAGCGATTCACTCAGTCATCCCACCTGCTGACACACCATCGAGTTCACACTGGGGAGAGGCCGTTCACCTGCCCCATGTGTGGGAAGCGATTCATTTGTTCATCCAACCTGCTGACACACCAGCGAGTTCACACTGGAGAGAGGCCGTTCACCTGCTCACAGTGTGGGAAGGGATTCACTCAGTTATCCACCCTGCAGTCACACCAGCGAGTTCACACTGGAGAGAGGCCGTTCACCTGCTCTGAGTGTGGGAAAGGATTCACTGGGTCATCCGACCTGCTGAAACACCAGCGAGTTCACACTGGGGAGAGACCTTTCACCTGCTCACAGTGTGGGAAGGGATTCACTCAGTTATCCACCCTGCAGTCACACCAGCGAGTTCACACTGGGGAGAGGCCGTTCACCTGCTCTGAGTGTGGGAAGCGATTCACTGGGTCATCCGACCTGCTGAAACACCAGCGAGTTCACACTGGGAAGAGGCCGTTCACCTGCTCTGAGTGTGGGAAAGGATTCACTAGGTCATCCGTCTTGCTGAAACACCAGCGAGTTCACACTGGGGAGAGGCCATTCACCTGCTCTGAGTGTGGGAAGCGATTCACTGAGTCATCCAACCTGCTGAGACACCAGCGAATTCACACTGGGAGGAGGCCGTTCACCTGTCCCGAGTGTGGGAAGCGATTCACTGAGTCATCCAATCTGCTGACACACCAGCGAGTTCACACTGGGGAGAGGCCGTTCACGTGCTCTGAGTGTGGGAAGCGATTCGTTTGTTCATCTAACCTGCTAACACACCAGCGAATTCACACTGGGGAGAGGCCGTTCACCTGCTCACAATGTGGTAAGGGATTCACTTGTTCATCCGATCTGCTGAGACACCAGCGAGTTCACACAGGGGAGAGGCCATTCACCTGCTCTGAGTGTGGGAAGCGATTTGCTCGGTTATCCACCCTGCAGTCACACCAGCGAGTTCACACTGGGGAGAGGCCGTTCACCTGCTCTGAGTGTGGGAAGGGATTCACTTGTTCATCCACCCTGCTGACACACCAGCGAGTTCACACTGGGGAGAGGCCGTTCATCTGCTCAGAGTGTGGGAAAGGATTCACTGGGTCATCCCACCTGCTGAGACACCAGCGAGTTCACAAGTGACTGCAGGGGTTGGAACCTGCTGTTATTGCTGCTGTTAATCACATCCCGACTGAACAATGTTCATTCTGACAGTTGGGGTTTGTTTCTGCTGATGTTAATAACCCTATAACTGGGCTGGACTTTAATATTCTGGATATATTGCTGATTGTGTTCTCGCGGCTGCAGTGTCCATTTAAGAAACGCTGTGTGTTATCTTTCCCCTTAATTCAGTAACTCGCAACAGAAATTTGGTTTGCAATAAAATTAAGAACTTTTACTTTAATCCTAAATTGATCTTTGGTACAAAATCTACAATAGTGTGTGAAAGTTTCCACTGAATAAAATCTCCAATTAGAAAGAGCTTGCTGACAATTCTTACTGACTTGCACATTACACACAGTGGCCCCTCCATTATCCACCAGAAAGAAGGGGAATGGGAATTGGTGGGAATCTGTGTCCCCAAATGTTGCCCCTCCCGTCTGGTGTTGCAATCCCCTCGGCACGGGAATGGAGACAAGTCCAGACCTAAACTGTGAGCAGTACTCCAAGTGTGGTCTTACCAATGCCCTGTACAGTTGTAGCAGGACTTCCCGACTTTTATACTCCATCCCCCTTGCAATAAAGGCCAGCATTCCATTTGCCTTCCTGATTACTTGCTGTACCTGCATGCTAACTTTTTAAGTTTCATGCACAAGAACCCCCAGATCCCTCTGTACTACAGCATTTTGTAATTGTTCCCATTTAAATAATAAATTGTTTTTTTATTTTTCGTACCAAAGGAGATAACCTGACATTTTACCACATTATAGTCCATCTGCCAGGTTTCTGCCCACTCACTGAGCCTATCTCTATCCCTTTGTAGATTCTTTGCATCCTCCTCACAACTTACTTTCCCACCTATCTTTGTATCATCAGCAAATTTGGCTGCGTTACACTCGGTCCCTTCATCCAAGTCATTAATATAAATGGTAAATAGTTGAGACCCCAGCACTGATCCCTGCGGCACTCACTAGTTACAGTTTGCCAACCTAAAAATTACCCATTTATCCTGACTCTTTTTTCTGTTAGTTTGCCAATCCTCTATCCATGTTAATATATTACCCCCCATCCCCATGAACTCTTAGTTTGTGCAGTAACCTTCTGTGGCACCATATGGAATGCTTTCTGTTAATCTAAATATACGACATTAACTGGTTCTCCTTTATCCACTCCACTCGTTACATCCTCAAACAACTCCAGCAAATTTGTCAAACATGATTTCCCTTTCATAAAACCATGCTGACTCTGCTTGACTGCAATATGATTTTCTAAATGTCCTGCTACTACTTTGTTAATGATGGACTCCAGTATTTTCCCAATGACAGATGGTAGGCTAACTGGTCTCTAGTTTCCTGCTCTCTGTCTCCCTCCTTTCTTCAATAGGGGTGTTACATTTGCGGTTTTCCAGTCCACTGAGACCTCTCCAGAATTCAGGGAATTTTGGTAGATTACAACCAATGCATCCACTATCTCAGCAGCCACTTCTTTTAAGACCCTGGGATGCATGTCATCAGGTCCAGGGGACTTGTCCACCTTTAGTCCCATTAGTTTGATTAGTACTTTATCTCCAGTGATAGTGACTGTTTTAAGTGAACCCTCTGCAATAGCTCCTTGATTATCAACTGTTGAGATGTTTTTAGTGTCCTCTACCGTGAAGACCGACACAAAATATTTGTTCAAATCTCTGCCATTTCCGTGTTTCCCATTATTAATTCTCCAGTCTCATCTTCTCAGGGACCAATGTTTACTTTAGCTACTCGTTTCCTTTTTATTTACCTGTAGAAACTCTTACTGTCTGTTTTTATATTTCTTGCTAGTTTGCTCTCATCTGCTATCTTCCCTGTCTTTATCATTTTTTGAGTTGTCCTTTGCTGGTTTCTGAAAATTTCCCAATCCTCTGGCCTTCCGCTGTCCTTTGCAACATTGTATGCCTTTTTCAATTTGATACCATCCTTTACTTCCTCCGTTAGCCAGGGATGGTTCATCCTTCTCTTAACATCTTTATTTCTCACTTGAATAAATCTTTGCTGAAAGTTATGAAATATCTCCTTAAATGTTTGCCATTGCGTTTCTATAGTCTTACCCTTTAACATATTTTCCCAGTGCACTTGGTGTCAGTGACAAGGGTTGGTTTATATCCCATGGGAGGAGATTGGTGTCAGTGACTGTGGGGTTGGTTCAACCCTCATTGACCTGACCAAGGCCTTTGACACTGTGAACCGTGAGGGATTATGGAGTGTACTCTACAAATTCGGCTGTCCATATTCCCGACACGAGACTCCCAAAGCAAGCGCTCTGCTCGGAGCTTCGACACGGCAGGGACAAAGGGTGGGCGGGGCTTCAGAGTGTCTGTCAGTTTGATTGGACACATGTTTGTGCCCAGGTCAGTGGCCCCTGAAAGGGAGCTTTGTGCTGATTGTTGTCTGGTGACCCTGGGCCAGCCCGGGCTCACCCTATTGGGCCAGCCCGGGCTCACCCTATTGGGCCAGCCCGGGCTCATCCTATTGGGCCAGCCCGGGCTCACCCTATTGGGCCAGCCCGGGCTCACCCTATTGGGCCAGCCCGGGCTCACCCTATTGGGCCAGCCCGGGCTCACCCTATTGGGCCAGCCCGGGCTCACCCTATTGGGCCAGCCCGGGCTCACCCTATTGGGCCAGCACAAAAGGCCCAGTATTCAGCAGAGAAAATTAGCAGCTCATTAATTTTATTCTCACTCTGTGCACAGCGGGTACAGAACTGAACCAAACCATGTAAGCTGGAAATGCATCGTCACAGTCACACTGGAGAGAGGCCGTTCACCTACTCTGTATGTGGGAAGGGATTCACTGCTGAGATACCAACGAGTTCACAAGTGACTGCAGGGTTTGGATTCTACTGTAATTGCTGCTGTTAATCGCATCCTGACTGAATTGTGTTCGTTGTATCAGTTGAGGGTTGTTCTGCTGATGTGAATAACCCGATAACTGGGCTGGAGTTTAATATGTTGATATTTTAAATAACAGAGTGTGTCGATATTTGATGTCTCCAAGATAAGAGGAGACTAATTTATGTCCTGTTACTGACGACTCCATTTTGGGCCTTTTCTCCTTTCTCACTCTAGATTATTTCAGTTCTCATATCTTCGGTTACTCTCAGGGACAAGTCCCAGTTCCCCCTACCTTCCAGAGTCCTTGCCTTAGTATCGAGGGAAGGTGTCAGTAACACGCCCGGGATCACCAAACACAAAACCCAATCTGTTAATCACTTTCAGATACTGGACTTAACGTGTGCCCCACAACATCTCTCTCACCTTCGATGTGTGAATGGAGTGAAATTCCTGCAGAGTGTTCTGAAATTTGGGGGGTTGGGGGAGGGTTCAAACAGAATATTTTGAAACAAATTTTACACCACCTTTAACCGAAATCTTTGTCACACTGCACAATTCTGAACTCTTTCCAAATTATACAAGCAAGTTAAGTGAATCTTCAAAAACAGTGAGACATTTTAGAAAGGTTCAAGTCACTGAAATAGCTTTACAATCACTGCACAGTACAGAAGGGAGCGACTGTTAATGCGAGCTCTGTTGAAGTCCTCCAACACCCCAAGATAAACTGGACTGTTCTTTTAACTATAAATAGGCAGAGAAAGGGGAGTCCCTGTCCCTTTAAATATCTGCCCCATTCCCCCGGGCAGTGGGAGGAGGAACAGCGCACGTTCTCTTTATATCCTGACCCAGCAAGCACCGCTGGATGGGCTGAAGAACATAAAATGTGGATCACATCAGGTTCAGCAGAACAACTGAAAAGAGCAAACAAAGTATTTGCTATCTATAATATATATATATAAATATGTGTGTGTGTGTAAACAAAACACATCATTCTTAATATTTGCAAGTCAATTCCAGAGATAAATTATCTTCACCAATTATATTCCAGGATTTTATTTCCACTTTATTTACAATGTAATTGCAGAGTGTTTAATACCTTTACCATTTATTGATGATCCAGTGTCTTGTGTGCTCTTGTTCAGAAAGTGATGTCACACTGACCATTCCGTTACCAAGGTGACCATGTCTGTCCGCAGTATTCAGTGGGAAAGGGGATTAAATCACACCGAGGGTAATGAGCAGCCCCCCACCAGTCTCTGAGCTTTATTGTCCAGTCATCACATCACCATCACACAGAAGCTCTTGAGATTTACCTCCAGTGTCGATCATTGGTGTAAGTGATGGTCAAAATGAAATTGTAGGGGTGACTGAAGAGTTAGAGAGTAGGGGTGAAGGAGGGGTTGGGATGAGGAGTTGGAGAGTAGGGGTGAAGGAGGGGTTGGGATGAGGAGTTGGAGAGTAGGGGTGAAGGAGGGGTTGGGGTGAGGAGTTGGAGAGTAGGGGTGAAGGAGGGGTTGGGGTGAGGGGGTTGGAGAATAGGGGTGAAGGAGGGGTTGGGGTGAGGGGTTGGAGAGTAGGGGTGAAGGAGGGGTTGGGGTGAGGGGGTTGGAGAATAGGGGTGAAGGAGGGGTTGGGGTGAGGAGTTGGAGAGTAGGGGTGAAGGAGGGGTTGGGGTGAGGGGTTGGAGAGTAGGGGTGAAGGAGGGGTTGGGGTGAGGGGTTGGAGAGTAGGGGTGAAGGAGGGGTTGGGGTGAGGGGGTTGGAGAGTAGGGGTGAAGGAGGGGTTGGGTGAGGGGGGTTGGAGAGTAGGGGTGAAAGAGGGGTTGGAGAGTAGAGTGAAGGAGGGGTTGGGGTGAGGGGGTTGGAGAGTAGGGGTGAAAGAGGGGTTGGAGAGTAGAGTGAAGGAGGGGTTGGGGTGAGGGGGTTGGAGAGTAGGGGTGAAGGAGGGGTTGGAGAGTAGAGTGAAGGAGGGGTTGGGGTGAGGGGGGTTGGAGAGTAGGGGTGAAGGAGGGGTTGGAGAGTGGGGTGAAGGAGGGGTTGTCCCAATAGGGTGGGCCCGTGATGACCCAATAGGATGGGCCCGTGATGACCCAATAGGGTGGGCCCAGGCTGGCCCAATAGGGTGAGCCCGGGCTAGCCCAATAGGGTGAGCCCGGGCTGGCCCAATAGAGTGAGCCCGGGCTGGCCCAATAGGGTGAGCCCGGGCTGGCCCAATAGGGTGAGCCCGGGCTGGCCCAATAGAGTGAGCCCGGGCTGGCCCAATAGGGTGAGCCCGGGCTGGCCCAATAAGGTGATGTGTTGACCAGAACTGTGCAAATACTCTACCTGTGTCCCAACTAGCGTTTTACACAGTTCCAGCATAACCTCCAGAGGGAGGTGGGAGTCTGGAGCATACTGCCTGAAAGAGTAGTAGAGGCAGAAACCCTCATCGCATTTACAAAAGTACTTGGATATGCACCGGAAGTGCCGTAATCTGCAGGGCTACGGACCAAGAGCAGGGAAGTGGGATTATGCTGGATAGCTCTTTTTCGGCCACACAGACATGATGGGCCGACTGGCCTCCTTCTGTGTTGTAAACTGCAATGATTCCATGACACCAATCTCCTCCTGTCTGATATAAACCCACCCCACAGTCACTGACACCACTCTCCTCCTGTCTGATATAAACCCACCCCACAGTCACTGACACCAATCTTCTCCTGTCTGATATAAACCCACCCCAGTCATTGACACCAATCTCCTCCTGTCTGTTATAAACCCACCCCACAGTCACTGACACCAATCTTCTCCTGTCTGTTATAAACCCACCCCACAGTCACTGACACCAATCTCCTCCTGTCTGATATAAACCCACCCCACAGTCATTGACACCAATCTCCTCCTGTCTGATATCAACCCACCCCACAGTCACTGACACCAATCTTCTCCTGTCTGTTATAAACCCACCCCACAGTCACTGACACCAATCTCCTCCTGTCTGATATAAACCCACCCCAGAGTCATTGACACCAATCTCCTCCTGTCTGATATCAACCCACCCTACAGTCACTGACACCAATCTTCTCCTGTCTGATATAATGTTGAAGGACAGTGGAAGGCCAGAGGATTGGGAATTTTTTAGAAACCAGCAAAAGACGACTAAAAAAATGACAAAGACAGAGAATATAGCAGATGAGAGTAAACTAGCAAGAAATATAAAAAGAGAGTTTCTACAGGTATATAAAAAGGAAATGAGCAGCTCAAGTAAATGTTGGTCCCTGAGAAGATGAGACTGGAGAATTAATAATGGGAAACATGGAAATGGCAGAGACTTTGAACAAATATTTTGTGTCGGTCTTCAAGGTAGAGGACACTAAAAACATCCCAACAGTTGATAATCAAGGAGCTATTGCAGAGGGTTCACTTAAAACAGTCACTATCACTGGAGATAAAGTACTAATCAAACTAATGGGACTAAAGGTGGACAAGTCCCCTGGACCTGATGACATGCATCCTAGGGTCTTAAAAGTGGCTGCTGAGATAGTGGATGCATTGGTTGTAATCTACCAAAATTCCCTGAATTCTGGACAGGTCCCAGCGGACTGGAAAACCGTAAATGTAACACCCCTATTGAAGTAAGGAGGGAGACAGAGAGCAGGAAACTATAGACCAGTTAGTCTACCATCTGTCATTGGGAAAATACCGGAGTAAATCATTAAGGAAGTAGAAGCAGGACATTTAGAAAATCATATTGCAGTCAGGCAGAGTCAGCATGGTTTTATGAAAGGGAAATCATGTTTGACAAATTTGGTACAGTTATTTGAGGATGTCGTTAAAGGAGAACGAGTTGAAGTTGTGTATTTGCATTTCCAGAAAGGATTCGATAAGGTGCCATATAAAAGGTTACAGCACAAGCTAAGAGCTCACAGGGTTGGGATAATATATCAGAATGGAGAGAGGATTGGCTAACTAACAGAAAACAGAGTCAGGATAAATGGGTCATTTTCCGATTGGCAAACTGTAACTTGGGGGATGCCGCAGGGATCAGTGCTGGGGCCTCAACTATTAACGATTTATATTAATGACTTGGATGAAGGGACCGAGTGTAACGCAGCCAAATTTGCTGATGATACAAAGATAGGTGGGAAAGTAAGTTGTGAGGAGGATGCAAAGAATCTACAAAGGGATATAGAGAGGCTCAGTGAATGGGCAGAAATCTGGCAGATGGACTATAATGTGGTAAAATGTCAGGTTATCTCCTTTGGTTGGAAAAATAAAAAAGCAAATTATTACTTAAATGGGGACTATTACAAAATGCTGTAGTACAGAGGGATCTGGGAGTTCTTGTACATGAAACTCAAAAAGTTAGCATGCGGGTACAGCAAGTAATCAGGAAGGCAAATGGAATGCTGTCCTTTATTGCAAGGGGGATGGAGTATAAAAGTAGGGAAGTCCTGCTACAACTGTACAGGGCATTGGTAAGACCACACCTGGAGTACTGCACACAGTTTTGGTCTGGACTTGTCTCCATTCCCGTGCTGAGGGGATTGCAACACCAGACGGGAGGGGCAACATTTGGGGACACTGATTCCCCACCAATTCCCATTCCCCTTCTTTCTGGTGGATAATGGAGGGGCCACTGTGTGTAATGTGCAAGTCAGTAAGAATTGTCAGCAAGCTTTCTAATTGGAGATTTTATTTAGTGGAAACTTTCACACACTATTGTAGATTTTGTACCAAAGATCAGTTTGGGATCAAAGTAAAAGTTCATAATTTTTTTGCAAACTAAATTTCTGTTGAGAGTCGCTGAATTAAGGGGAAAGATAACACACAGCGTTTCTTAAATGGACACTGCAGCCCCGAGAACACCATCAGCAATATATCCAGAATATTAAAGTCCAGTTATAGGGTTCTTAACATCAGCAGAAACAAACCCCAACTGTCAGAATGAACATGGTTCAGTCGGGATGTGATTAACAGCAGCAATAACAGCAGGTTCCAATCCCTGCAGTCACTTGTGAACTCGCTGGTGTGTCAGCAGGTGGGATGACTGAGTGAATCCTTTCCCACACTCTGAGCAGCTGAACGGCCTCTCCCCAGTGTGAACTCGCTGGTGTGTCAGCAGGTTGGATGAATTAGTGAATCCCTTCCCACACTCGAGCACATGAACAGCCTCTCCCCAGTGTGAACTCGCTGGTGTGTCAGTAGGTTGGATGAATTAGTGAATCCCTTCCCACACTCGAGCACATGAACAGCCTCTCCCCAGTGTGAACTCGCTGGTGTGTCAGCAGGTTGGATGAACAAGTGAATCCCTTCCCACACTGTGAGCAGCTGAACGGCCTCTCCCCAGTGTGAACTCGCTGGTGTTTCAGCAGGTTGGATGACCGAGTGAATCCCTTCCCACACACAGGGCAGGTGAACGGCCTCTCCCCAGTGTGTACTGGCTGGTGAGCTACAAGGTGGAATGACACAGTGAATCCCTTCTCACACAAGGGACAGGTGAATGGCCTCTCCCCAGTGTGACTGCGTCAATGAATTTCCAGCTCAGACGGTGATCTGAATCCCTTCCCACAGGCATCACATTCCCACGGTTTCTCCGTGGTGCGGGTATCCTTGTGACTCTCCATGTTGGACGATCAGTTGAAGCCTCGCCCACACACACAACACGTTTACAGTTTCTCCCCGCTGTGAATGGTGCGATGTTTTTTCAGGCTGTGTAACTGGTTAAAGCTCTTTCCACAGACAGTGCACTGGAACACTCACTCGGGTGTGTTTGTCTCGGTGCTTTTCCAGTCACACACTGATATTTGAAATCTTTTCTCACAGACAGAACAGACAAACATTTCTCCTTCCACTTTCAAAGGCCGATGATATTCAGGTCCTGATGAATCGATTGACTCCGTCAGATCTTGACGTGATGTTTGGTTTGTGTTTCCTGTCTGAAAATCTCCCCTTCTAATACCCTGTAAAAGGAGATAACAAAACTCATCACTTTAAGTACAAAACAGAAATTCAGAATAGACACATCGAGTTTCCATGGAACATTCTTTCCTCTCTTGTTCTTCCAAAGCTATAAATCCATGTCCCACACATTGTCCTTCCTGTTGTGCAGAAATCCAAACAAACACACATTTCTAGACTGTCTTCTCCACTAATTCTGGCTGGGTTCAGTTCTACACTCACTGGTTCCCCTCCCTCTCCTCCCCTGAAGGTGCTGACTCTGGCTGGGTTCAGTTCTACACTCACTGGTTCCCCTCCCTCTCCTCCCCGAAGGTTTTCTTTTCTCTGTTAAGTTAGTACTTCTTCTTTAAATAAAGGTTAGTTAAATCAGTTGATTGCTGGGTAGTTGCTGTGTGTGTTTTTCTCAGGTTTAGAGTTTAGTTCTATTTGATAGTTGCGAGTGTAACTCGAGGGATGGCAGGACAGCTCAGTCCCATGGATTGCACATCCTGTGGCATGTGGGAAATCCTGGATGCTTCATCCAGCCGGGACGACCAAGTGTGCAGGAGGTGTCTCCAGCTGCACCAACTCCAGCTCTGAGTTTTGGAGCTTGAGCGGCGGTTGGAGTCACTGCGGTGCATCCATGAGACTGAGAGCTACGTGGATAGCATGTTTCTAGAGGCGGTCACCCCACAGCTTATGAGTGTGCAGGCAGAGAGGGAGTGGGTAACCAACGGACAGATGATGGGGATTAGGCAGGTAGTGCAGGAGTCCCGAGTCCATCTCACTCTCCAACCAGTACTCTGTTCTGAGTACTGGTCAGGGCGATGGTGGCTCTGGGGAGTGCAGCCAGAGTCAAAACCATGGCAGCACGGGTGGCTCAGCTGCATAGGGGGGAGGAAGAAGAATGGAAGAGCTATAGTGGTAGGGGATACAATAATCAGGGGAGCAGACAGGCGTTTCTATGGCTGCAGCTGTGAATCTGGGATGGTATGTAGCCGCCCTGGTGTCAGGGTCAAGGATGTCACTGAGCGGCTGCAGGGCATTCTGGGAAGAGGGTAAACAGCCAGAGGTTGTGGTCCACACCGGTACCAATGACATAGGTAGGAAGAGGGATGAGGTCCTGCAGGCAGAGTTTATTGAGTTAGGAGAGAGATTAAAAAGCAGGACCTCAAAGATAGTAATCTCCGAGCTAGTGAGTACAGAAATAGGAGGATAGAGCAGATGAATGCGTGGCTGGAGAGCTTTAGTTTCCTGAGGCATTGGGACAGCTTCTGGGGAAGGTGCGACCTGTATAGGCCGGACGGATTGCACCTCAACAGCGCCGGGACCAATATCCTCATGGGGGGGGGTTTGCTAGTACATAATAATATAAGAAATAGGAACAGGAGTAGACCATACGGCTCCTCGAGCTTGCTCCGCCATTTAATACAATCATGGCTGATCCGATCATGGACTCAGGTCCACTTCACTGCCCGCACTCCATAACCCCTTAATACCTTATCGTTTAAGAAACTGTCTATTTCTGTCTTAAATTTATTCAATGACCCAGCTTCCACAGCTCTCTGAGGAAGTGAATTCCACAGATTTACAACCCTCTGAGAGAAGAAATGTCTCCTCATCTCAGCTTTAAATGGCCGGCCCCTTATTCTAAGATTATGCCCTCTGGTTTTAGTCTCCCCTATCAGTGGAAACATCCTCTCTGCATCGATCTTGTCAAGCCCCCTCATAATCTTATACGTTTCGATAAGATCACCTCTCATTCTTATGAATTCCAATGAGTAGAGGCCCAACCTACTCAACCTTTCCTCATAAGCCAAAACCCTCATCTCTAGAATCAACCTCGTGAACCTTCTCTGAACTGCCTCCAAAGCAAGTATATCCTTTCGTAAATATGGAAACCAAAACTGCACGCAGTACTCCAGGTGTGGCTTCATCAATACCCTGTACAACTGTAGCAAGACTTCCCTGATTTTATACTCCATCCCCTTTGCAATAAAGGCCAGGATTCATTGGCTTTCCTGATCACTTGTAGTACTTGCATACTAATCTTGCAAAGGTGACTTGCCATTCATAAATCCATGCTGACTCTGCCTGAACAAATTTTGCTTTTCCAAATGGCCTGCTACTGCTTCTTTAATAATGGACTGCAACCTCTTCCCAACCAAGATATTAGGCTAACTGGTCTCTAGTTTACTGCTTTTTGTCTCCTTTTTTTAAATAGAAGCGTGACATTTGCAGTTTTCCAATTTGCTGGGACCTCCCCAGAATCCAGTGAATTTTGGTAAATTACAACTAATGCATCCACTATCCCTGCCGCTACTTCTCTTAAGACCCGAGGATGCAAGCCATCAGGTCCAGGGGATTTATCCGCCTTTAGTTCCATTATCTTACTGAGTACCACCTCCTTAGTGATTGTAATTGTGATTGTGATAAGTTCCTCCCCCGCTATAGCCCTTTGACTATCCACTGTTGGAATATTATTAGTGTCCTCTACCGTAAAGACTGATACAAAATATTTGTTCAGGGTTTCTACCATCTCCATGTTCTCCATCACTAATTCCCCGGTCTCGTCCTCTAAGTGATCAACATTTACTTTAGCCACTCTTTTCCTTTTTATATACCTACAGAAACTCTTGCTATCTGTTTTTATATTTTGTGCTAATTTACTTTCATAGTCTATCTTCCCTTTGTTAATCATTTTTTTAATCATTCTTTGTTGGCTTTTGAATGTTTCCCAATCTTCTGTCCTCCCATTAGTTTTGGCCACTTTGTATGCCCTTGTTTTTAATTGGATACCATCCTTTATTTCTTTAGTTAGCCATGGATGGCTACCTTTTCCCTTATGCCCTTTCCTCCTCACTGGAATATATTTTTCTTGAGAGTTGTGAAATATCTCCTTAAATGTACACCGCTGTTCATCAATCGTCCTACACTTTAATCTATTTTCCCAGTCCACTTTAGCCAACTCTGCCCTCATACCTTTGTAGTCTCCTTTATTTAAGCTTAGTACGCTGGTTAGAGATCCAAATTTCTCACCTTCCATCTGAATTTGAAATTCAATCATTCCAAGGGGATCCTTTATTGGGAGATTATTTATTAATCCTGTCTCATTACGCAGGACCAGATCCAAAATAGCCTGCCCGCTGGTTGGTTCAGTTACATACTGCTCAAGTGACCCGTCCCTTATGCACTCTATGAACTCCTCCTAGAGGATGAGACAG
This sequence comes from Pristiophorus japonicus, assembly GCF_044704955.1. Classification (NCBI taxonomy): domain Eukaryota; kingdom Metazoa; phylum Chordata; class Chondrichthyes; family Pristiophoridae; genus Pristiophorus; species Pristiophorus japonicus. The sequence continues at coordinate 710,249 of NW_027251257.1, forward strand.
GGGAATTAGCATTGTTTGTAATTTACCAAAATTCCCTGGATTCTGGGGAGGTCCCAGCAGATTGGAAAACTGCAAATCTAATGCCTCTATTTAAAAAAGGAGGCAGACAAAAGCAGGAAACTATAGATCAGTTAGCCTCACATCTGTGGTTGGGAAAATGTTGGAGTCCATTATTAAAGAAGCAGTAGCAGGACATTTGGAAAAGCATAATTCAGTCAGGCAGAGTCACCATCAATTTATGAAGGGGAAGTCATGTTTGACAAATTTGGTGGAATTCATTGAGGATGTAACAAACATGGTGGATAAAGGGGAACCAGTGGATGTGGTGTATTTGGACTTCCAGAAGGCAGTGACAAGGTGCCACATAAAAGGTTATCGCACAAGATAAAATATCACGGGATTGGGGGTAATATATTAGTTAGCAAATCCTCTATCCATGCTCACAGAAAACAGAGAGTCGGGATATATGGTTCATTCTCGGGTTGGCAATCAGTAACTAGTGGGGTGCTGCAGGGATCAGTGCTGGGAGCACAACTATTCACAATCTATATGAACGACTTGGCAGAAAGGACTGAGTGTAACGTAGCCACGTTTGTTGATGATACAAATATGGGAGGAAAAGCAATGTATGAGGAGAACACAAAAAATCTGCAAAAGGACACAGACAGGCTAAGTGAGTGGGCATAAATTTGGCAGAAAAAAAATCAACGAGCAAGTTATTATTTAAATGGTGAAAAATTGCAAAGTGCTGCAGTACAGCGGGACCTGGGAGTACTTGTGCATGAAACATACAAGGTTAGTATGCAGATCAGCAAGTGATCAGGAAGGCCAATGGTATCTTGGCCTTTATAGCAAAGGGAATGGAGTATAAAAGCAGGGAAGTCTTGCTACAATTATACAGGGTATTAGTGAGGCCACACCTGGAATACTGCGTGCAGTTTTGATTTCCATATTTACGAAAGGATATACTTGCTTTGAAGGCAGTTCAGAGAAGGTTCACTCGGTTGATTCCGGGGATGAGGGGGTTGACTTATGAGGAAAGGTTGAGGAGGTTGGGACTCAAATCATTGGAATTCAGAAGAATGAGAGGTGATCTTATCGAAAGGTATAAGATTATGAGGGGGTGTGACAAGGTCAATGCAGAGAGGATGTTTCCACTGATAGGGGAGACTACAACTAGGGGGCATAATCTTAGAATAAGGGGCCGCACATTTAAAACTGAGATGAGGAGGAATTTCTTCTCTAGGAGCGTTGTAAATCTGTGGAATTCGCTTCCTCGGAGAGCTCTGGAAGCTGGGTCATTGAATAAATTTAAGACACAGACAGACAGTTTCTTAACCGATAAGGAATTAATGGGTTATGGGGAGTGGGCAGGGAAGTGGACCCGAGTCCATGATCGGATCAGCCATGATCGTATTAAATGGCGGAGCAGATTAGAGGGGCCCTATGGCCTACTCCTGCTCCTATTTCTTATGTTCTTATGTTCCCCTCCCTCTCCTCCCCTTAAGAGCTGATTTTAGCTGGATTTAGTTCCACTCACCAGTTCCCCGCTCTCCCACTGAAGGTGCTGACTCTGGCTGCGTTCAGTTCTATACTCACTGGTTCCCCTCCCTCTCCTCCCATGAAGGTGCTGACTCTGTCTGGGTTCAGTTCTACACTCACTGGTTCTCCTCCCCTGAAGGTGCTGACTCTGGCTGGGTTCAGTTCTACACTCACTGGTTCTCCTCCCCTGAAGGTGCTGACTCTGGCTGGGTTCAGTTCTGCACTCACTTGTTCCCCCTCCTCCCTTGAAGGTGCTGACTCTTGCTGGGTTCAGTTCTATACTCAGTGGTTCCTCTCCCTCTCCTCCCCTGATGGTGCTGACTCTGGCTGTGTTCAGTTCTACAGAAACATAGAAAATAGGAGCAGGATTAGGCCATTCGGACCTTCGAGCCTGCACCACTATTCAATGCGCTCATGGCTGAACATGCAACTTCAGTACCCCATTCCTGCTTTCTCGCCATACCCCTTGATCCCCCTAGTAGTAAGGACTACATCTAACTCCTTTTTGAATATATTTAGTGAATTGGCCTCAACATCTTTTGTGGTAGAGAATTCCACAGGTTCACCACTCTCTGGGTGAAGAAGTTTCTCCTCATCTCGGTCCTAAATGGCTTACCCCTTATTCTTAGACTGTGTCCCCTGGTTCTGGACTTCCCCAACATTGGGAACATTCTTCCTGCATCTAACCTGTCTAAACCCGTCAGAATTTCAAACGTTTCTATGAGATCCCCTCTCAATTCTTCTGAACTCCAGTGAATATAAGCCCAGTTGATCCAGTCTTTCTTGATATGTCAGTCCCGCCATCCCGGGAATCAGTCTGGTGAACCTTCGCTGCACTCCCTCAATAGCAAGAATGTCCTTCCTCAAGTTAGGAGACCAAAACTGTGCACAATACTCCAGGTGTGGCCTCACCAAGGCCCTGTACATCTGTAGCAACACTTCATTGTCCCTGTACTCAAATCCCCTCGCTATGAAGGCCAACATGCCATTTGCTTTCTTAACCGCCTGCTGTACCTGCATGCCAACCTTCAATGACTGATGTACCATGACACCCAGGTCTCGTTGCACCTCCCCTTTTCCTAATCTGTCACCATTCAGATAATAGTCTGTCTCTCTGTTTTTATCACCAAAGTGGATAACCTCACAGTTATCCACATTATACTTCATCTGCCATGCATTTGCCCACTCACCTAACCTATCCAAGTCACTCTGCAGCCTCATAGCATCCTCCTCGCAGCTCACACTGCCACCCAACTTAGTGTCATCCGCAAATTTGGAGATACTACATTTAATTCCCTCGTCTAAATCATTAATGTACAATGTAAACAGCTGGGGCCCCAGCACAGAACCTTGCGGTACCCCACTAGTCACTGCCTGCCATTCTGAAAAGTACCCATTTACTCCTACTCTTTGCTTCCTGTCTGACAACCAGTTCTCAATCCATGTCAGCACACTACCCCCAATCCCATGTGCTTTAACTTTGCACATTAATCTCTTGTGTGGGACCTTGTCGAAAGCCTTCTGAAAGTCCAAATATACCACATCAACTGGTTCTCCCTTGCCCACTCTACTGGAAACATCCTCAAAGAATTCCAGAAGATTTATCAAGCAAGATTTCCCTTTCACAAATCCATGCTGATTTGGACCTATCATGTCACCTCTTTCCAAATGCGCTGCTATGACATCCTTAATAATTGATTCCATCATTTTACCCACTACTGATGTCAGGCTGACTGATCTATAATTCCCTGTTTTCTCTCTCCCTCCTTTTTTAAAAAGTGGGGTTACATTGGCTGCCCTCCACTCGATAGGAACTGATCCAGAGTCTATGGAATGTTGGAAAATGACTGTCAATGCATCCGCTATTTCCAAGGCCACCTCCTTAAGTACTCTGGGATGCAGTCCATCAGGCCCTGGGGATTTATCTGCTTTCAATCCCATCAAATTACCCAACACTATTTCCCGACTAATAAGGATTTCCCTCAGTGCCTCCTTCTTACAAGACCCTCTGACCCCTTTTATATCCGGAAGGTTGTTTGTGTCCTCCTTAGTGAATACCGAACCAAAGTACTTGTTCAATTGGTCTGCCATTTCTTTGTTCCCCATTATGACTTCCCCTGATTCTGACTGCAGGGGACCGACGTTTGTCTTTACTAACCTTTTTCTCTTTGCATATCTATAGAAACTTATGCAGTCTGTCTTAATGTTCCTGGCAAGCTTCCTCTCGTACTCTATTTTCCCTGCCCTAATCAAACCCTTTGTCCTCCTCTGCTGAGTTCTAAATTTCTCCCAGTCCCCAGGTTCACTGCTACTTCTGGCCAATTTGTATGCCACTTCCTTGGCTTTAATACTATCCCTGATTTCTTTTGATAGACACGGTTGAGCCACATTCCCTTTTTTATTTTTACGCCAGACAGGGATGTACAATTGTTGTAGTTCATCCATGTGGTCTCTAAATGTCTGTCATTGCCCATCCACTGTCAACCCCTTAAGTTTGATTCGCCAATCTATCCTAGCCAATTCACGCCTCATACCTTCAAAGTTACCCTTCTTTAAGTTCTGGACCATGGTCTCTGAATTAACTGTTTCATTCTCCATCCGAATGTAGAATTCCACCATATTATGATCACTCTTCCCCAAGGGGCCTTGCACAATGAGATTGCTCATTAATCCTCTCTGATTACACAACACCCAGTCTAAGATGGCCTCCCCCCTAGTTGGTTCCTTGACATATTGGTCTAGAAAACCATCCTTTATGCACTCCAGGAAATTCTCCTCCACCGTATTGCTTCCAGTTTGGTTAGCCCAATCTATATGCATATTAAAGTCACCCATGATAACTGCTGCACCTTTATTGCATGCACCCCTAATTTCCTGTTTGATACCCTCCCCAACATCACCACTACTGTTTGGAGGTCTGTACACAACTCCCACTAACGTTTTTTGCCCTTTGGTGTTCTGCAGCTCTACCCATATAGATTCCACATCATCCAAGCTAATGTCCTTCCTAACTATTGCATTAATTTCCTCTTTAACCAGTAATGCTACCCCACCTCCTTTTCCTTTAATTCTATCCTTCCTGAATTTTGAATACCCATGGATGTTGAGTTCCCAGCCCTGATCATCCTGGAGCCACGTCTCTGTAATCCCAATCACATCATATCCGTTAACATCTATTTGCACAGTTAATTCATCCACCTTATTACAGATACTCCTTGCATGAAGACACAAAGCCTTCAGGCTTGTTTTTTTAACACCCTTTGTCCTTTTAGAATTATGACGGAGTGTGGCCCTTTTTGTTTCTTGCCTTTGTTTACTCGGCCTTCCACTATTGCTTTTTACCTTTCTACCATCTGTTTCTGACTCCATGTTACTTCACCCTATCTCGCTGCATAGGTTCCCATCCCCCTGCCATATTAGTTTAAACACTCCCGAACTGCATTAGCAAATGTTACCCCTAGGACATCAGTTCCAGTCCTGCCCAGGTGCAGACCGTCCCTTTTGTACAGGTCCCACTTCCCCCAGAACTGGTTCCAATGTCCCAGGAATTTGAATCCTTCCATCTTGCACCACTGCTCAAGCCACGTATTTATTCTAACCATCCTGCTCCCTCTACTCTTATTAGCACATGGCACTGGTAGCAATCCAGAGATTACTACCTTTGAGGTCCTACTTTTTAATTTAACTCCTAGCTCCCTAAATTCAGCTTGTAGGACCTCTTCCCGCTTCTTACCTATATCGTTGGTACCTACATGTACCACGACAACTGGCTGTTCACCCTCCCTCTCCAGAATGCTCTGCAGCTGCTCCGAGACATCTTTGACCCTTGCACCAGGGAGGCAACATACCATCCTGGAGTCTCGGTTGCGGCCGCAGAAACTCCTATCTCTTCCCCTTACAAGAGTCCCCTATCACTATAGCTCTCCCACTCTTTTTCCCACCCTTCTGTGCAGCAGAGCCAGGCACAGTGCCATGAACTTGGCTGCTGCTGCCCTCCCCTGATGAGTCATTCTCCTCAACAGTACCTAAAGCAGTACCCTCCTCCCCTGAGTATGGTGATTCTGGTTGGGCTCAGTCTTACACTCACTGGTTCCTCTCCTCCCCTGAAAGTGCTTAAGGAGCATTATGTCCAATTCTGAAGACACTGACATCATTCATTTCGTTCCTGCACCAAGATGGCTGCGCATGCGTATGCTACTCACCACATCAAGATAGCGGAGCGCTGAACCTGCCTTCCTGTACCAAGATGGCCACCGTTAGCCTGGGCCTGTAACCGGGAGAAAGCCTCAAAGCTGCAACCTCCGATATTCTGCTTATTATTCCGGGCTAACGGTGGATATCGGTTGTTCATAAAGCCTCCCCGGCTCCCCGCTGGTACATTACTCCACTCCGCTCCGCTTAAAATGACAATTCTGTGGAATCTGTCCGAAACATGTCGCCTCTGCCATGACACGCACCGTGCATGCTCTAAACACAGCCAGGGCCCGCGCCTGCGCACTGAGCTCCTGTAGTCTGGGTGTGGCACCTTCTCCACCGTGGGGCATGCTGGGTATGAGAAATAGGAGCAGGAGTGGGCCACCCGGCCCCCCGAGCCTGCTCCCCATTCAATAAGATCATGGCTGGTCTGATCATAGACTCAGCTCACTTCCCTGTCCGCTCCCCATTGTGATATCGTCACAGAGCACAGCACACACAGCTCCTAACATGGCAGGCAGCTTTCTCGGAAGCCTCCAGAATCTGCCTGGTTCTGTTTATTATTAACTATGCAGTTGCAGTACACAATACGTCCACATCCACAGTGTGGAGCTACAAACATTACAAGCTTACAGACATTACACTTCTCCCTCCTTAATGAAGAAGTTATTATAACAAACATCATATATAACTTTCATGTTTATACATAACACAGGATATAAACTTACTTTTTTCCCCCATATTTACAAATTTAACTTTACCACTTGTTTTCTGTTTCGAAGAGGATACCTTCGCTCTCGAACAGAACCTTCCAAACATGGTGTCGATTTCACACTCATTCGAGGCTCATCCTGAAGAACGTTTTCCTCCACGGAATTTCCTTGATTTTCATTTGAACTCACTCTAACTTCAGGCTCTTTGTTTTCCTGACTTGGACTCAAGACTTCTGGTGTATCAAAACTATCTGATGAGTCAGAAATAATTGTATCATTCCCACCTTCAACTCCTTCCATGTCTGTAGGTAAAATATGATCAATATCATCAAACCTAACCTGTCCATTATCAACCATCTTTACCAAATATGTGCGAGGACCACATATCTTCACCACTCTTCCTGGTAACCACTTTAACCATTTATGGTGATGGTTCTTCACTCTCACCTTCTGGTTTAATTTCACACTTCTCTCTTTTACTCTACCTTTATCATGATTCTCTTTCTGTCTTAATTGTGTCTCATCTACGGACTGTGCCAAATTTAGTTTTAACAATGAGAATCTGGTTCATGGCTGTCGTTTGAGAAACAACTGTGCTGGTGTTCTACCAGTAGTTGTATGAGGAGTATTTCGATATGTAATCAAAAAATTAGCCAATTTGTGATCCAATGACAACTGTCCTTTCCCTGGATTTGGATCTAACATTTGTTTTATGAGGGCATGTTTTACAATTTATAATCTGCTGCATCATTCGAAGCAGGATGGTATGGTGGAACCTTGATATGCTTCACACCATTTTTACTCGTGAATTGTTCAAATTCTTCTGAACGAAATTGTGGTCCATTATCCAAAACAATCTCTTCAGGGAGGCCAAATGAAGAAAATAATTTTCGTAAAATGTCCAATGTTTTACTTGTTGTTATTTTCCACATTGGAAACACCTCAACCCGCTTTGAATGGCTATATATCACAATGAACAATTGTTGTCCTTCTAACTCTGCAAAAGCAATATGTAGCCTTTGCCACACCCTGGGAGGCCATTTCCATGGGTGTAATGATACTGGTGATGGTTGCTTTCTTACCGATTGACATGTTGTACACTGACTCACGATGTACTCTATATCTTTATCAAGACCTGGCCACCATAAATAAATACGTGCAAAACTCTTGGTCAAGCACATTCCCAGGTGCTGGTCATGGAGGTCTCCTAATAATTTGGACCTGAATTTATTTGGTATAACCACTCTTGCACCCCACATGATACAATCTTTATCGACTGATAATTCATTCCTACGAATGAAGAATGGATGTGTATCTTTGTCTGTTACCTGGTTTGGCCATCCATTTGCAATGTACTCATATACCTTTGACATCACTGGGTCACGTTTGGTTGCTCTACCAATCTCTTCAGCTGTGACTGGCAGTTCATCAATGTATGAAAAATTAAACACTTCTTCCCTATAGATATGGCCCTTACGGCTAAAGGGATCAAGGGGTATGGAGAGAAAGCAGGAAAGGGGTACTGAGGGAATGATCAGCCATGATCTTATTGAATGGCGGTGCATGCTCGAAGGGCCGAATAGCCTACTCCTGCACCTATTTTCTATGGGGTGTAACTTGTGATGGGGAAGGCAATCTAGACATTGCATCAGCATTACTGTGATCAGCTGATCATCTGTATTCAATATCATATGTATATGCTGACAAAATCAAAGCCCATCTCTGCTTTCGGGCTGCAGCTAATGTTGGAACTGGGGACTTTGGATGGAGGATTGCTTGGTTAGGGGCTTATGGTCCGTAACGATGGTAAACTTGCGACCATACAAGTATTTGTGAAACTTCTTGACCCCAAAAAATGAATGCCAAAGCTTCCCTTTCAATTTGCACATAATTACTCTCACTGGCACTGAGAGTGTGTGAAGCAAAAGCAATTGGTCTCTCCTCCCTACTACGTGATACATGACAGATCACTGCCCCAACACCATACGGAGAGGCATCACATGCTAGCTTAATCTCCTTAGATATGTCATAGTGAACTAACATGGTGCTCTCTACCAATTTGCTTTTACACTCCTTGAATGCTGTATCGCATTCTTTTGACCACTTCCAATGGACCTGTTTTTTCAAAAGTTCATTCAGTGGATGTAATACTGTAGCCAAATTTGGTAGGAACTTCCCATAATAGTTCAAAAGACTCAAGAATGAACGAAGTTCAGTGACATTCCTGGGAGTGGGTGCATTTCTAATTGCATCCAATTTTTCCATGGTTGGATGTAAACTATCTTTGTCTACTCTGTACCCTAAGTACTCCACTGAGTTTTTAAATAACTCACACTTACAAGCAAACACTCGTACTCTGTGCTTCTCTTAACCGTTTGAGAACTTCATTCAATCTGTTATTATGAATTTGCCTATTTGGTTCTGAAATTAGTATGTCATCCAAATAACATACTACCCCTTCAATACCTTGCAAAATCTGGTTCATCACCCCTTGGAATATGGCAGGGGTGGAAGACACTCCAAACGGTAGCCTAATAAATTGATATAGGCCTAGATGAGTATTTATAGTCAAACATGACTTGGACTCCTCATCTAGTTCAAGCTGTAAGTAGGCATTCGTAAGATCCAGTTTTGAGAAGATCTGACCACCTGTTAGTGTTGTGAACAAATCTTCTATATTCGGCAATGTATTGGGGACATTACCCTCTAGAACCTGTTTTATGGTTACTTTATAATCACCACACAATCTTTCTTTACCATTGGACTTAGGTACAACAACAATGGGTGTAGCCCAATTACATCGATCTATCTTACAAGTAATGTTCTCAGTCTCTAGTCTTTAGAGTTCTTGCTCAACTTTCTCCTTGAGTGCATATGGTACGGAACGTGGCTTGTAGTAAACCGATCTAGCGTCCTTCTGTATCCTGACACTAACCTTGAAGCCTTGGATCGGACTGCCCATTTCGCAGAACACCTTCGGATACTTCTTGAGAACCTCATCAGTTGATGAAAATCTCGCTTCCAGACAGAAAATCTTACTCCAATCCAGCTTCAGTGAGCTCAACCAATTTCTTCCAAGTAAGGCAGACTTGTGTCCTTTCACTACTATTAGAGGCAAGTTCTGAAATTGATCTTTATATTTCACCGGTACAGTGATACAACCTACCACAAGAATTGTTTCTCCCGAGTAGCCTCGCAGCTCTATCTTGGATTTCTCCAGTTGGAAATCACGCAATTTGTCGAGGTACAGCAACTCTGGTACTACACTCACGGATGCACCCGTGTAAATTTCCATTGGTATCTTGAATCCCGCAACATCTATGTGGATTTTGATGCTTTCTGAATCTTGGGATTTCTACTCATCGCTTTGAACGCTGGACTCATAGCTTTAAAAGCTGGTTTACCTTCAGTCGGCATGCCTTCACAAGATGCCCAGTCTTCCTGCAGAAGAAACACTCTGCCTTCACGTATGGACAACTTTGAGCAATGTGTTGTCCCAGGCACCTATAGCACGACTTCGACGCTCTGTTAGAATTTCCAGTTTCTGAGACTTTGGGCCCCCACCGTCTTTTACTTTGAACCTGCAGGTGATTTACCTCAGTTGACTGATGACTGTAATTATTATTTAATATTCGGGAATGTTGTTCGGCCAGGCCCATCGACCTCGCTGTCTGACAAGCAATCTCAAAAGTCAAGTCATCCGTCATCAATAACTTCCTTCTGATCGCATCATTTTTCACCCCACAAACAAAACGATCCTGTGATGCTCATTTTTGAAAGATTCCAAAATGACAGTGCATCGATAGCTTTTTTAATGCTACGATGTAATCACTGATACTGTCATCAGCCTTTTGATTCCGAATCCCGAAACGATAGCTTTCAGCAATTTCTAACGGTTTGGGGTTATAGTGCTGCTCCAGCTTCGTTAAAATCTCTTTAAGCGTTGTGTCCTTTGGCTCGTCAGGCACAAGCAGATTTACAAGGGTTTCGTACAATATCAGACCTGCCTCCGATAAGAAGATCCCTTTCTTACATTCCAATACAGCCCGGACTGGACTGCATTTCTGGAACTTCGATTATGTTATTTGCAGTGAAATACATTTCTAGCCGATCTACATACGCTTTAAAGCGTTCCCCCAAATGTCTGATTACACCTGCCATTTTAATCTCTAGCTGTTCACACACCGTGTGCTGTATTTTACCTCGGATTTTGTAGCTTTTTCCAAAGACAGAAACTTCCAAAGGCTCTCTGTCAACTTGCTGAATCCTTCACCAACAAAATTTAAGTTTTAAATCATCCAAAAAGTATCCCATCTCGCCGCCAAATGTCTTCACAGAGCACAGCACACACAGCTCCTAACATGGCAGGCAGGTCTCTCAGAAGCCTCCGGAATCTGCCTGATTCTGTTTATTATTAACTATGCAGTTGCAGTACACAATACGTCCACATCCACAGTGTGGAGCTACAAACATTACAAGTTTACAGACATTACACCCATAACCCTGTACTTTCCTATCGCTCAAAAATCTGTCTATCTCCACCTTGAATATATTCAATGACCCAGCCTCCAAGGCTCTCTGAGGCAGAGAATTCCACAGATTTACAACCCTCTGAGAGAAGAAATACCTCCTCATCTCAGTTTTAAATAGACTGAGGAGAAAGGCTGCATTTGTGAATAGAACAGGGATTTATTGTGATTGCATTGGGCACGGAACCATGTTCATTCTGGCAGCTCTTGTTTCTTTCTGATGGTTTTAATAACCCCCATACCTGAGCTGGAGATTAATATTGTGTATAAATGTTGAATAAATTATCTTTGTTTCAAACACAGTGTATCGAATATTTGATTTCTCCATGATCAGAGGAGATTGATTGATGTTCTGTTACCGACTGTTCCATTTTAGGGCTTTTTCTTAATCTAACTTATATCACTTCTCACCTAGTTCACCTTCTATCATATCAAACCCCAAATTTGTTCCGTTTGAATACATGACTTGTGGTTGTAGTCGACTTAACTGCAGTGTCTCACTTTAAACTCAGCTGAAATCCTTTGAACCGCCCCTTTATTGAACTGTCTTGCATAAGATTTGAAATCCGTTATTTCTGTATCAGTGAACCCGTTTTTGGAACCGATTTAATTTTAAAAACTCATCCACACATTTACCTGTGAAATATTCTTATATTTGTAATTGTCATTGCCACAAACTCCGTTCCCTAGCCACTGACTCCATCCCTCTCCCCAACTTCTGTCTGAGGCTGAACCAGACTGTTCACAACCTTGGTGTCCTACTTAACCCTGAAATAAGTTTTTGACCACATAGCCACAGCATAACTAAGACTGCCTATTTCCACCTCTAACATCGCCTGTCTCCGTTCTTGCCTCAGCTCATCCACTGCTGAAGCCCTCATTTGTTACTTCTGAACTTGTCTATTCCAATGCACTCCTCCCACATTCAATCCTACATAAACTAGAGTTGATCCAAAACTCGGCTGCCCGTGTCCTAACTCGCACCAAGTCCAGCTCACCCATCATCCCTGTGCTCGCTGACCGACATTGGCTTTTGGTTAAGCAATGCCTTGATTTCAAAATTCTAACAATTATTTTCAAATCCCACTGTGGCCTCGCCCCTCCCTCGTTCTATAAACTCCTCCAGCTCTACAACAGCCCCTGCCCCCCACCCCCTGCAAGATATCTGTGCTCCTCTAATTCTGTCTTCCTGAGCATCCCTGATTATAATTGTTTGACCGTTGGTGGCTTTGGTGGCTGTGCCTTCTGTTGCCCATGCCCCAAGTTCTGGAACCCCCAGCCTAAACCTTTCTGTCTAACCCGTGCTGTACCTGCCCTGGCAGTTTTTGATGGGATCGTGTGGAGCAAGCTTTTCTCTGTATCTAGGTGACATAGACTCAGAATAAGGGGCCGCCCATTTAAAACTGTGACGAGGAATTTCTTCTCTCAAAGGATCGCGAATCCGGGAATTCTCTGCCCCAGAGAGCTGTGCAGGCTGGGTCACTGAATACATTTAACGCAGAGATAGACAGATTTTTGAGCGATAAGGGAGTAAAGGGTCATGGGGAGTGGGCAGGGAAGTGGAGCTGAGTCCATGATTTTATTGAATGGGGAGCATGCTCGGAGGGCCGGGTGGCCCACACCTGCTCCTATTTCTCATGTTCTTCCGCCCTCCCTCCCCTTGTCCCACCATTCACACCCGGTCCTGACTCATGTTTTTCGAACTAACTCCTGCCATTCCCATTTGAATTGGGCCCACCCTCCCTGTTGTCTCTCTGATCTCTCCTGCCTTCCCCCCTTTCAGTGCTCCTTCACCATCTGCCCTTTGCCAACACTCTCCAGTTGTGACCCACCCTCCCTGCTGTCTCTCTGATCTCTCCCCCCTTCCCCCCTTTGCCAACACTCTCCAGTTGTGACCCTCCCTCCCTGTTGTCTCTCTGATCTCTCCTGCCTTCCCCCCTTTGCCAACACTCTCCAGTTGTGAGCCACCATTCCCTGTTGCTGCCTGAGCCGCGGACACTTGCAGCATCTTGTCTTTGTGTCGTCACAGACACTTTCCCATCAGCACCGCGCGCCCTGCATTGTTCGCCCATTGATTGATCGGTGCCGCGGCCCCGCCCCCCGCCGCTGATTGGCGCGGAGCAGCGCGCGCTGGGTGGGCTGGTGCCCCGCGCCGCCCCGCCATTGGCTGCGGGCTGAGTGCTGCGCGCGGGAGGCTCCGCTCGCGGCCTTTGAGCTCGGGGGCCCGGGTGAGGAGTTGTGCGCAGGCGCGGGGGCAGCCTCTTGTGGGAGATGACCGGCGGACGCCGCGGTGGATGGAGGAGCGGCCCGGGCAGCGCGCCCAGCCTTCCTGCGTCACAGACTCACGGCGTGGGCGGGCCTTGGTTACTGTCCGGGGGGCGGGGCTTCCTGACGTCACAATGCTGACCATGGTGCCGCTGCAGGGCAAGGAGCATGCGCGGCGGCCATCTTACTGCAGGGAGGCCATCAGGTGCAGGATGGGGACCAGTTTGTTGGATATATTGAAGAGGGAGTGAGACATGGTCCTTACAGCTCAAGGGGTTCATGGGGTATGGAGAGACCGCAGGAAAGGGGTACTGAGGTCAATGATCAGCCATGATCTTACTGAATGGCGGTGCAGGCTCAAAGGGCCGAATGGCCTACTCCTGCACCTATTTTCTATGTTTCTCTGTGACATGAACACATGAGAACATCAGAAATAGGAGATGAGTCGCCATTTGGCCCCTCGGGCCTGCCGCCATTCAATAAGATGATGGCTGCAGCATCTGGGGTGGTTCTCCTTGGAGCAGTGAAGGTGCAGGGCAGGTTTAACAGGTGCTCACAGTCAGGAAGGCTTTAGATTGAGTCAGGGAACAGAGTGGTTCTGCTCACACAATCAGAGAATGGTTACAGCACGGAAGGCCATTCGGCCCCTCGAGCCCTTGCCGGCTCCCAGCGAGTCCCACTGCCCCGCCCTTTCCCCCGGCCCTGCAAATGTTTTCTTTCAGATACTTATCCAATTCCCTTTTGAAAGCTGTGATTGAGTCTGCCTCCACCACCCTTTCAGGCCGTGCATTCCAGATCCTAACCACTCGCTGCCTAAAAGGACAACAACACCAGCTTCTCCAGTCAATCCACGTAACTGAAGTCCCACATCTCGTGAATCATCTTTGTAAATCTTTTCTGCACCTTCTCGAAGACCATCCCATCCTAATGTGCGGTGCCCAGAATTGGACACAATGCTCCAGTTGAGGCCGAACCAGTGTTTTACAAAGGTTCATCATAACCTCATTGCTTTTGTACTGTGTGATGCCCAGGATCCTGTAAGCTTTTTAAACTGCTTTCTCAACGTGTCCTGCCACCTTCAGTGATTTGTGCCCCTATACCCGCAGGTCTCACTGTTCATGCACCCCCTTTAGGATTGTACCCTTTAGTTTATATTGCCCCTCCTCGTTCATTTAATCATGCTTCTCTAATTTTATTTCTTAATTAAGATTCACAGCCTCATTTTATTTCTTCCTCTGAGCCTCTCAACTTCATCTGGCAGCGTAATGTTGGCGAGTGGTGATTGCTTGCCTTGGGAACCAACAGGAAGAGAGCTCAGAGGCCGGAGGGCCAAGGGAGCAGTGTGTTCTGCAACCAATCGCGGTGCTTGCGGGGTGGATCCTGAGTCAGCCTATCAGGTGAGTCTGTGAACCCCTGTTAAACTATTTTTTTTTAAGGTTAAATTGAGATTTCTTTTGTCACAAAACAGTTTAACATCTGTCAGTATTTTATTTCCATGGAGTTCCTATTATGAGTTTCAGACACTTCAGTGCCAAGTGGACCAGGTGTTTAAAGGTCATTAATTTCCCTCTTTCCATGTCGCTGTTAGTTAAAGGTACAAAGATTGATTTCCCCTCATTATGCATTTGTAGTAGTTAAAGTAACATCCTTCCTGTTGGTAGTGAGTCACATTCTGTGCTGGGTGAGACGGCTGGTGGCATCAGCCTTTAAACTACTCAATCTTGTTCAAATCTCTCCAGGGCCTAACCCTCCCGATCTCTGTAACCTCCTCCAGCCCACCAACCCTCTTAATCGTTTGTTTTCTTTGGAACAGAAGAGGATGAGGGGAGACCTTAATGAAGTGTATAAAATTATGAGGGGCCTAGATAGAGTGGATAGGAAGGACCTATTTCCCTTCACAGAGGGGTCAGCAACCAGCAGAACTTTTTAGCCAGTACGTAGCAAGCCCAACAAGAGAGGGGGAAGTTCTGGACTTAGTATTAGTGACTGAAGCTGGGCAGGTAGAAGGGCTATCAGTGGGACAGCATGTTGGTGCTCGTGATCACAATTCAGTTAGATTTATGGAAAAGGACAAAGATAGACCAGGAATAAAAGTTCTCAATTGGGGAAAAGCCAATTTTACTAGGTTGAGTTGTGATTTAGCCAAAGTGGACTGGAAACAGCTACTTGAAATGATGAGAGATTGGGAAATGTTAATGTTCAGAGGGACCTTGGTGTCCTTATGCACGGATCACAACGTTAATTTGCAGGTACAGCAAGCAATTAAGAAAGCAAATGATTTGTTGGCCTTTATTACAAGAGGATTTGAGGATAAGAATAAAGATGTCTTACTGCAATTATATAGGGCCTTGGTGAGACTGCAGCTGAGTATTGTGTACAGTTTTGGCTGCTTAGCTAAGGAAGGATGTACTTGATGTTGAGGATGGCAACGAAGGTTCACCAGACTGAATTCCTAGGATGGGGGGATTGTCCTATGAGGAGAGACTGAGTAGACTAGGCCTATATTCTCGAGCGTTTAGAAGAATGAGAGGTGATATCATTGAAACATACAAAATTCTTACAGGGCTTGACAGGGTAGATGCAGGGAGGATGTTGCCTCTGGCTGAGGAGTCTAGAACCAGGGGTCCCAGTCTCAGAATAAGGGGTTGGCCATTTAGGACTGAGATAAGGAGAAACCTCTTCACTCAGAGGGTGGTGAATCTTTGGAATTCTCTACCCCAGAGAGCTGTGGAAGGTCAGTTGTTGAGTATATTCAAGATAGAGAACGTTAAATTTTTGTATATAAAGGGAATCAAAGGTTATGGGAATAGTGCAGGAAAGTAGAGTTGAGGTCGAAGATCAGCCATGATCTCATTGAATGGCAGTGCAGGCTTGAGGGGCCGAATGGCATACTCCTGCTCCTAATTCTTATTGTAAAGTCCTTACTCTACAGTATGAAACCACACGAGACACTTTCTGGGGACAAGGTCACTCTGTGACCGTAACTCTTTATTCACAGGACTCCAAAGAAGGTGACCCTGCATGGGACCTCCCTTTTTATACCTGTGTGATCAGGTAAGGAGTGCCTCCCACAAGTTCACCCCTTATGGTCAAGGTGTGTATCTAGGTTGAGTGTTTTCAGTAATACAGTGGTGTTACATTGTGGTTACACACATGACATCACCTCCTCCCCCCCCCCAAAGTCTTATTGGGGATCATAGGTTTAGTCTTTCAGGTGGTCTACACTCCCTCGTGGAGCGCCGCAGTTGGGGCTCTGGTTGTTGGACACTGACGTGAGTGTCTGTTACCTGTGGTGATTCCGGCCGGTCCGGGCTGACCTCAGGGACTGTGCATTCTTCTGATTGCTCTTGTTGCTCCTTCACTGGCGGTGTTGTGAGCTCCATCTCATAGTCTTCTTCAGGTTCCTCCGTGTCCATGCTGAACCTTTTTTTTTACTTGATCCAGATACTTACGGTATATCTGACCATTGTTAAGTTTTACCACGATGACCCTATTCCCCTCTTTGTCAATTACAGTGCCCTCAAGCCATTTGGACCCCATGGCATGATTGAGGACGAATACAGGATCATTTATTTCTATACATCTCCCCCTCGCATTACGGTCATGGTACTCGTTTTGTGACTTGCGCTTGCGGAAGTCGGTCAGGACTGGGTGAATGAGGGACAACAGAGTTTTGAGTGTCCGTTTCATTAGTAGCTCTGCGGGTGGGACCCCCGTGAGTGAGTGCGGGCGGGATCTATAGGCCAGCAGGAGACGCGATAGGCGGCATTGTAGGGAGGGTCCTTGAATCTTGAGCATACCTTGCTTAATGATTTGGACCGCACGTTCCGCCTGGCCATTGGAGGCTGGCTTGAATGGCGCAGTCCTGACATGATTGATGCCATTGCCCAACATAAATTCTCCGAATTCGTAGCTTGTGAAACATGGGCCATTATCACTAACCAGGATGACCGGCAAGCCATGGGTTGCAAAGATCGCACGTAGGCTTTCCACGGTGGTGGATGACGTGCATGAATTCAGGATGATGCACTCGATCCATTTCGAGTATGCATCTACCACAATAAGGAACATCTTGCCCATGAACGGGCCCGCATAGTCAACATGAATACGTGACCATGGCCACGGGCTGAGCGGGGCCTCCTGGGGGTATTACCCAGCTGGGCACACATCGTGCACCTGCGAACACAGTGTTCCAGGTATGAATCAATTCCAGGCCACCAAACATGTGACCGGGCAATGGCCTTCATCAGCACAATGCCTGGGTGCTCGCTATGGAGTTACCTGATGAATGCCTCCCTGCCCTTCTGGGGCATAACTACCCGGCTACCCCGCAGTAGGCAGTCAGCTTGGATGGAGAGCTCATCCATCCGTCTGTAGAGCGGCCTGACCTCCTCAGGGCATGCTCCGTGTGTGGGCGCCCAATCCCCAGTCAGGACACATTTCTTAATCAGGATAGGAGGGGATCTCTGTCCAGATTTTGATCTGGCGGGCTATGATGGGGGAGCCTGCGTTGTCAAAGACATCGACAGCCATGACCATCTCAGCGCTTTGCTCCGCTGCCCCCTCAGTGGTGGCCAGTGGGAGCCTGCTGAGCGCGTCAGCGCAATTTTCAGTGCCGGGCCGGTGCCGGATGGAGTAGTCATAAGCAGCCAGCATGAGAGCCCATCGCTGTATGCAAGCTGATGCATTGGCATTGATAGCCTTGCTGTCTGACAACAAGGATGTTAATGGCTTGTGGTCCGTCTCCAATTCAAACTTCTGACCAAAGAGGTACTGATGCATTTTTTTTACACCATAGGCACATGCAAGCTTTTCCTTCTCGACCATCCCCTATCCCCGTTCTGCTTGAGAGAGCGACCTGGAGGCATAAGCCACAGGTTGTAGTTGACCCTCAGTATTGCCCTCTGCAACACGCACCCAACCCCATAGGACGATGCATCACCTGTCAGAACCAATTTTTTTCAGGGGTCACACAGGGTCAACAACTTGTTTGAACAAAGTAGGTTTCGCGCCCGATCAAAAGCCCGTTCCTGACAGTCCCCCCAAAACCAATCGCAACCCTTACGCAGGAGCACGTGCAGCGGCTCCAACAACGTGCTCAAGTTCGGCAGAAAGTTCCCGAAATAGTTCAACAGTCCCAGGAATGAACACAACTCCGATGTGTTGCAGGGCCTCAGTGCTTGTCAAATCGCCTCTGTTTTGTATTCGGTGGGCCGAATCCCATCTGCAACAACCAGGAAGGATAGAATAAAAGGAAAAGGAGGTGGGGTAGCATTGCTGGTTAAAGAGGAGATTAATGCAATAGTTAGAAAGGGCATTAGCTTGGATGATGTGGAATCTATATGGGTAGAGCTGCAGAACACCAAAGGGCAAAAAACGTTAGTGGGAGTTGTGTACAGACCTCCAAACAGTAGTAGTGATGTTGGGGAGGGCATCAAACAAGAAATTAGGGGTGCATGCAATAAAGGTGCAGCAGTTACCTTGGGTGACTTCAATATGCATATAGATTGGGCTAACCAAACTGGAAGCAATATGGTGGAGGAGGATTTCCTGGAGTGCATAAGGAATGGTTTTCTAGACCAATATGTCGAGGAACCAACTAGGGGGGAGGCCATCTTAGACTGGGTGTTGTGTAATGAGAGAGGATTAATTAGCAATCTCGTTAACAAATATGATGTGATTGGGATTACGGATTACGGAGACGTGGCTCCAGGATGATCAGGGCTGGGAACTCAACATTCAGGGGTATTCAACATTCAGGAAGGATAGAATAAAAGGAAAAGGAGGTGGGGTAGCATTGCTGGTTAAAGAGGAGATTAATGCAATAGTTAGGAAAGACATTAGCTTGGATGATGTGGAATCTATATGGGTAGAGCTGCAGAACACCAAAGGGCAAAAAACGTTAGTAGGAGTTGTGTACAGACCTCCAAACAGTAATAGGGATGTTGGGGAGGGCATCAAACAGGAAATTAGGGGTGCATGCAATAAAGGTGTAGCAGTTATAATGGGTGACTTTAATATGCACATAGATTGGGCTAGCCAAACTGGAAGCAATACGGTGGAGGAGGATTTCCTGGAGTGCATAAGGGATGGTTTTCTAGACCAATATGTTGAGGAACCAACTAGGGAGGAGGCCATCTTAGACTGGGTGTTGTGTAATGAGAGAGGATTAATTAGCAATCTCATTGTGCGAGGCCCCTTGGGGAAGAGTGACCATAATATGGTGGAATTCTGCATTAGGATGGAGAATGAAACAGTAATTTCAGAGACCATGGTCCAGAACTTAAAGAAGGGTAACTTTGAAGGTATGAGGCGTGAATTGGCTAGGATAGATTGGCGAATGATACTTAGGGGGTTGACTGTGGATGGGCAATGGCAGACATTTAGAGACCGCATGGATGAAGTACAACAATTGTACATTCCTGTCTGGCGTAAAAATAAAAAGGGGAAGGTGGCTCAACCGTGGCTATCTAGGGAAATCAGGGATAGTATTAAAGCCAAGGAAGTGGCATACAAATTGGCCAGAAATAGCAGCGAACCTGGGGACTGGGAGAAATTTAGAACTCAGCAGAGGAGGACAAAGGGTTTGATTAGGACAGGGAAAATGGAGTACGAGAAGAAGCTTGCAGGGAACATTAAGGCGGATTGCAAAAGTTTCTATAGGTATGTAAAGAGAAAAAGGTTGGTGAAGACAAACGTAGGTCCCCTGCAGTCAGAATCAGGGGAAGTCATAACGGGGAACAAAGAAATGGCGGATCAATTGAACAAGTACTTTGGTTCGGTATTCACTAAGGAGGATACAAACAACCTTCCGGATATAAAAGTGGTCAGAGGGTCTATTAAGGAAGAGGAACTGAGGGAAATCTTTATTAGTCGGGAAATTGTGTTGCGGAAATTGATGGGATTGAAGGCAGATAAATCCCCAGGGCCTGATGGCCTGCATCCTAGAGTACTTAAGGAGGTGGCCTTGGAAATAGCGGATGCATTGACAGTCATTTTCCAACATTCCATTGACTCTGGATCAGTTCCTATGGAGTGGAGGGTAGCCAATGTAACCCCACTTTTTAAAAAAGGAGGGAGAGAGAAAACAGGGAATTATAGACCGGTCAGCCTGACCTCAGTAGTGGGTAAAATGATGGAATCAATTATTAAGGATGTCATAGCAGTGCATCTGGAAAATGGTGACATGATAGGTCCAAGTCAGCATGGATTTGTGAAAGGGAAATCATGCTTGACAAATCTTCTGGAATTTTTTGAGGATGTTTCCAGTAAAGTGGACAAAGGAGAACCAGTTGATGTGGTATATTTGGACTTTCAGAAGGCTTTCGACAAGGTCCCACACAAGAGATTAATGTGCAAAGTTAAAGCACATGGGATTGGGGGTAGTGTGCTGACGTGGATTGAGAACTGGTTGTCAGACAGGAAGCAAAGAGTAGGAGTAAACGGGTACTTTTCAGAATGGCAGGCAGTGACTAGTGGAGTGCCGCAAGGTTCTGTGCTGGGGCCCCAGCTGTTTACATTGTACATTAATGATTTAGACGAGGGGATTAAATGCAGTATCTCCAAATTTGCGGATGATACTAAGTTGGGTGGCAGTGTGAGCTGCGAGGAGGATGCTATTAGGCTGCAGAGTGACTTGGATAGGTTAGGTGAGTGGGCAAATGCATGGCAGATGAAGTATAATGTGGATAAATGTGAGGTTATCCACTTTGGTGGTAAAAACAGAGAGACAGACTATTATCTGAATGGTGACAGATTAGGAAAAGGGAAGGTGCAACGAGACCTGGGTGTCATGGTACATCAGTCATTGAAGGTTGGCATGCAGGTACAGCAGGCGGTTAAGAAAGCAAATGGCATGTTGGCCTTCATAGCGAGGGGATTTGAATACAGGGGCAGGGAGGTGTTGCTACAGTTGTACAGGGCCTTGGTGAGGCCACACCTGGAGTATTGTGTACAGTTTTGGTCTCCTAACTTGAGGAAGGACATTCTTGCTATTGAGGGAGTGCAGCGAAGGTTCACCAGACTGATTCCCGGGATGGCGGGACTGACCTATCAAGAAAGATTGGATCAATTGGGCTTGTATTCACTGGAGTTCAGAAGAATGAGAGGGGACCTCATAGAAACGTTTAAAATTCTGACGGGTTTAGACAGGTTAGATGCAGAAAGAATGTTCCCAATGTTGGGGAAGTCCAGAACCAGGGGTCACAGTCTGAGGATAAGGGGTAAGCCATTTAGGACCGAGATGAGGAGAAACTTCTTCACCCAGAGAGTGGTGAACCTGTGGAATTCTCTACCACAGAAAGTAGTTGAGGCCAATTCACTAAATATATTCAAAAGGGAGTTAGATGAAGTCCTTACTACTCGGGGGATCAAGGGTTATGGCGAGAAAGCAGGAAGGGGGTACTGAAGTTTCATGTTCAGCCATGAACTCATTGAATGGCGGTGCAGGCTAGAAGGGCTGAATGGCCTGCTCCTGCACCTATTTTCTATGTTTCTATGTTTCTATGTTGTGCGAGGCCCCTTGGGGAAGAGTGACCATAATATGGTGACATTCTAAATTAGGATGGAGAATGAAACAGTTAATTCAGAGACCATGGTCCAGAACTTAAAGAAGGGTAACTTTGAAGGTATGAGGCGTGAATTGGCTCGGATAGATTGGCCAAAGATACTCAAGGGGTTGACAGTGGATGGGCAATGGCAGACATTTAGAGACCGCATGGATGAACTACAACAATTGTACATGCCTGTCTGGTGTAAAAATAAAAAAGGGAAGGTGGCTCAACCGTGGCTATCAAGGGAAATCAGGGATAGTATTAAAGCCAAGGAAGTAGCATACAAATTGGCCAGAAATAGCAGCGAACCTGGGGACTGGGAGAAATTTAGCACTCAGCAGAGGAGGACAAAGGGTTTGGTTAGGGCAGGGAAAATAGAGTACGAGAGGAAGCTTGCAGGGAACATTAAAACGGACTGCAAAAGCTTCTATAGATATGTAAAGAGAAAAAGGTTAGTAAAGACAAACGTAGGTCCCCTGCAGTCAGAATCAGGGGAAGTCATAACGGGAACAAAGAAATGGTAGAACAATTGAACAAGTACTTTGGTTCGGTATTCACTAAGGAGAACACAAACAACCTTCCGGATATAAAAGGGGTCCGAGGGTCTAGTAAGAAGGAGGAACTGAGGAAAATCCTTATTAGTTGGGAAATTGTGTTGGAGAAATTGATGGGATTGAAGGCCGATAAATCCCCAGGGCCTGATGGACTGCATCCCAGAGTACTTAAGGAGGTGGCCTTGGAAATAGCGGATGCATTGACAGCCATTTTCCACCAGTCCATAGACTCTGGATCAGTTCCTATGGAGTGGAGGGTAGCCAATGTAACCCCACTTTTTAAAAAAAGGAGGGAGACCGGTCAGCCTGACATCGGTAGTGGGTAAAATGATGGAATCAATTATTAAGGATGTCATAGGAGCGCATTTGGAAAGAGGTGACATGATAGGTCCAAGTCAGCATGGATTTGTGAAAAAGAAATCATGCTTGACAAATCTTCTGGAATTTTTTGAGGATGTTTCCAGTAGAGTGGAAAAGGGAGAACCAGTTGATGTGGTGTATTTGGACTTTCACACAAGAGATTAATGTTTAAAGTTAAAGCACATGGGATTGGGGGTAGTGTGCTAACGTGGTTGAGAACTGGTTGGCAGACAGTGTTAATACGGATTATTTTTACCTCAATCTGTTTCAGCGAATACACTGACTCGAACACCCTTGTTGCCTTTTCTGTAAAATACCTTTATTGAAGATTCTCCGGCCAGGACTTGTCAAGACAAAGGAACACTCTCAATCAAAGTTTGTTCAACTTCCTCTGGACAAGCCCCTATACAATGCAAAAGCTCAACAGTTATACATTTTCAGAACATAATACATTTGATTAGCACTTGGTCCATCCAATCCCTTTCTCCCCCCCCCCGCCCCACCCCCCCGAGTACGTCCAATGGCAGGCCGACAAGTCCCCGAATCAGGGCGGGCGCTCATGTTAGCTTCTTTATAGTTTTGCTACGGATTCTTCCCTATTTTATGGCTTGTTATAGCAGTCTTTCGTCTGACTCATGCCTGACTTTGCTTTTCGTGTAACTCGTGTTTGACCATAACTCTGAGTAACCCGTTTTTGTGTCGACACTGCAAGTATTGCACTATTGCAGCTTGACATTTCTTTCAGCTATCTTCCCATGAGTCTCTTCACAACTTGACACATTCAGAATCCCTCGATTCACATTCTCAAGGGTCTCGTGTAATATAAACAGAGAAGGGTCTCGTGTAATATAAACAGTGACAGGGTCTTGTGTAATATAAACAGAGACAGGGTCCAGTGTAATATAAACAGGGACAGGGTCAAGTGTAATATAAACAGGGACAGGGTCTAGTGTAATATAAACAGAGACAGGGTCTAGTGTAATATAAACAGATACAGGGTCTAGTGTAATATAAACAGAGACAGGGTCCAGTGTAATATAAACAGAGACAGGGTCCAGTCTAATATAAACAGAGATATGGTCCAGTGTAATATAAACAGGGACAGGGTCCCGTGTAATATAAACAGAGACAGGGTCCAGTGTAATATAAACAGAGACAGGGTCTAGTGTAATATAAACAGGGACAGGGTCTAGTGTAATATAAACAGAGACAGGGTCCCATGTAATATAAACAGAGACGGGGTCCCGTGTAATATAAACAGAGACGGGGTCCAGTATAATATAAACAGAGACAGGGTCCAGTGTAATGGAAACAGAAATATAAACATAATAGCAGAGGCCAGGTCTCGTGTAACAATTCCAGAGACAGGGTCTCATACAGTAAGAGTGGAGACAGGGTCCAGAGTAATAACAGCAAATGCATGGCCCACTGTTAGAGTAACAAGACAGTGTTTGATCCAATAATAACAGAGGCAGACTCTAGTGTCATGCTGAACACACTGTGGATCTAGTGTGATGATCACACAGGCAGTATCTCGTGCAGAAAAACAAAGATCGGGTCTCACCGACAGTGTGTGAAAGTCAGGGCCTATTGCGATAATCTCATTCGCCCATCACCCCTGTGCTCGGTTCAAGAAGGCAGCGGCTCACCATCACCTTCTAAAGGGGCAATTAAGGATGGTCAATAAATGCAGGCTGGTTCGCCCACATCCCGAGAATGAACAAATAAAGAACAAACACAGTGAGAAATGAGCTACAGAACTGCCGACATCATCAGCTTTAAGGAGTCATTTCCCTTTGGAGATTGGATTGCCCATTGAGTTTGATTAAACTGATGTTAAAGTAACGATGCTGCTTTGTCCCATGACAGTAACAGATTATCAGAATATTTCCCATCGGGTGAAATCGAATGTCAGACTTGGACATCGTGTAGATCCATCTTTTAAAAAGTTGTGGGAACTCCATTCTAAGATAGATTCCACCCAGTTCATAACAAGTCCTCAATCAGCTCGTCTTATCATTGAGATATCAAGGACTAGGCACACGGTGTTTAAAAGAAAGCTGATTTATTTGACACTTACAGAATATCAAACTATAGCCCAGTTACAGGGTTATTAACCTCAGCAGAAATAAACTCCAACTGCCAGAATGAACATGGTTCAGTCCCAGTTGTGATTAACAGCAGAATCCAGCCCCTGCCGTCAATTGTGAACTCGCTGATGTTTCAGCAGGGTGGATCTCTGAGTGAATCTCTTCCCACACACGGAGCAGGTGAACGGCCTCTCCCCAGTGTGAACTCGTTGGTGTATCAGGAGGCCGGATGACTGAGCGAATCCCTTCCCACACTTAGAGCAGATGAATGGCCTCTCCCCAGTGTGAGTTCGTTTGTGTGTCAGCAGGTTGGATGAATCAGGGAAACCCTTCCCACACATGGAGCAGATGAACGGCCTCTCCCCAGTGTGACTGCGCCGATGAGTTTCCAGCCGGGATGGGAATCTGAATCCCTTCCCACAGTCCTCACATTTCCACGGTTTCTCCGTGCTGCCGGTATCCTTGTGTCTCTCCAGGTTGGACAATCAATTGAAGCCTCGTTCATACACAACACGTGTACGGTTTCTCCCCGCTGGGAATGGTGCAATGTTTTTTCAGGCTGTGTAACTGGTTAAAGCTCTTTCCACAGTCAGTGCACTGGAACACTCTCGGGTGTGTGTGTCTCGGTGCTTTTCCAGTCACACTGATGTTTGAAATCTGTTCCCACAGACGGAACAGATAGACATTTCTCCTTCCACAGTCAAAGGCCGATGATATTCAGGTTCTGATAAATCAAGTGACTCTGTCAGATCTTGATGTTGTTTGGTTTGAGATTCCCGTCTGTAAATCCTCCCCTTCGAATACTCTGTAAAAGGAGTTTACTGTAAGTACAGAATAGAAATTCAGAACCGACAGTTCTAGTTTCTGGACAATATTCCTTTACATGCCCAGGATCATTTAACCCAAAACTCAGTGTATTAATTACTTTCAGTTAGGGGCTCAGCGAGTACCCCACAGCATCCCTTACTGTCAATGTGTGACTGGAGCATCATGCCTGCAAACCTGAGTTCATTGGATATATTCCAGAGGGAGTTAGATACGGTCCTTACAGCTAAAGGGATCAAGGGGGAGGGGGAGAAAGCAGGAAAGGGATACTGAGGGAATGATCAGCCATGATCTTTTTGAATGGTGGTGCAGGCTCGAAGGGCCGAATGGCCAACTCCTGCACCTATTTTCTGTGTTTCAACACCTTTCACTCCCGGACACTGGGACCCGGTTGGGAACAGACACTGAAGTCCCGCCCACTTGGTTCCCGTGCTATGATGGCTGCGCATGCGCTGTAACGCCATGAAGCGAGCGGGCTGCACTCTGAACCTTCCCGCCTTCCTGTACAAAGATGGCGGTGAATCCGGGCCTGTTACCGGGAGAAAAACCCGCCGCTGCAAACGCGGGAGTTTCGGGTTATTACTCGGGGCTTGCGGCCTACTCCAGTTGTTTCTGAAGCCTCCCCGCCCACTTGCCGATCGATGACTCCCCGGCGCCCCGCTGATTCTCACCCGGTGCAGAGTCCGGCTCCAGCCTGAGCTCGTCTCAGCGTCCGAGCGTCTCCAGTGCTCGCTCTGCGCATGCTCAGCTCACACTGACCCGGAGACTGACGGCAGCTCCGGACCAATAGGAAGAGCGGGGGCGGGGTTGGAGGACCGAGAGGGCGGTTGGTCCTCCAACCAATCGGAGTGTGAGAGGGGCGGGGCTGAGCCCGGATCTCCCTCACTGAGCATGCGCGGGAGGAGAAGATGGCCGTCAGTGACCGGACGCTGCGGGGAGGCGGTAGGAGATTGTGGGCGCGGGGGAGGATGTGGACCCTCGGGAGGGCCGGGGGAGAATTCATACACACCCGGTGTAGGCCTCAGGCTCAGAATCAGAGCCCACAGGCCCCGGGTTTGCCGCGCGGTGACAGGCCCGGGTCAGCGGGGTCACTGGCCGCCTTCTGGCACAGGGCGGGGTCACGGCGCATGCGCGGCCAACATGGCCAGGACCAGTGAGTGGGCGGGGCTTTAGGGTCCCAGTAACCCTGGCAACAGGCGCGTCATCGCCTCACAACAGTAACCTGGGCAATAGGCGCGTCATCGCCTCACAACAGTAACCTGGGCAACAGGCGCGTCATCGCCTCACAACAGTAACCTGGGCAATAGGCGCGTCATCGCCTCGCAACAGTAACCTGGGCAATAGGCGCGTCATCGCCTCACAACAGTAACCTGGGCAACAGGCGCGTCATCGCCTCACAACACCAGCCTGGATTGACAGTAAAATATCCCCAGGCGCTTCTCAGGATGTTATGGAGAATAATTTGACACCGAGGCGGAGAGATTTAGAATGACAGAAATTTACAGCACAGAAGGAGGCCGTTCGGCCTGTTGAACTCTTGCTGGCTCTCTGCAAGAGTACCTCAGCTAGTCCCACTCACCTGCCTTTTCCCCGTAGCCCGAAAATGTCCTCTCCTTCAGATACATATCCAACTCCCTTTTGAAAGCAGTGATTGAGTCTGCCTCCACCATCCCTTCAGGCCGTGCATTCCGGATCCTAACCACTCGTTGTGTAAAAAAGTTTTTTCTCACGTTGCCTGTGGTTAATGTGCAAAGTTAAAGCACATGGGATTGGGGGTAGTGTGCTGACGTGGATTGAGAACTGGTTGTCAGACAGGAAGCAAAGAGTAGGAGTAAATGGGTACTTTTCAGAATGGCAGGCAGTGACTTGTGGGGTACCGCAAGGTTCTGTGCTGGGGCCCCAGCTGTTTACATTGTACATTAATGATTTAGACGAGGGGATTAAATGTAGTATCTCCAAATTTGCGGATGACACTAAGTTGGGTGGCAGTGTGAGCTGCGAGGAGGATGCTATGAGGCTGCAGAGTGACTTGGATAGGTTAGGTGAGTGGGCAAATGCATGGCAGATGAAGTATAATGTGGATAAATGTGAGGTTATCCACTTTGGTGGTAAAAACAGAGAGACAGACTATTATCTGAATGGTGACAGATTAGGAAAAGGGGAGGTGCAACGAGACCTGGGTGTCATGGTACATCAGTCATTGAAGGTTGGCATGCAGGTACAGCAGGCGGTTAAGAAAGCAAATGGCATGTTGGCCTTCATAGCGAGGGGATTTGAGTACAGGGGCAGGGAGGTGTTGCTACAGTTGTACAGGGCCTTGGTGAGGCCACACCTGGAGTATTGTGTACAGTTTTGGTCTCCTAACTTGAGGAAGGACATTCTTGCTATTGATGGAGTGCAGCGAAGATTCACCAGACTGATTCCCGGGATGGTGGGACTGACCTATCAAGAAATACTGGATCAACTGGGCTTGTATTCACTGGAGTTCAGAAGAATGAGAGGGGACCTTGTAGAAACGTTTAATTTCTGACGGGTTTAGACAGGTTAGATGCAGGAAGATTGTTCCCAATGTTGGGGAAGTCCAGAACCAGGGGTCACAGTCTAAGGATAAGGGGTAAGCCATTTAGGACCGAGATGAGGAGAAACTTCTTCACCCAGAGAGTGGTGAACCTGTCGAATTCTCTACCACAGAAAGTAGTTGAGGCCAATTCAATAAATATATTCAAAAGGGAGTTCGATGTAGTCCTTACTACTCGGGGGATCAAGGGGTATGGCGAGAAAGCAGGAATGGGGTACTGAAGTTGCATGTTCAGCCATGAACTCATTGAATGGCGGTGCAGGCTAGATGGGCCGAATGGCCTACTCCTACACCTATTTTCTATGTTTCTATGTTCTTTTGCCAATCACTTTAAATCTGTCTCCTCTGGTTCTCTGCCCTTCTGCCAATGGGAACAGTTTCTCTCTATCTACTCTGTCCAGACCTCTCATGATTTTGAACACCTCTATCAAATCTTCTCTGCTCTAAGGAGAACAACTTCTCTAGTTTATCCACATTACTGAAGTCCCTCATCCCTGGAATCATTCTCGTATATCTTTTCTGCGCGTTCACTAAGCCCTTCACATCCTTCCTAAAGTGCGGTGCCCAGAATGGGACACACTACTCCAGTTGAGGCCGAACCAGTGTTTTATGCAGGTTCATCATCATTTCCATGCTTTTGTACTCTATACCTCTAATCATGAAGCCCTGGACCCCGTAAGCTTTTTCAACTGCTTTCATAACCTGTCCTGCCACCTTCAGCGATTTGTGCACATAAACCATCAGATCTCTCAGATGTATTCTCGACCTGACATCTGTCATACGCATTCTTTTTCTGCTTCCTCCTACTCCCAGGCCACCTGTGCTGTTTGCGGCCTCGGGGAGTCCATGGGCCATGTATATATTGTGTGAGAGGTTGCAGCACCTGGATAGTTACCAGAAGGTGCTGCTCCTCAACTCTTGGTTACACTTTAGCCCCATGCTCCTAATCTTTGGTCGCCTGGTGCGGAGGGGTTGGGTAAGACGGAGGATCTTCTCCTGGACCTGCTCTTGGGCCTGGCTCAAACAGCAAGTTGTAGGTCCAGGATGGGCAGGCCCCAGGGGTGTATCACTCTGGCTGCCTGCCTCACTTCCACGGTCAGGAAAGGAGGAAGAGAGAAAACGGGGAACTACGGGCCAGTTAGCCTGACATCAGTAGTTGGGAAAATGCTGGTATCCATTACCACAGAAGTGGTAACAGAGTACTTAGAAAATCATGGTCTGATTATTTAGAGTCAATATGATTTTGTGGAGGGAAATCGTGTTTAACAAACTTATTAAGTTTTTTGAGGATGTAACTAGCAGGTTGGATGAAGGGGAACCAGTGGCTGTAATATTTCAGGATTTCCAAAATGTAAAATTCTGAGGGGGATTGACAGGATAGAAGCAGAGAAACATAGAAAATAGGTGCAGGAGTAGGCCATTCGGCCCTTCGAGCCTGCACCACCATTCAATAAGCTCATAGCTGATCATTCACCTCAGTATCCATTTCCTGCTTTCTCTCCATACCCCTTGATCCCTTTAACTGCAAGGGCCATATCTAACTCCCTCTTGAATATATCCAATGAACTGGCCTCAACAACTCTCTGCGGTGGGGAATTCCACAGGTTAACAACTCTCTGAGTGAAGAAGTGTCTCCTCATCTCAGTCCTAATGGCTTACATCTTATCCTTAGACTATGTCCCCTGGTTCTGGACTTCCCCAACATCGGGAACATTCTTCCTGCATCTAACCTGTCCAGTGCCATCAGAATGTTATATGTTTCTATGAGATCCCCTCTCATCCTTCTAAACTCCAGTGAATACAGGCCCAGTCGATCCAGTCTCTCCTCATATGTCAGTCCTGCCATCCCAGGAATCAGTCTGGTGAACCTTCGCTTCACTCCCTCTATAGCAAAAACGTCCTTCCTCAGGTTAGGAGACCAAAACTGAACACAATATTCCACGTTAGGCCTTACTAAGGCCCTGTACAACTACAGTAAGACATCCCTGCTCCTATACTCAAATCCCCTAGCTATAAAGGCCAACATACCATTTGCCTTCTTCACTACCTGCTGTACCTCCATGCCAACTTTCAATGACTGATGTTCTTCTATTTTTTCCATTAGCAGGGATTATATTATTTTTACTACCACCGATGTTAAGCTGCTGGTCTATAATTATCTGTACATGTTCTGTCCCCTTTCTTAAATATAGCTATTACGTTAGCTATCCGCCAGTCCTCTGGCACTGCACCTTTTTCTAACGAATTACTAAACATGTATAGTAAA
Organism: Pristiophorus japonicus; assembly: GCF_044704955.1. NCBI lineage: Eukaryota > Metazoa > Chordata > Chondrichthyes > Pristiophoridae > Pristiophorus > Pristiophorus japonicus. Next base: position 740,717 of record NW_027251257.1, read on the forward strand.
GCCTTTTCTATCTGTTCCCGAGATTATTTTTAAATGCGTGGGTGCAATCCATCTGGACCAGGGGTTTTGTCCTCTTTGAGCTTGATTCGTTTATTTAATTTAAATGCACTTATCTAATTTCTAATCTCATCATCCAATGTCATGTCCACCTGATCTATCTCCCTGGTAAATACTGAAGCGAAATAATGATTGACTATTTCTGCCATTTCTCCACCGTTACCTATGTATTACCCTGTCTATCCCTTAATGGCCCTATTCCCATCCCAGCCTTCCTTATTTTATTGATGTGCCTGTAAAATATTTTACTATTTTGTTATTTATCTGGCTCTGATTTGTCCCCATTTTTGAAACTGGGAACTACGTGAGCTACCTTCCAATCTTAGGCAACAATCCCTGACTCTATTGAGCCGTTGAAGATACAGGAAAGGGGCTAACTCCTGGAGGCCCCACTCCCTGAGCCTACAACCTTCAGCTGGGTCAGTGGTGGAGTTCCACAGCGGGAGTGATCCCAGAGTAACTGTCAGGATCGCACCCCCGTGGATGTTCCGGGTCCTGTAGTTTTAGTTATCCTTGTGTCTAACACACACACATCAATAAAAGAGGGAATTCCTGGAAACACGCTGCAGGTCCTTCTTTATCTGGAGATCACTTGTCTGTTGTATAATTGTACCAGCAGTTATCAGGCTCCTGTGAACTCCTCCGTCTGCTATTTTAATGCAGACTTTAACTAATTTATTTTAAACGGATTTGTTTAAATGTGTTAAAGCCTGCTTTAAAATGGTAGATTCAGGATTGTCACACAAACACTTTAAATCTTCATAGAATAATTACCACAGTCATTTTTATACTGGAAACATAAACCTGCCGTTCCACTTTCAGTCAGGATCAGATCGCAGTTTTACACCAATCTCTGATTGGACAGCACCTTCCCAGCATTCACCGTTGTTTTTCTCCACTCGAAACACTGTTGTAAAGGAGCCTTCTGCTCCGTGCCCAGGAACTCTGAATCATGGAAGGGAGCGGCTGGGACACATTTCTTACACACCTCAAGATTAACCCGCACGGTGACTGTGCTGTCAGTGCAGAGAGATGAGAAAGACCAAAGTGTCGTTTGGCCCTCTCAGTGTGGCCCTGAAGGACTGTGTCCAGGCTGAAGTTCTGTTCCCGCCGTACGATCCTCCCCCCAGATTGTCCTCGCTGAGCTCCAGCCAGGTGATGCTAAACACTCCGGTGGGAAAGACAACAATCCACAGCACTGTGTTAAAAGCAAAGCTGATCTATTTGACTTCTATCCAGAATATCCTGGTCACCTACTCATCATCTTCTTCTTTAGTATAGTAGTAGCAAAGCAAATCAAATATCAATATCTAAGTTGGATATCCAGGCCAAAGCTTCCTGTGTATCAGTGTGGATATCTTGTAGGCTGTCTGTGAATTTCCTCTGATGGCAGTGGAAAGGATAGAGAGGAGCAAATTTGCAGGGAAATTACAGAGAGGTGCAAGAACTATAGAGTAGTGATAACAGGGACTTAAATTATCCTAATATAGACTGGGATACTAATAATGTAAAGGGGGAAGAATTTCAAAAGTGTGTTCAGGTGAACTTTCTTGATCAGTCTGGTTCCGGCCCAACCATCTTGCTGTCCGGAGGAGGCGGGGGTCCCTGATGGAGGGCACTCTATGCGGGAGTTCTCCCACTATTTATCGGGGACTTGGCCTGGAGGGTGGTGCACGGAGCAGTCCCGTGCAACAAATTTTTAAGCCGGTTCACGGGCTCCCAGGCCGCCTGCAATTTCTGCGGTTTGGAAGAGTCCGTGTTCCATGTTTTTATTGAATGAACGAGGTTGCAGCCCCTGTTTTATTATTTAAAGGGGCTGCTCCTGAAATTCTGGCTGCACTTCAGTCCCACACTCCTGATCTTTGGGCACCCTGTGCGGAGGGGAGAGGGTAGGTCCGAGGGTCTCCTCGTAGGATTGCTCCTGGGCACGGCCAAGGGTGCCATCAGCCGGTCCAGGCAGCGGGCGGTCGAGGGGGTCGTTCAGCCTGACTGCCTGCCTCTCTTCCGCGCGTACATCCGTGCCAGGGTGTCCTTGGAGATGGAGCACGCGGTGTCCACCGGTACGCTCGCGGCCTTCCGCGAGAGGTGGGCACCAGAGGGACTGGAGTGCATCATCACTCCCGGCAACCAAATTTTAATTTGATTTTATGTTTTAAAGTTTATTTTGTTTTAATTGCCGGTGTTTTTAGTGTCCCCCTCCACTTTTATAGGGGGCACTTGGAAAAAAATTGATTTTAGTGCCCAAAAAAAACCCACATTTTTTTTTTAAAAAACAAAAAAAAAGGGCCTTGAAAATGTTTGGTGTGTCACCCAGATCGGGGGGCACGATTTAATGTTAGTTGTTTTTCTCCTAAAAGAGTTTCAGCTCTAGTAATAGCACCCTTGGGTCACTTGACATAATGTTTATTTGTCTCCTTCAAAAGAGTGGTTCCGGCCCAATGAGGAAGGAGGCATTGCTGGATCTGGTCCTGGAGAATGAGGAGGGTCAGGTGGCGCATGTTTCACTAGGGGAACATTTAGGGAATAGTGATCATAGTATCCTAATGTTTAGGTTAACTATGAAAAAGAACAAAGAGCAATCTATAGTCAAAATACTTAATTGGAGGAAAGCCAATTTCAGTGGGATGAGAATGGATCTGGCCCAGGTAAATTAGAATCAAAGATCGGCAGGCAAAACTAATTGAACAATGGAATGCCTATTAAAGAGATGGTTTGGACAAATGTGGATTAATTAAGGAAAGCCAACACAGATTTGTTCAAGGCAAATCGTGTTCAAATAACTTGATTGAGATTTTTGATGAGGTAATGGAGACGGCTGATCAGGGTAAAGTGACTGATGATCTGTACATGGACTTCCAAAAGGTCTTTGTTAAAGTTCCACATTATAGGCTTGCCAGCAAAGTTGAAACCCATGGAATAAAAGGCACAGTGGCAGCACAGATACGAAATTGGTTAAGAGACAGGAAATAGAGAGTAGTGGTGAACAGTTGTTTTTCGGACTGGAGGATAGTATACAGTGGTGTATCCCATGGGTCGGTACTAGGACCACTGCTTTTCCTGATATATATTAATGATTTGGACTTGGGTGTAGAGAACAGTATTTCAAAATTTGCGGATGACTCAAAACTTGGAAGTATAGTGAACAGTGAGGAGGATAGTGATAGACTTCAAGAGGTCATAGACAGGCTGGAGGAATGGGTGGACACGTAGCAGATGAAATTTAACACATAAAAGTGCAAAATGATACATTTTGGGAGGAAGAATGAGGAGAGGCAATATAAATTAAATGGTATATTTTGAGAGGGGGGGCAGGGTGCAGGAACAGGGAGATCTGCTGGTATATGTGCACAAAATATTGAAGGTGACAGGGCAAGATGAGAAAGCAGTTTACAAAGCGTAGGGGATCCAGGGCTTTATAAATTGAGGCATCGAGTATAAAAGCAAGGAAGTTATGATGAATTTTTATAAAACACTGGTTCAGCCACAACTGGAATATTGTGTCCAATTCTGGGCACCGCACTTTAGGAGGATGTGAAAGCTTTGGAGAAGGTGCAGAAAAGATTTACAAGAATGGTTCCAGGGAAGAGTGACTTCAGTTACGTGGATAGACTGGTGAAGCTGGGGTTGTTCTCCTTGGAGCAGAGAAGGTTGAGAGGAGATTTGATGGAGGTGTTCAAAACCATGAGGGGTCTGGACAGAGTGGAGAGAGAGAAACTGTTCCCATTGGCCGAAGAATCGAGAACCAGAGGACACAGATTTAAGATGATTGGGCAGAGGAACCAAAGGCGACATGAGGAAAAACCTTTTAATGCAGCAATTGGTTCGGATCTGGCCTGAAAGGGTGCTGGACGCAGATTCAATCGTGGCTTTCAAAAGGGAATTGGATAAGTACCTGAAAGAAATATATGTGCAGGGCGAGGGAGTGGGACGGGCTGAAGTGCTCCTGCACAGGTACGGGCTCGATGGGCCAAATGGCCTCCTAGTGTGCTGTAAGGATTCTATATTAAACTCCAGCCCAGTTACAGGAGTTATTAACATCAGTAGAAACAAAGTCCAACTATCAGAATGAACATGGTTCAGTCCTGAAAGTGATTCACAGCAGCAATAATAGCAGAATCCAACCCCTGCAGTCACTTGTCAACTCGCTGGTGTGTCAGTAGGTGGGATGACCATACTCTGAGCAGGTGAACGGCCTCTCCCCAGGGTCAGTGCGCTGGTGTACAGTGAGTCCAGATGATCACCTGAAACTCTTTTAGAGTCTACCTGCAAAACATAAAACATTTTTCCGTGCCACCCGACCTGGATGACACACCAGACATTTACAAGGCCCTTTTTTTCTTTTTTGTTTTTTTTTGGTTTTTTTTTTGGGCACTAAAATCAAATTTTTCCTTTTTCCAGTGCCTCCTATAAAAGGAGAGGGGGACACTAAAAGCACCGGCAATTAAAACAAATTAAACTTTAAAACGTAAAATCAAATTAAAATTTGGTTGCCGGGCGTGATGATGCACTCCAGTCCCTCCGGTGCCCACCTCTCGCGGAAGGCCGCGAGCGTACCGGTGGACACCGCGTGCTCCATCTCCAAGGACACCCTGGACCGGATGTAAGAGCGGAAGAGAGGCTGGCAGTCAGGTTGAACGACCCCCTCGACCGCCCGCTGCCTGGACCGGCTGATGGCACCCTTGGCCGTGCCCAGGAGCAGTCCTACGAGGAGGCCCTCGGACCTACCCGCTCCCCTCCGCACAGGGTGCCCAAAGATCAGGAGAGTGGGACTGAAGTGCAGCCAGAATTTCAGGAGCAGCCCCTTCAAATAATGGAACAGGGGCTGCAACCTTGTGCACTCAATAAAAACATGGAACACGGACTCCTCCAGACCGCAGAAATTGCAGGCGGCCTGGGAGTCCGTGAACCGGCTTAAAAATTTGTTGCACGGCACTGCTCCGTGCACCACCCTCCAGGCCAAGTCCCCGATGAATAGTGGGAGGACCCCTGCGTAGAGTGCCCTCCATCGGGGACCCCCGCCTCCTCCGGACGGCAAGATGGTACGCCATGGCGTGTCCGGACGGCCGGCGAGGATGGCAAAGTTGAGAGTGTGCAGGAGCAGCCCGTACAGGAAACCCCTCCGCGCGGAACTGAAAGGCACGGAGGGGATTTCCCCGAGGCGGCTCAAGTTGTGAGGCGCCGGCACCTGAACGGACTCTCGTCAGTGTGAACACATTGATGACAGCTCAGTTCCCTGGAACTTTTATGACACTTCCCCCAGTCCGAGCATTTAAAAGGTCTCTCCCAGTGTGAACTCGCCGATGATTTTCCAGCTCAGACGGGTAATTGAATCGCTTCCCACAGACCCCACATTTACACAGATTCTCCCCGGTGTGACTGCATTTATGTTTTGTTAGGCCAGAGGATCGACTGAAGCTACATCCACACAACAAACACGTGCACGGTTTCTCCCCGCTGTCAACGCTGATTTTTGATTCCATATTTAAAGGTGAATGATAGTTAGGTCATGATGACACGAGTGACTGTCAGATCTCGATGCGATGTTTGGTTTGAGCTTCGTGGCTGCAAATCCTCCCCTTCTAATGCCCTGTGAAATGAACATAAAACAGGAAAAAGGGAGCATGAGAAAGAAAAAACTAAAGGCAGGTTGTGAAATTGAGCTTCGTGAATCTGGTCATTTATGGGGCCGCACTATAAAAAAGTGACCACCATTGGCGGAAGGTCGAGAACCGGAGGACATAGATTCAAGGTGATTGGCAAAATAACCAAAGGTGACATAAGAAAAAACATTTTTACACAGTGAATGGTTAGGATCTGGAATGAACGGCCTGGAAGGGTGGTGGAGGCAGACTCAAATGTGGCTTTCAAAAGGGAGTTGGATAAGTACCTAAAAGAAAACTATTTGCAGGGCTACGGGGACAGGACAGATGAGTGGGACTGGCTGAGGTGCTCTTGCAGGGAGTCAGCACGGGCTCGACGGGCCGAATGGTCTCCTCCGCGCTGTAACCATTCCATGATTCTAACATCTCCAAGTTCCCCTCTAAGTCACACACCATCCTGAATCAGATATATATCGCCATTCCAGGTACTCCCGACCTAACTGGGAGCAAGTGCAGCAGTTCAACGGGAAATTAGGGATTGGCAATATATTGCATCCAAAGAATGAATTAAAACAAATCTGTGTATGTAAGAGGGACGTAAAGCCTCTGCAGAAATACTGAATCCTAAAACTCTTTTATATTGTGGACAGAGTGTGTTTAACAATCTAATCTCCCCCAGAGCCCACCTCCCCGGACAGCCCCACATGGGCAATTGTTGGTCCCACTGGGCCCAGAGCCCACCTCCCCGGACAGCCCCACATGGGCAATTGTTGGTCCCACTGGGCCCAGGGCCCACCCCCCCGGACAGCCCCACATGGGCAATTGTTGGTCCCACTGGGCCCAGGGCCCACCTCCCCGGACAGCCCCACATGGGCAATTGTTGGTCCCACTGGGCCCAGAGCCCACCTCCCCGGACAGCCCCACATGGGCAATTGTTGGGCCCAGGGCCCACCTCCCCGGACAGCCCCACATGGGCAATTGTTGGTCCCACTGGGCCCAGAGCCCACCTCCCCGGACAGCCTCACATGGGCAATTGTTGGTCCCACTGGGCCCAGAGCCCACCTCCCCGGACAGCCCCACATGGGCAATTGTTGGTCCCACTGGGCCCAGAGCCCACCTCCCCGGACAGCCCCACATGGGCAATTGTTGGTCCCACTGGGCCCAGAGCCCACCTCCCCGGACAGCCCCACATGGGCAATTGTTGGTCCCACTGGGCCCAGGGCCCACCTCCCCGGACAGCCCCACATGGGCAATTGTTGGTCCCACTGGGCCCAGAAGTACTGGGGGGGACCCAGCAGCTTCTCCTCCATCCCCACTGCCGCTCAAACTGCTGCAACACACAGAGCCCCACAGGAGGCCCGGGAGCGCCTCCCCCCCGCACCCAGCGCCCACCCCGGGACAGAGCGGCCGTTGCCGGGGGCCTGTCACCGGGAGAAAGCCCCGCAGCTGCCCCCCGGGGGCCCCGCTCGGGGAAAGGCCGGAGCCGCAGGTTGTTGTTCGGGGCCTGAGGCCCACAGCGGGTGTGTGTGAAGCGGGTAATGCGGAGTGTGGTGTCCCGGGCGGGCGGGGCCTGGGCCCGCACTCGGTGTGTGTGAAGCCCGCGTCCCCCCGGGGTTTATTAACCCGCTCCCTCCGCCCATCTCTCAGCCGCTGCCTCAGACACAGCCGCCCCACCGCGCATGCTCAGCTCACACTGCCCGGGTGATTGACGGCGGCTCCGGACCAATAGGAAGAGCGGGGGCGGGGCTGGAGGACCGAGCGGGCGGGCGGTCCTCCAACCAATCGGAGTGTGCGAGGGGCGGGGCTGAGCCCGGAGCGGCGGCGGCGACAGTCGGTGGGGCCCGGATGATGTGGGACACGAGACGGTGGGTTGTCGGCGCGGGGCAGGAATTGGAGCCGCGAGTGGGGCTGGTGAGCTTCATAAACCCCTGGTGTAGGGCCCAGGGCCCAGGGCCCAGTAACAGGCCAGAGGCTGGGCCCGGCTTTGGCCCGCCCGCGGGGACAGGGCCTCAGGCTCCCAGGGACACCCACACTCAATGTATTCTGGAAGCAAGAAAAATGGGAGACTTTCTGAAGCAAATGGTCCAATTTAAAGGTGACCACAAACCTGTGAGGGGCGGGGTCAGCTGATCAATCTGTTCCAGGATTAATAGCAGTATAGAGTACAACAACAAGCTGATTATGGTCAACCTTTATCAGTCACTAGTTACACCTCACATATTGAGGCTTGGGCCCCATTCTGGGCTCCACACTTTGAAAAGTTCATCAATAATAACTTTCAAAACGATGAATGTTTCAAAGGGGAAATGTTCCAGTGTTTTGGGGTAGGTGCAGGGAGCGGCTCTTTCAGTGAGTCGGACAGGCTCGATGGGCCGATTGGTCAGACTGAACCAGACTGTTTACAACCTTGATATACTGGCTTTGGAGGGGGTACAGAGACGATTCACTCGGCTGATTCCGGAGATGAGGGGGTTACCTTATGATGATAGATTGAGCAGACTGGGTCTTTCCTTGTTGGAGTTCAGAAGGATGAGGGGTGATCTTATACAAACATTTAATGAAGGGGATCGACAGGATAGAGGCAGAGAGGTTGTTTCCACTGGTCGGGGAGACTAGAACAAGGGTCACAGCCTCAAAATATGGGGGGAGCCAATTTAAAACCGAGTTGAGAAGGAATTTCTTCTCCCAGAGGGTTGTGAATCTGTGGAATTCTCTGCCCAAGGAAGCAGTTGAGGCTAGCTCATTGAATGTATTCAAATCACAGATAGATTTTTAACCAATAAGGGAATTAAGGGTTATGGGGAGCGGGCTGGTAAGTGGAGCTGAGTCCACAGCCAGATCAGCCATGATCTTGTTGGGTGGCGGAGCAGGCTTGAGGGTCTAGATGGCCAACTCCTGTTCCTAATTCTTATGTTCTTATTAATGTTGGGGAAGTCCAGAACCAGGGGTCACAGTCTAAGGATAAGGGGTAAGCCATTTAGGACTGAGATGAGGAGAAACTTCTTCACCCAGAGAGTGGTGAACCTGTGGAATTCTCTACCACAGAAAGTTGTTGAGGCCAATTCACTAAATATATTCAAAAAGGAGTTAGATGTAGTCCTTACTACTAGGGGGAATCAAGGGGTATGGTGAGAAAGTAGGAATGGGGTACTGAAGTTGCATGTTCAGCCATGAACTCATTGAATGGCGGTGCAGGCTTGAAGGGCCGAATGGCCTACTCCTGCATCTATTTTCTATGTTTCTATGTCTTCTGTGCTGTATGGTTTCCTGAAATGGTGACAGTCTGGGAGCATCTGTCTCCGAAGGTGAAATGGAGAGTGGACAGGAAGAGCCCATCACCAAAACAGGGAGATATTACAGATAGATAGGGAGGGTCAGAGTGTATAAAGAGGTGACGAGAGCACAGGCACCCAGACAGAGTCAGCACCTTCAGGGGAGGAGAGGGAGGGGAACCAGTGAATGTGGAACTGAACCCAGCCAGAGTCAGCACCTTCAGGGAAGGGAAAGAAACTGGAAGCAGAGGAAAAGAATTTGGAGATAGTGCGATAGGTTTGGATTTCTGAACAGGGAGGAGGGAGAGTGTGTGGGATTGTGATTTACAGCTTTGGAGAACACGAGACTCAGACCAAACATCATGTTAAGATCTGACAGGGAAACTCGATTCATCAGGACCTCAATATACACTGTCTCATCAAACACTGTTTTGCGGATGAGAGGTTGAACCGAGGTCCCGTCTGCTCTCAGGTTGACGTAAAATATCCCATGGCACTATTTCGAAGAAGAGCAGGGGGGTTATCCCACTGTCCTGCCCAATTTTCAACATGGCAGACTGGTCACGAAAGTAAAAGCCCAGGGCAAAGTGGCAAGTTGGATCCAAAATTGGCTCAGAAGACACGGCCACCAATGGTTGAGTGATTATCATCAGGGATGCTCAAGAGGGCAGAATTAGAGGAGCGCAGACATCTCTGGGGGTTGTGGGGCTGGAGGTGATAACAGAGATGGGGAGGGGTGAGGCCATTGCAGGATTTGTAAATAAGGATGAGAATCTTGAAACCGACGCGTTGTTTAACCAGGAGCCAATGTAGGTCAGCGAGCACAGGGGTATTGGGTGAGCGAGACTTGGTGCGAGTTAGGACACGGGCTGCTGAGTTTTGGATGAGCTCAAGATTACATCGGGTAGAATGTGGGAGGCCAGCCAGGAGTGTGTTGGAATAGTCAAGTCAAGAGGTAACCGAGGAATGGATGAGGGTTTCAGCAGAGGATGAGCTGAGGCAGGGATGGAGACGGCCGATGTTACCGAGGTGGAAATAGTTGGTCTTGGTTATGCTGGGGATATGTGGTCAGGGCATTCTGGGTAAGATCATCCGCTATTTTCATAGAATGAAACAGCGCATGAAGGAGGCCATTCGGCCCATCGTGTCTGTGCTGACTCTATGATAGAGCTATCCAGTTAGTTCCACACTGCTGCTCTTTCCCCATAACGCTCAAATATTGTCCCTTTCGTATTTATCCAATTCACGTTTGAAAGTTACTATTGAATCTGCTTCCACCGCCCTATCAGGCAGTGCGTTCTAGATTGCAACAACTCGCTGCTTATAGAATGTTCCCTCATGTCGCCTCTGCTTCTTTTGCCAATCACCTGAACTCTGTGTCCTCTGGTTACTGACCCTTCTGCCACTGGAAAGTGTTTCTCCTTATTTAGTCTATTAAAAATGTTCATGATTTTGAACATTATCAAATCTCCTCTTAACCTTTTCTGCTCCAAGGAGAATAACTGCAGCTTCTCCAGTAGCTCCACATAACTGAAGTTCCTCATCCTTCGTACTATTCGAGTAAATCTCTTCTGCACCCACTCTAAGGTGTAGACATCCTTCTGAAAGTGTGGTGCCCAGAATTGAACACAATGTGCCAGCTGAGGCCTAACCAGTGTTTATAAAGGTTTAGCATAACTAAACACAAATGCTGATATTTGTGTGATGGGGTTTAGACGGGCGAGGTTTATCCAGTCAGTTGGATGTGAGCTGAAACATGTGCACTTGGAGCGGAGAGCCAGGGACACGCTGTGTAACCGGGCACAGACACTCTGCACAGCCCACACATCACTTGTTTCCCACTTGGCCCAAAAGGAATATATGAAATGCAATAATTAATTTGATTTACTTTAAATAGTTCAGTTTATAAATTTAATCATGCTTCTCTCATTTTATTTCTTCATCTGAACCCCTCAACTTCATCTGGCAGCGTAATGTTGGTGAGTGGTGATTGATTGCCCTGGGAACCAACAGGAAGAGAGCTCAGAGGCCGGAGGGCCCAGGGAGCAGCGTGTTCTGCAACCAATCGCGGTGCTTGAGGGGTGGATCCTGAGTCGGCCTGTCAGGTGAGTCAGTGTGAACCCGTTAAACAATTTATCTTTTAAAAGTTAAATCGAGATTTGTTTTGTCAACCAAACAGTTTAACATTTGTCAGTATTTTGTTTTCCCAGCGTTCCTATTATGAGTTTCAGACACTTCAGTGCCAAGTGGACCAGGTGTTTAAAGGTCATTCAATTCCCTCTTTCCATGTCGCTGTTAGTTAAAGGTACAGAGATTGATTTCCCCTCATTATGCATCTTTAGTAGTTAAACAAAAATCCTTCCTGTTAGTAATGAATCTCATTCTGCACTGGGGGAGACGGCTGGTGGCTTCAGCCTTTAAGTGAAGAAATTACTCATCTCTGTCTTAAATGGCCTACCCCTTATCTTGAGCCCCTTAGTTCTAGACACTCCATCCAGGGGAATCAACCTCTCAGCATCTACCCTGTCAATGCCCTTCAGAATCTGGTATGTTTCAATGAGATCACCTCTCATGCTTCTAAACTCCAGAGAGTATAAGAACATAAGAACATAAGAATTAGGAACAGGAGTAGGCCATCTAGCCCCTCGAGCCTGCTCCGCCATTCAATAAGATCATGGCTGATCTGGTCGTGGACTCAGCTCCACTTACCCGCCCTCTCCCCGTAACCCTTAATTCCCTTATTGCTTAAAAATCTATCTGAATGTTTTCAAGTCAAAGATAATGAGCCAGCCTCAACTGCTTCCTTGGGCAGAGAATTCCACAGATTCACAACCCTCTGGGAGAAGAAATTCCTTCTCAACTCAGTTTTAAATTGGCTCCTCCGTATTTTGAGGCTGTGCCCCCTAGTTCTAGTCTCCCCCACCAATGGAAACAACCTCTCTGCCTCTATCTTGTCTGTCCCTTTCATGATTTTAAATGTTTCTATAAGATCACCCCTCATCCTTCTGAACTCCAAGGAGTAAAGACCCAGTCTACTCAATCTATCATCATAAAGTAACCCCCTAATTTCTAGAATCAGCCTAGTGAATCGTCTCTGTACCCCTTCCAAAGCTAGTATATCCTTCCTTAAGTAAGGTGACCAAAACTGCACGCAGTACTCCAGGTGCGGCCTCACCAATACCCTATACAGTTGCAGCAAGACCTCCCTGCTTTTGTACTCCATCCCTTTTGCAATGAAGGCCAACATTCCATTTGCCTTCCTGATTACCTGCTGCACCTGCAAACTAACTTTTTTGGGATTCATGCACAAGGAGGCACTCTACGCAGGGGTCCTCCCACTATTCATCGGGGACTTGGCCTGGAGGGTGGTGCATGGAGCAGTGCCGTGCAACAAATTTTTAAGCCGGTTCACGGACTCCCAGGCCGCCTGCAATTTCTGCGGTCTGGAGGAGTCCGTGTTCCATATTTTTATTGAGTGCACGAGGTTGCAGCCCCTGTTCCATTATTTGAAGGGGCTGCTCCTGAAATTCTGGCTGCACTTCAGTCCCACTCTTCTGATCTTTGGGCACCCTGTGCGGAGGGGAGCGGGTAGGTCCGAAGGCCTCCTCGTAGGACTGCTCCTGGGCACGGCCAAGGGTGCCATCAGCCGGTCCAGGCAGCGGGCGGTCGAGGGGGTCGTTCAACCTGACTGCCTGCCTCTCTTCCGCTCTTACATCCGGTCCAGGGTGTCCTTGGAGATGGAGGACGCGGTGTCCACCGGTACGCTCGCGGCCTTCCGCGAGAGGTGGGCACCGGAGGGACTGGAGTGCATCATCACGCCCGGCAACCAAATTTTAATTTGATTTTACATTTTAAAGTTTAATTTGTTTTAATTGCCGGTGCTTTTAGTGTCCCCCTTCCCTTTTATAGGGGGCACTGGGGAAAAAATGTGATTTTAGTGCCCAAAAAAAAAAATAAAGAAAAACACACAAAAAAAGGAAGAAAAAAAAAGGGCCTTGTAAATGTCTGGTGTGTCATCCAGGTCGGGTGGCACGGTTTAATGTTTTGTTTTACAGATAAACTCTAAAAGAGTTTCATGCACAAGGATCCCCAGGACCCTCTGCACCGCAGCATGTTGTAATTTCTCCCCATTCAAATAATATTCCCTTTTACTGTTTTTTTTCCCCAAGGTGGATGACCTCACACTTTCCAACATTGTATTCCATCTGCCAAACCTTAGCCCATTCGCTTAACCAATCTAAATCTCTTTGCAGCCTCTCTGTGTCCTCTACACAACCTGCTTTCCCACTAATCTTAGTGTCATCTGCAAATTTTGTTGCACTACACTCTGTCCCCTCTTCTAGGTCATCTATGTATATTGTAAATAGTTGTGGTCCCAACACTGATCCCTGTGGCACACTGATTTCCAACCGGAAAAGGACCCATTTATCCCGACTCTCTGCTTTCTGTTCGCCAGCCAATTCTCTATCCATGCTAATACATTTCCTCTGACTCCGCGTACCTTTATCTTCTGCAGTAACCTTTTGTGTGGCACCTTATCGAATGCCTTTTGGAAATCTAAATACACCACATCCATCGGTACACCTCTATCCACCATGCTCGTTATATCCTCAAAGAATTCCAGTAAATTAGTTAAACATGATTTCCCCTTCATGAATCCATGCTGCGTCTGCTTGATTGCACTATTCCTATCTCGATGTCCCGCTATTTCTTCCTTAATGATAGTTTCAAGCATTTTCCCCACTACAGATGTTAAACTAACCGGCCTATAGTTACCTGCCTTTTGCCTGCCCCCTTTTTTAAACAGAGGCGTTACATTAGCTGCTCTCCAATCCGCTGGTACCTCCCCAGAGTCCAGAGAATTTTGGTAGATTATAACGAATGCATCTGCTATAACTTCCGCCATCTCTTTTAATACCCTGGGATGCATTTCATCGGGACCAGGGGACTTGTCTACCTTCAGTCCCATTAGCCTGTCCAGCACTATCCCCCTAGTGATAGTATAGGCCCATTCTACACAATCTCACATTATCAGACAGCTCTCTCATCCCAGGAATCAATCCAGTAAAGCTTTGTTGTACTGCCTCCAATGCAAGTATATCCTTCCTTGGATAAGGAGACCCAAACTGTGCACAGTACTCCAGGTGTGGTCTCACCAAGGCCCTGTACAATTGTAGGAAGACTTCCTTACTCTTATAGAAACATAGAAACATAGAAAATAGGTGCAGAAGTAGGCCATTCGGCCCTTCTAGCCTGCACCGCCATTCAATGAGTTCATGGCTGAACATGCAACTTCAGTATCCCATTCCTGCTTTCTCGCCATACCCCTTGATCCCCCAAGTAGTAAGGACTTCATCTAACTCCTTTTTGAATATATTTAGTGAATTGGCCTCAACAACTTTCTGTGGTAGAGAATTCCATAGGTTTACCACTCTCTGGGTGAAGAAATTCCTCCTCATCTCGGTCCTAAATGGCTTACCCCTTATCCTTAGACTGTGTCCTCTGGTTCTGGACTTCCCCAACATTGGGAACATTCTTCCTGCATCTAACTTGTCTAATCCCGTCAGAATTTTAAACGTTTCTATGAGGTCCCCTCTCATTCTTCTGAACTCCAGTGAATACAAGCCCAGTTGATCCAGTCTTTCTTGATAGGTCAGTCCCGCCATCCCGGGAATCAGTCTGGTGAATCTTCGCTGCACTCCCTCAATAGCAAGAATGTCCTTCCTCAGGTTTGGAGACCAAAACTGTACACAATACTCCAGGTGTGGCCTCACCAAGGCCCTGTACAACTGTAGCAACACCTCCCTGCCCCTGTACTCAAATCCCCTCGCTATGAAGGCCAACATGCCATTTGCTTTCTTAACCACCTGCTGCACCTGCATGCCAACCTTCAATGACTGATGTACCATGACACCCAGGTCTCTTTGCACCTCCCCTTTTCCTAATCTGTCACCATTCAGATAATAGTCTGTCTCTCTGTTTTTACCACCAAAGTGGATAACCTCACATTTATCCACATTATACTTCATCTGTCATGCATTTGCCCACTCACCTAACCTATCCAAGTCGCTCTTCAGCCTCATAGCATCCTCCTCGCAGCTCACACTGCCACCCAACTTAGTGTCATCCGCAAATTTGGAGATACTACATTTAATCCCCTCGTCTAAATCATTAATGTACAGTGTAAACAGCTGGGGCCCCAGCACAGAACCTTGCGGTACCCCACTAGTCACTGCCTGCCATTCTGAAAAGTCCCCATTTACTCCTACTCTTTGCTTCCTGTCTGACAACCAGTTCTCAATCCATGTCAGCACACTACCCCCAATCCCATGTGCTTTAACTTTGCACATGAATCTCTTGTGTGGGACCTTGTCGAAAGCCTTCTGAAAGTCCAAATATACCACATCAACTGGTTCTCCCTTGTCCACTCTAATGGAAACATCCTCAAAAAATTCCAGAAGATTTGTCAAGCATGATTTCCCTTTCACAAATCCATGCTGACTTGGACCTATCATGTCACCTCTTTCCAAATGTACTGCTATGACATCCTTAATAATTGATTCCATCATTTTACCCACTACCGATATAATTCCCTGTTATCTCTCTCCCTCCTTTTTTAAAAAGTGGGGTTACATTGGCTACCCTCCACTCCATAGGAACTGATCCAGAGTCAATGGAATGTTGGAAAATGACTGTCAATGCATCCACTATTTCCAAGGCCACCTCCTTAAGTACTCTGGGATGCAGTCCATCAGGCCCTGGGGATTTATCGGCCTTCAATCCCATCAATTTCCCCAACACAATTTCCCGGCTAATAAGGATTACCCTCAGTTCCTCCTCCTTACTAGACCCTCCGACCCCTTTTATATCCAGAAGGTTGTTTGTGTCCTCCTTAGTGAATACCGAACCAAAGTACTTGTTCAATTGGTCCGCCATTTCTTTGTTCCCCGTTATGACTTCCCCTGATTCTGACTGCACGGGACCTACGTTTGTCTTTACTAACCTTTTTCTCTTTACATATCTGTCGAAACTTTTGCAATCCGTCTTAATGTTCCCTGCAAGCTTCTTCTCATACTCCATTTTCCCTGCCCTAATCAAACCCTTTGTCCTCCTCTGCTGAGTTCTAAATTTCTCCCAGTCCCCGGGTTCGCTGCTATTTCTGGCCAATTTGTATGCCGCTTCCTTGGCTTTAATACTATCCCTGATTTCCCTTGATAGCCACGGTTGAGCCACCTTCCCTTTTTTATTTTTACGCCAGACAGGAATGTACAATTGTTGTCGTTCATCCATGCGGTCTCTAAATGTCTGCCATTGCCCATCCACAGTCAACCCCTTAAGTATCATTCGCCAATCTATCCTAGCCAATTCACACCTCATACCTTCAAAGTTAGCCTTCTTTAAGTTCTGGACCATGGTCTCTGAATTAACTGTTTCATTCTCCATCCTAATGCAGAATTCCACCATATTATGGTCACTCTTCCCCAAGGGACCTCACACAACAAGATTGCTAATTAATCCTCTCTCATTACACAACACCCAGTCTAAGATGGCCTCCCCCTAGTTGGTTCCTCGACATATTGGTCTAAAAAAACCATCCCTTATGCACTCCATGAAATCCTCCTCCACCGTATTGCTTCCAGTTTGGTTAACCCAATCTATGTGCATATTAAAGTCACCCATTATAACTGCTGCACCTTTATTGCATGCACTCCTAATTTCCTGTTTGATGCCCTCCCCAACATCACTACTACTGTTTGGAGGTCTGTACACAACTCCCACTAACGTTTTTTGCCCTTTGGTGTTCTGCAGCTCTACCCATATAGATTCCACATCATCCAAGCTAATGTCCTTCTGAACTATTGCCTTAATTTCCTCCTTAACCAGCAATGCTACCCCACCTCCTTTTCCTTTTATTCTATCTTTCCTGAATGTTGAATACCCCTGGATGTTGCGTTCCCAGCCCTGATCATCCTGGAGCCACGTCTCCGTAATCCCAATCACATCATATTTGTTAACATCTATTTGCACAGTTAATTCATCCACCTTATTGCGGATACTCCTTGCATTAAGACACAAAGTCTTCAGGCTTGTTTTTTGAACACCTTCAGGCTTGTTTCAAAAGTCTTTTTGCCCATGATGGACTGGCTCGGGCCCGTGTCCAGCTCCATTGACACTGGGAGTCCATTTAGTTCAACATTCAGCATTATTGGGGGACAATTCGTGGTGAATGTGTGCACCCCATGTACCTCTGCCTCCTCAATCTGAGGCTCTGGTTCGTCGTGATCCTCCGTGGATCTGTCCTCCTCTGCAACATGGTGCTTTGCAGGTTTAACAGGCTTTGCAGCTCGCCTGCACACTCGTTGGAGGTGTCCCATTGTTCCACAGCCCTTGCAAGCGTACTCTTTGAATCGGCATGAATGGAAATGATGATCACCCCCGCAGCGCCAATAACATGTTAATGGCCTTGCATTCATCACCCTTGATGGTGGACTCTGAGACATCTGCGGACATGCAGCTGTATGTATGTGTGACTGCCCTGTACGTTACGATTCGAAAACAACATCACTTTGTTCACAGTACTTGTAGCAGCACTTGTGTGCTGAGAGATTTGTTTCGTATTGTCACTGGTGGCAATGAACGCCTGGGCTATCGCTATGGCCTTACTCAACGTTGGGGTCTCTACAGTCAAAAGCTTGCGAAGTATGGTTTCGTGGCCAATGCCAAGTACGAAAAAGTCTCTGAGCATGTGCTCCAAATGTCCTTCAAATTCGCAATGTCCTGCAAGGCGTCTTAGCTCGGCGACATAACTCGCCACTTCCTGGCCTTCAGCCCTTTTGTAGGTGTAGAACCGGTACCTCGCCATCAGAACGCTTTCCTTCAGGTTCAAATACTCTCGGACCCATGTGCACAAATCGTCGTATGATTTCTCCGTGGGTTTCGCTGGAGTGAGCAGATTCTTCATGAGGTCATACGTTGGTGCCCCACAGATGGTGAGGAGGATTGCCCTTCATTTGGCAGCACTCTCCTCCCCATCTAGCTCATTGGCCACAAAGTATTGGTCGAGTCGCTCCACAAAAGTTTCCCAATCATCTCCCTCTGAGAATTTCTCCAGGATGTCCACTGTTCTCTGCATCTTTGGGTTCGCTATCTGTATCTCGTCGCTTATTACTTGCTGTACCTGCATGCTAGCTTTCTGTGTTTCTTGCACGAGAACACCCAAATCTCTCTCAACACCAACATTTAAAAGTTTCTCACCATTTAAAAGATAATCCTTTTCTATTCTTCCTACCAAAGTGAATAACCTCACATTTTGCATTATACTCCATCTGCCACCTTACTGCCCACTCACATAGTCTATCTCTTTGCACTCTTGTGTTCTGCTCACAGCTTACTGTCTCACCAAGCTTTGTATTGTCAGCAAATATTGCACTCAGTCCCTTCATCTAGGTCATTATTATAGATTGTAAATACCTGAGGCCCCAGCACTGATCCTTGCGGCACCCCACCAGTTCCAGCATGCTCCAGCCCCTCACACACTCTGGTTGGAGGACCAAGCACCCACTCTGTCCTCCAGCCCCGCCCCGCTCTTCCTATTGGTGGGGAGCTGCCGTCAGTCACCCGGGCCGTGTGAGCTGAGCATGTGCAGGCGGCGGTGGCAGACTCTTGACGCAGGAGGTGAGCGAGCTCCAGGGAGCGGGTTAAAGGAACTCTGGGGGCAAAAACACCGAGTGCAGCCCCGGGCCCGGATATAAACCGGGGAACATTCTCCCCACACCGGGAGGGGGGGGGGATAAACCGGGGAACATTCTCCCCACACCAGGGGGGGGGGGGGGGGATATAAACCGGGGAACATTCTCCCCACACCGGGGGGGGGGGATAAACCGGGGAACATTCTCCCCACACCGGGGGGGGGGGGATAAACCGGGGAACATTCTCCCCACACCGGGGGGGGGATAAACCGGGGAACATTCTCCCCACACCGGGGGGGGGGGGATAAACCGGGGAACATTCTCCCCACACCGGGGGGGGGATATAAACCGGGGAACATTCTCCCCACACCGGGGGAGGGGGGGGTATAAACCGGGGAACATTCGCCCCACACCGGGAGGAGGGGATATAAACCGGGGAACATTCGCCCCACACCGGGGGGGGATATAAACCGGGGAACATTCGCCCCACACCGGGGGGGGGGGGGGATAAACCGGGGAACATTCTCCCCACACCAGGGGGGGATATAAACCGGGGAACATTCGCCCCACACCGGGGGGGGATATAAACCGGGGAACATTCTCCCCACACCGGGAGGGGGGGGGATATAAACCGGGGAACATTCTCCCCACACCGGGGGAGGGGGGGATATAAACCGGGGAACATTCTCCCCACACCGGGGGGGGGGATAAACCGGGGAACATTCTCCCCACACCGGGGGAGGGGGGGATATAAACCGGGGAACATTCTCCCCACACCGGGGGGGGGGGGGGGGGATATAAACCGGGGAACAGTCTCCCCACACCGGGGGGGGGGGGGATATAAACCGGGGAACATTCTCCCCACACTGGGGGGGGGGGGGGGGGGGGGGGGAATATAAACCGGGGAACATTCTCCCCACACCGGGGGGAGGGGATATAAACCGGGGAACATTCTCCCCACACTGGGGGGGGGGGGGGATATAAACCGGGAAACATTCTCCCCACACCGGGGGGAGGGGATATAAACCGGGGAACATTCTCCCCACACCAGCTCCACTTCCCTGCCCGCTCCCCATAACTCTTTACTCCCTTATCCCTCAAAAATCTGTCTATCTCCACCTTAAATATATTCAATGACCCAGCCCCCACAGCTCTCTGGGGCAGAATATTCCATAGATTTACAACACCCTGAGAGAAGAAATTTCTCCTCATCTCAGACCTAAATGGGCGGTCCCTTATTCTAAGACTACGTTCCCTAGTTTTAGTTTCCCCTATGATTGGAAATATCCTCTCTGCATCCACCTTATCAAACCCCCTCATTATCTTATATGTTTCAATAAGATCACTTCTCATTCTTTTGAACGCCAATGAGTATAGGCCCAACCTATTCAACCTGTCTTCATAAGACAACCCCCTGATATCTGGAATCAATCTAGTGAACCTTCTCTGACAGCCTCCAATGCAAGTATATCCCTCCTTAAATAAGGAGACCAAAACTACACAGTACTCCAGGTGTTGGTACTGGATTCTTTTCCCTTCAATCTGTTTCAGCGAATTCACTGACACATGAACACTTTTAGTCTTAGCAACATAAGACCTTTATTCTGTAGATTCTCCGGCCGGGACCTGTTAGGATAAAGGGAACACTCTCGGTTCGAGCCTGTCCTCCTCTCTCCTGACAAGTCCGGTAACTGTACAAAAGCTCAACACTTATACATTGTTACAGCAGAACACATTTGAGTGACACTCAGTTTATACAATCATTGGTCGATTTCCCCCATAGCATACCCAATTGCAGGCTAACAACTCTCCAAATAGGGCGGGCTCCAGGGATGTGTTTATTGTTTCGATTTTCATCACATTTCCCTATTTTACGGCTGTTTATAGCAGCCCCTCGTCTGACTCATGTCTGACTTTTGCTTTTTCACGTAACTCGTGTTTGACCACAACTCTGAGTAATCCTTTGTTTGTGTCGACAGGGAAAATATCGCAGCTGGACAATTTCTCTTGGCCATTTTCCCATGATCCCTTACTAACACATTCGCAAACCTTCTATCTACATTCTCACAGGTGTGGCCTCAGCAATACCCTGTACAGTTGTAGCAGGACTTCTCTGCTTTTATACTCTATCCCCTTTGCAATAAAGACCAACATTCCATTTGCCTTCCTGATCACTTGCTGTACCTGCAAACTAACTTTTTGTCTTTCATGCACAAGGACCCCCAGGTCCCTCTGTACTGCACCACTTTGCAATTTTTCTCCATTTAAATTATAATTTGCTTTTCTATTATTTCTGCCAAAGTGAATAATCTCACATTTTCCCACATTATACTCCATCTGCCAAATTTTTTCCCACTCACTTAGCCTGTCTATATCCCTTTGCAGATTTTTTGTGTCTTCCTCAATTTGCTTTCCCACCCATCTTTGTATCATCAGCAAACTTGGCTACATTACACTCGGTCCCATCATCCAAGTCATTAATATAAATTGTAAATAGTTGAGGAGCCAGCACTGATCCCTGCGGCACCCCACTAGTCACTGTTTGCCAACTGGAAAATGACCCATTTATCCCGACTCTCTGTTTTCTGTTAGTTAGCCAATCCTCTATCCCTGCTAATATATTACCCCCAACCCCGTGAACTGTTATCTTGTGCAGTAACGTCTTATGTGGCACCTTATCGAATGCCTCCTGGAAATCCAAATACACCGCATCCACTGGTTCCCCCTATCCACCCTGTTTGTTACATCCTCAAAGAACTCCAGCAAATTTGTCAAACATGATTTCCCTTTCATAAAACCATGCTACTCTGTTTGATTGAATTATGCTTTTCCAAATGTTCCGCTTCCTGAATAATGGACTCCAGCATTTTCCCAATGACTGTTCGGCTAACTGGTCTATAGTTTCCTGCTTTTTGTCTGCCTCCTTTTTTAAATAGGGGCGTTACATTTGCGGTTTTCCAATCTGCTGGGGCCACCCCAGAATCCAGGGAATTTTGGTAGATTACCACCAATGCATCCACTATCTCTGCAGCCACTTCTCTTAAGACCCTAGGATGTAAGGCATCAGGTCCAGGGGACTTGTCCGCCTTTAGTCCCATTATTTTACATAGTACTACTTCATTAGTGATAGTGATTGTATTAAGTTCCTCCCGACCTATAGCCCCTTGATTATCCACTATTGGGATGTTTTTAGTGTCTTCTACGGTGAAGACCGATACAAAAGCATTTAGACTTCCAGAAGGCATTTGACAAGGTGCCACACAAAAGGTTACTGCACAAGATAAAAGTTCACGGGGTTGGGGTAATATATTAGCATGGATAGAAGATTGGCTGACAAACAGAAAACGGAGTCAGGATAAATGGTTCATTCTCTGGTTGGCAATCAGTAATAAGTGGGGTGCCGCAGGGATCAGTGCTGGGACCCCAACTATTTACAATCTATATTAACGACTTGGAAGAGGGAACTGAGTTTAATGTAGCCAAGTTTGCTGACGATACAAAGAGGAGAGGAAAGGTAATGTGTGAGGAGGGCATGAAGAGGCTGCAGGAGGCCATAGACAGGCTAAGTGAGTGAGCAAGAATTTGGCAGATGGAGTATAATGTTGGAAAGTGTGAGATCATGCACTTTGGCAGAATAAATCAAAGAGCAAGTTATTATTTAAATGGAGAAAGATTGCAAAGTGCTGCAGTACAATGGGACCTGGGGGTACTTGTGCATGAAACACAAAAGGATAGTATGCAGGTACAGCAAGTGATCAGGAAGGCTAATGGTATCTTGGCCTTTATTGCAAAGGGGATGGAGTGTAAAAGCAGGGAAGTCTTGTTACAGCTATACAACGTTTTGGTGAGGCCACACCTGGAATACTGCGGCAGTTTTGGTTTCCATATTTACGAAAGGACATACTTGCTGTGGAGGCAGTTCAGAGAAGGTTCACTAGGTTGATCCCGGGGATGAGTGAGTTGACTTATGAGGAAAGATTGAGTAGGTTGGACCTCTATTCATTGGAATTCAGAAGAATGAGAGGTGATCTTCTCGAAATGTATAAGATTATGAGGGAGCTTGACAAGGTAGATGCAGAGAGGATGCTTCCACTGATGGAGAGACTAGAACTAGAGGGCATGATCTTAGAATAAGGGACTGCCCATTTAGAACTGAGATGAGGAGACATTTCTTCTCTGAGGGTTGTGAATCTGGAATTCGCTGCTTCAGAGAGCTGTGGAAGCTGGGACGTAAAATAAATTTAAGACAGAAATAGACAGTTTCTTAAACGATAAGGGGTTATGGGGAACGGGCGGGGAAGTGGAGCTGAGTCCATGATCAGATCAGCCATGATCTTATTAAATGGCAGAGCAGGCTCGAGGAACCTTATGGCCTACTCCTGCTCCTATTTCTTATGTTCTTAAAATATTTGTTCAACGTCTATGCCATTTCCCTGGTCTCCATTATTAATTCCGCAGTCTCATTCTCCAGGGGACCAACATTTACTTTAGCCACTTTTTTCCTTTTTAACCCTCTTTAAAATTTGCCATTTTCCTTTCCGAATATCTCCTTATGTAGCTCGGTGTCAAATTCTATCTGATAATCTACTTTGGGGGCAAAAAACACGAAAGCAGAATATTATCTGAATGGCAGCAGATTAGGAAAAGGGGAGGTGCAACAAGACCTGGGTGTCATGGTTCATCAGTCATTGAAAGTTGGCATGCAGGTACAGCAGGCAGTGAAGAAGGCAAATGGTATGTTGGCCTTCATAGCAAGGGGATTTGAGTATAGGAGCAGGGAAGTCTTACTGCAGTTGTACATTGAGGCCCCACCTGGAATATTGTGTCCAGTTTTGGTCTTCTAATCTGAGGAAGGACGTTCTTGCTATTGAGGGAGTGCAGCGAAGGTTCACCAGACTGATTCCCGGGATGGCTCGCTTGACAAATGAGGATAGATTGGATCAACTGGCCTTTATACACTGGAGTTTAGAAGGATGAGAGGGGATCTCCTCGAAACATATAAGATTCTGACGGGACTGGACAGGTTAGATGCGGGAAGAATGTTCCCGATGTTGGGGAAGTCCAGAACCAGGGCACACAGTCTTAGGATAAGGGGTAGGCCATTTAGGACGGAGATGAGGAGAAATTTCTTCACTCAGAGAGTTGTTAACCTGTGGAATTCCCTGCCGCAGAGAGTTATTGATGCCAGTTTATTGGATATATTCCAGAGGGAGTTAGATATGGCCCTTACGGCTAAAGGGATCAAGGGGTATGGAGAGAAAGCAGGAAAAGGGTACTGAGGGAATGATCAGCCATGATCTTATTGAATGGTGGTGCAGGCTCAAAGGGCCGAATGGCCTACTCTTGCACCTATTTTCTATGTTTCTATGCTCCTGTGAAGCAGCAGGGCCATTTTACAGTGTTATTTCAAGGCTGAGATAGATACATTTTTGGAGTTTCGGGGAATCAAGGGATATGGAGATCGGACGGGAAAGTGGAATTGAGGTCGATGATCTTATTGAATAGGTGAGCAGGCTCAAGGGGCCGTATGGCCTTTTCCTGCTCATAACTTGTATGTTCTTAAAGGTGCTATATAAATGAAAGTTATTGTCTATAAAGGAAGGAGAAATGGTGATGGGTCAGGGAGAGCACTTGATCAGAACTGGGAGATATGGCAGATGGACAGCTTATAGAGAGCAATAGAGTGAGAGAGACTATGTGGACAATAAATGAACTGTAAAGTTGGGTGGGGAAGAGGAGGTGGGAAACTGACAGCAGACAAAAGGAGGCACAATGGGAGAAAGTAGAGTAATAAAAGACATACAGAAAATAAATAAAAAGACGTGCATTTATTTCGCACCTTTCACCACCACCAGATGCCCCAAAGCACTTTACAGCCAATTAAGTTATTTTTGAAGTGTAGTCACTGTCATAATGTAGGAAACACGGCAGCCAATTTAAGACAATACCTTAATCTCAGGAATCAACCTAGTGAACCTTCTCTGAACTGCCTCCATTGCAAGTATATCGCTCCTTAAATAAGGAGACCAAAACTGTGCACAGTACTCCAGGTGTGGTCTCAGCAATACCCTGTGCAGTTGTAACAAGACTTAGCTACTTTTATACTCCATCCCCCTTGCAATACAGGCCAACATTCCATTTGCCTTCCTGATTACTTGCTATACCTGCATGCTAACTGTTTGTTTCATGCACAAGGACCCCCAGGTGTCTCTATACCACAGCATCACATTATACTCCATCTGCCAAATTTTTGCCAACTTACTTAACCTATCTATAACCTTTTGCAGATTCTTTGTGTCCTCACAACTTGCTGTCCCACCTATCTCTGTATCATCAGCATATTTGGCTGCAGTGCACTCCGTCCCTTCATCCAAGTCATTAATAGAGATTGTGAATAGTTGAGGCCCCAGCACTGATCCGTATGGCAGCCCATTAGTTACAGTTTGCCAACCTGAAAATGACCCATTTATCCTGACTCTCTGTTTTCTGTTAGTTAGCCAATCTTATATCTATACTAATATATTACCCTCAACCCTGTGAGCTCTTATATTATGCAGTAACCTTTTATCTGGCACCTTATCGAATGCCTTCTGGAAATCCAAATACACAACATCTACTGGTTCCTCTTCATCCACTCTGCTTGTTACATCCTCAAAGAGCTCTAGCAAATTTGTCAATCGTGATATCCCTTCCCTAAACCATGCTGTCTCTGCTTAACTGTATTGTGATTTTCTAAATGTCCTGCTACTATTTCCTTAATAATGGACTCCAGCATTTTCCCAATGGTAGATGTTAGGCTAACTGGTCTATAGATTCCTGCTTTCTGTCTCCCTCCCTTGTTGAATAGGGGCGTTACATTTGAGGTTTTCCAATCCATTGGGACCTTGCCAGAATCCAGGGAATTTTGGTAGATTACAACCAATCCATCCACTATCTCTGCAGCTGCCACTTTTAAGACCCTAGGATGCAGTCCATCAGGTCCAGGGGACTTGTCCACCTTTAGTCCCAAAGGTTTGTCAAGTACTTTTTCCTCTAGTAATAGTGATTGTTTTACATTCCTCGCTTCCTGTGGCACCTTGATTATCTATTATTATTGGGATGCTTTTAGTGTCTTCCAACGTGAAGACCGATAAGAAATATTTGTTCACAAAGTCTCTGCCATTTCCCTGTTTCTCATTATTAATTCCCCAGTCTCAGCCTCTCAGGGAACAACGTTTACTTCAGCTATCTCTTCCTTTTTATATACGTGTCGAAGCTCTGACTGTATTTATATTTCTTGCCAGTTTACTCTCAATCTATCTTCTCCCTCTTTATTATTTTTATTAAGACAATACTTAAAACCACACAGCAGAAGGAAAGCTAGAAACTAGAATTGTCTGTTCTGAACTTCTGTCCTGTACTTAGTGATAACTTTTGTAAACTCCTTTTACAGGGTGTTAGAAGGGGAGGATTTGGAGGAGGGAAACTCAAACCAAACATCACATCAAGATCTGACAGAGTCACTCGATTCATCCTGACCTGAATATCATCCACTTTTGAAAGTGGAAGGAGAAATGTTTGTCTGTTCTGTCTGTGGGAAAAGATTTCAAACATCAGTGTGACTGGAAAAGCACCGAGACACACACACCCGAGTGAGTGTTCCAGTGCACTGCCTGTGGAAAGAGCTTTAACCAGTTACACAGCCTGAAAAAACATCGCACCATTCACAGCGGGGAGAAACGTGTTCTGTGTGTAGACGAGGATTCAACTGATCGTCCAACCTGGAGAAACGGAAGCGCACCCGCTCCACGGAGAAACCGTGGAAATGTGGAGACTGTGGGAAGGGATTCAGCTACCCGTCCCAGCTGGAAGTTCATCGGCGCAACCACACCGGGGAGAGACCGTTCACCTGCTCTGTGTGTGAGAAGGGATTCACTGGATATTCCCACCTGCTGAAACATCAGCGAGTTCACACCGGGGAGAGACCATTCACCTGCCCCATGTGTGGGAAGGGATTCACTATTTCATCCAACCTGGTGAAACATCAGCGAGTTCACACTGGGGAGAGGCCGTTCACCTGCTCTGAGTGTGGTAAGGGATTCACTTATTCATCCGACCTGCTGACACACCAGCGAGTTCATACTGGGGAGAGACCATTCACCTGCTCTGAGTGTGGGAAGGGATTCACTGTGTCATCCAGCCTGCTGACACACCAACGAGTTCACACTGGGGAGAGGCCGTTCACCTGCTCTGAATGTGGGAAGGGATTCACTCAGTCATCCCACCTGCTGAAACACAAGCGAGTTCACACTGGGGAGAGGCCGTTCACCTGCTCTGAGCGTGGGAAGGGATTCACTCAGTCATCCGACCTGCTGAGACACCAGCGAGTTCACAGTGGGGAGAGACTGTTCAGCTGCTCCGTGTGTGGGAAGGGATTCAATCGTTCAGCCCAAACTGCTGAGATACCAGAGAGTTCACAAGTGACTGCAGGGGTTGGATTCTGCTATCATTGCTGCTGTTAATCACATCCCGACTGAATCGTGTCCATTCTGACAGATGAAGTTTGTTTTTGATGATAGCTGGGCTGAAATATAATATTTTGATGTTTCAATAACAGTGTGTCGATGTTTAATGTTCCAAGATAAGAGGAGACTAATTGATGTCTTGTTACTGACTGCTCCATTTTGGGGCCCTTTCTCCTTTCTAATGCTGGATTATTTCAGTTCTCAGACCTTTGGTTACTCTCGTGGACAAGTGCCAGCTCCCACTACCTCCCAGAGTGCCTCTCCTTGCCTTGGTATCGAGGGAAGGTATCAGTAACACGCCCGGGATCACTGAACACAAACCCCAGTCTGTTAATCACTTTCAGAAACTGGACTTAGCGTGTGTCCCACAACATCTCTCTCACATTTGATGTGTGAATGGAGTATCATGCCAGCAACCCTGGGTTCAATTTAAATTTGAATCTACTCAGGAAATGTATTTAAGAAAATACAGATCACATCAAATAATTGGCAACGGTTTAAAGTAACAAGATGAAGAAGTAAACACATCCCGGCCCAATATTCCCGCTCTACATTCACAGGAGAAAGTCTGTTATCAAACTCCTCGAGTAGACAGAATAGACAACGATGCTAACTCTAAGAATATCTAGAATTAGTTGTAAATAACTTTCAAATCCCGACTGATACAATCTGGCGTTTTCCTTTTAATTGAAGTGAATGGAAGATGAGAGGGGTGTTGGCATAGGGAACTTAGTTAATTCAACTTCTGAAAGGTGTTCATGTTTAGTTCATTCCATATCTGGGAAAATGTGGTTGGTATCAATAGAGAGAGATTTCACTGAGCAACAGCTGGTGTTTGCAACCAACTGGCCGTGGATATTTTCATCATAGTATGTTTAGATTAGAAATATTATGTTAGAATAAGAAAAGTTCAGAGACTCGTGGTTTGTTCTTGCCACAGGAAGACCAGCGTTTTATGTGCTTCTAACATTGTTGATATATGTTGAAGAAAATGCAGACTTGTTCTCTGGACTATGCCGTAGCCAAAGATTACCATATCAGGCAATGCCAGCTCCAGTTGGATAAGAAGTTGATGGCATAGCAAAAGATCCAGCAGTTAAAACAAAATTATTTCCAGTTATCTGCAGACATCGAAAGTCGCAGCATGCTGAAAAAGTTGGACTTAAGACTTTAAACTATTGAGTTAAATTATTGGGATCGATTGTTATAGAATTGAATTGTTATAGAATGGAAAAGTAGTGAAGTTATGCTAAACTTGTATCGAACCTTGGTTAGACTTTGTGTGTGCAATTCTGGTCACCATATTATAAAAAGGACATCGAGACACTGGAGAGGGTGCAGAGAAGATTTACAAGGATGATACCAGAAATGAGAGGGTATACCTATCGGGAAAGGATGGACAGGTCGGGGCCCTTTTCCCTTGAAAATAGAAGGCTGAGGGGTGACCTAATGTCTTTAAAATGATGAAAGGTTTTGATAGAGTAGACACAGTGTTTCCACTTGTGGGGACGAGCATAATTAGAGGCCATCAACATAAGATAGTCACCAAGAAATCCAATGGGGAATTCAGAAGAAACCTCTTTACCCAGAGAGTGGTGAGAATGTGGAACTCGCTGCCACAGGGAGTAGTTGAAGCGAATAGTATCGATGCATTTAAGGGGAGGCCAGACAAGCATATGAGGGAGAAGGGAATCGAGGGTTATGCTGATATAGTTAGATGAGGAAAGAAGGGAGGAGCTCGAGTGGAGCGTAAACGCCGGCATGGACTGGTTGGGCCGAATGGCCTGTTTCTGTGCCGTATATTGATATAATCCTATTGTCCAAGTCACACTGCTCGAAGGGGAGGATAAATGACCTATCCAAACGCAATTGTCGTCTTTGTAAAATGACACAGTCTGGGCATAATATGTTTGTGAAATTAAAACTGATTATATAAATTGCTACGGGTTGCTGTTCAAACACATGGGAAGGGAAATTTAGCTGAAAACTAAGGAGATAATTAAGTTTTATTTTTGAAACGGTGCAGTGTCTATGGTTCTGTCAAAACTGTGTATTCAGAAATAAGTTTTTGTGGGATACTGTTGTGCTGAAGGTAACTAACATCCTTCCTCTTGTAGACTGAATCACTCTCTGGGGAACAAAAGGTCCGGTTAAATAAAATTAAACAAAGAACATGGGTCAAAACTTGGACCAAGTGGGAATGCTTGATTGATGCTTTAAAGACAGTTTGATATTGTATTAGACAGTAAAATTCCTCCGGGCTCATGAATGAAATGGTGAACACTGTATAAAATGTAATGAGAGGAAGTGAGTGAGGATATAAGAGGAAAACCGGAAAATTACACCTCCAAATGGGAATTTTTCTTAACTCATTGTTCCTGGGCGAATTGTCATAAATCACCTGGGTACAATCTGGTGTTAATGTAAATTCTTGTTAAAGTCAGCGAAGTGTAGGAAATTGCTAAGATTTCTCTTGGAGATGTTTGTGTCATTACCCATGCTGAACAATAAGAAAACTGAATTTTTCGCCTGGCCACTAGCCGAGACAACAGAACCATGCAGAGGGAGATGAGCAAAGATCTCCAGACACCCCACGATCTATTGATAAGATCACCTCAAATGGCTTGGATCAGATGTCTCGTGTGGCATGATATTGGGATACGTGCGTGTGTGTGTGTGGGAACGAATGAGTCTCGGGCATGCTCAGTTATCGTCAACAGCACAACATGAAATGGCTAATGTGGCTCAGGAGAGTGAGAGAACTTTTTAAACCATCAAGGCCATGACACATTCTCCATAGAGAAACCAACTTTGAAATAATCAGGATAGAGTTAAACACACTGCTACCTGTCCAAGGCATTAGAATTAAAAGTGAAGAGAATGCTGATCAAATTCGGATTTCCTTACAGCTAGAATGGTCGTCAGTTTCAAAGCCTCCACTAAGTACTGAACAAAGAAATCTTGTAGGGAGGCTAATAGCAAAAAAATAGTCAGACTGTCTCTTCCTGGACAAGGTGACCATGGCTGTGCACAGATCAGCTACAAGCTGAAGGTGGGAGACAAGGAGGCCAGACCTTACAGGCTCCATAACAAAACATGGATCCAAGTAAGAGGTGACCTCCAGGAGGAAGCAGAGGACCTCAAAAGCGTTAGGTTTGGAATCTGTGATAAACCGAAGAATAGCGCCTCAAAAGCAGAATTTTGGTGGGAATAGAGAAAGAACTCTAAAGCAGACTCCTTGGGAAGATTGGGAGTCCCGTATGTGGGAGAGCAGGAAGACTCCCCTAAACCAGGTGGGCTGGGACACCCCCTGACCCCAAACACTAAATTAATAGGGTTCAGTTAAAGAGTTAGTATCACACTAGTGCAGCGAAGGTTCACCAGACTGATTCCCGGGATGGCGGGACTGACCTATCAAGAAAGACTGGATCAACTGGGCTTGTATTCACTGGAGTTCAGAAGAATGAGAGGGGACCTCATAGAAACATTTAAAATTCTGACGGGGTTAGACAGGTTAGATGCAGGAAGAATGTTCCCAATGTTGGGGAAGTCCAGAACCAGAGGTCACAGTCTAAGGATAAGGGGTAAGCCATTTAGGACCGAGATGCGGAGGAACTTCTTCACCCAGAGAGTGGTGAACCTGTGGAATTCTCTACCACAGAAAGTTGTTGAGGCCAATTCACTAAATATATTCAAAAAGGAGTTAGATGAGGTCCTTACTACTAGGGGGATCAAGGGGTATGGCGAGAAAGCAGGAATGGGGTACTGAAGTTGAATGTTCAGCCATGAACTCATTGAATGGCGGTGCAGGCTAGAAGGGCCGAATGGCCTACTCCTGCACCTATTTTCTATGTTTCTATGTTTCTACAACATCCACTAGTTCTCCCTTATCTACTCTTGTCAGTTACATCCTCAAAAAACTCCAGTAGATTTGTCAAACATGATTTTCCTTTCATAAATCCATGTTGACTTTGTTTAATCCTGTTGATATTATCTAAGTGTGTCTTTATCACATCCTTTATAATAGACGAGCATTTCCCTACTACTGAAGTTAGGCTAACCGGTCTGTAGTTCCCCGTTTTCTCTCTCCCTCCTTTTTTAAATAGTGGGGTTACATTTTCCACCCTCCAATCTGCAGGAGCTGTTCCATAATCTACAGAATTTTGGAAGATGACAACCAATGCATCTACTATTTCCATAGATACCTCTTTTAGTACTCTGGGATGCAGATCATCAGGCCCTGGGGATTTAGGACCTTAGTTTTGCATTGGACTACTTCACTTTCCATCTTAAGAAAGAATTCAATCATGTTATGGTCACTCTTCCCTAAAGGACCCCACACAACAAGACTGTTAATTAACCCCTTCTCGTTACACAATACCCAATCTAGGATAGCCTGGTCCCGAGAAGGCTCCTCAATATACTGGTCTAAAAAACCATCTCGTACACACTCCTGGAATTTATCTGCCACAGTATTATTACTAATTTGGTTTGGTCAGTCTATATGTAGATTCAAGTCACCTACGATTACTGTAGTACCCTTGCTACATGCATCTCTACTTTCCTGTTTGATGCCATCCCCAACACTACCACTACTGTTTGGAGGCCTATAGACAACTCCCACCAATGTTTTCTGCCCCTTGGTGCTCCTTAGCTCCACCCAGACTGATTCTACATCTTGATTTTTCTGAACAGTATCCTTTCTCACTATTGCTCTGATTTCAACCTTTACTAACAATGCATACAGAATAAAGATTGCCCTACATTTTCCCAAACACTCCCAGGACAAGAACAGTTCTGGTTAGATACAGAATAAAGTTCCCTCTACACTGTCCCATCGAACTCTCGCAGGTCAGGTACAGCACGGGTTAGGTACAGTGTCAAGCTCCCTCTACACTGTCCCATCAAACACCCAGTTCAGGTACAGCACGGGTTAGGTATAGTATAAAGCTCCCTCTACACTGTCCCATCAAACTCCCAGGGCAGGTACAGCACGGGTTAGGTACAGTGTAAAGCTCCCTCTGCACTGTCCCATCAAACACTCCCAGGTCAGGTACAGCACAGGTTAGGTACAGTGTAAAGCTCCCTCTACACTGTCCCATCGAACTCTCGCAGGTCAGGTACAGCACGGGTTAGGTACAGTGTAAAGCTCCCTCTACACTGTCCCATCAAACTCCCAGGTCAGGTGCAGCACAGGTTAGGTACAGTGTAGCGCTCCCTCTACACTGCCCATCAAACGCCCAGGGCAGGTACAGCATGTGTTCGGTACAGAGTAAAGCTTCCTCTATACTATTCCTTCAAAAGCTTCCAGGGGCAGGTCTCTCTACTCTCCCATTAAACAATCCGGGGGTAGGTACAGCATGGGTTAGATACAGAATAACTCTCCCTCGACACTGACCCATTAAAGACTCCCATGGCAGGGACAGCACATTATCACATTGCTGCTTGTAGAGGAGGGAGGGAGCAGGAAGCAGCGCGAGCCTTTCCAGGAGGGTGACTGGGTGATGTCACCAGAACCCAGGTTGCCGATTGGAGCATGGACAGGATCATCGGCGGGGCCCAGATACAGCAGCAGAGGAGGGGCGAGAGATCAAAGAGCGACATGATCAGGGCCCAGGAGAGGCGTGAGTTCGGGATCCAGAAGAGGTGAGGGTCCAGGGGCAGTATGGGTCAGTCCACACTGCGATCAATGGACAATATGAGTCTGTATGTAAACTAGGTCTGTGCAGCAGAGCTGGTCTCCAGTAGTCTTGGTTAACACTTGCCACTGGACCAAGACCTTGCTCTGTCAAGCCTGTGTGGTGGCTGGTGTGTAACAGCCACCCCATGTTAAAATAATCCACCCTTCAATATCTAGTTTGCGACCTGGAATATCAGGTTCCTCATTCATGCACCGGTGAACTCATCCCTCTGGTGTGAAGTGGGTCACCCTCGATATGAGGGACTGCTGAATACTATACTAATACTATACTACCGCTGTCACTCTGACCTCTCCGTCCTCGGTCTCCTGCACTGTACCAGTGAAGCTCAACGCAAGCTCGAGGAACAGCACCTTATCTTTTGTTTAGGCACTTTACAGCCTTCTGGACTCAACATCGAGCTCAACAATTTCAGACCATAATCTCTGCCCACATTTTGTTTCATTTCCTCGCACAGTTTTTTTTACAAAAACTCCCCCGCCCCCTTTTTATTTTTATTTTGTTTCTCTCTGTGTTCCATGGCAGCTGGTAATTATTCTGACAGTCACGCCCTCCCTAGACTCATCTTTTGTTTCCTAACTTGTGCTATTGCCATCTCAATTCGGCCCATCATCCCCTTTATCTCTCAAATCTCTCCTGCCTCCCACACTATCACAGACCCCTCCCCATCCCCCTCCCATCCCATTTCAGGGCCCCAGCACTTCCTTAAGAATCTGTTACATTTCAAACTATTGCCTGTTCTGACGAAGGGTCATCGACCTGAAACGTTAATTCTGTTTCTCTCTCCACAGATGCTGCCAAACCTGCTGAGATTTCCAGCATTTTCTATTTTTGATTTTGTCTTAGTGTCGAACTGCACGCAGCCAGAGTTAGCGGTGAAAACTGGGAGTGGAGCATGAACTGTCTTGAGGCATGCGATGTGTTTGGATTTCAGCACAGGGAGGGGGGGAGAGTGTGTGGGGTGGGGATTTACAGCTTTGGAGGAACAAGAGAGTGGATGTTCCATAGAAACTAGAATTGTCTGTTCTGAATTTTTTCTGTCCTGTACTTACAGTGATGAATTCTGTAATCTCCTTTTACAGTGTATTAGAAGGGGAGGATTTGCAGACGGGAAACTCAAAGAAAACATCACATCAATTCGATTCCTCAGGACCCGATTATCATCTGCCTTTGAGTGTGGAAGGAAAAATATTTGTCTGTTCTGTCGCTGGGAACAGGTTTCAAACATTAGTGAGACTGGAAAAGCACCGAGACACACACACCCGAGTGAGAGTGTTCCAGTGCACTGACTGTGGAAAGAGCTTTAACCAGTTACACGGCCTGAAAAAACATCACTCCATTCACAGCGGGGAGAAACTGTACACGTGTTGTGTGTGTGGACCAGGCTTCAACTGATTGTCCAACCTGGGGAGACACAAGGACACCCGCACCATGGGAATGTGGAGACTGTGGAAAGGAATTCAATTCCCCATCTGAGCTGGGAATTCATCGATGCAGTCACACCAGGGAAAGGCCGTTCAGTTGCTCTCAGCGTGAGAAGGAATCAATTCGGTCATCCCACCTACTGACACACCAGCGAGGTCACAAGTGACTGCAGGGGTTAGATTCTGCTATTTTTGATGATAACCCCTACAACTGGGCTGGTGTTTAATATTTTGATGTTTCAAAATAACACAATGTGTCGATATTTGATATCGGGTAAGAGGAGACTACTTGATGTCCTGTTACTGACTCTTCAACTTTGGGCCTTTTCTACTTTCTAACTCGAGATTAGGTCAGCTCTCAAGCCTTCGGTTACTCTCAGGGACAAGTCCCAGCTCCTCGTACCTTCCGAGTGCCTCTCCTAGCCTTGAGTGCCAGGGATGGTATTGGTAACATGCCCAGGATCACTAAACACAAAACCCAGTCTGTTAATCACTTTAAGGACATAAGAAATAGAAGCAGGAGTAGACCATTTGATCCCTGCTCCACCACTTAATAAGATCATGGCTAATCTGATCTTGGACTCTGCTCCACTTCCCTGTCCGCTCCCCATAACCCTTTACTTCCCTATCGCTCAAAAATCTGCCTATCTCCGCCTTAAATATATTCAATGACCCAACCTCCACAGCTCTCTGGGGCAGAGATTTCCACAGATTTATGACTCAGTGAGAGAAGAAATTCCTCCTCATCTCAGTTCTCAATTCTTAAACTTTGCCCCCTAGTTCTCGATTCTCCCACCATTGGAAACATCCTCTCTGCATCTGCCTTGTTGAGCCCCCTCAGTACCTTATATGATTCAATAAGATCACCTCTCATTCTTCTAAACTCCAATGAGTATAGGCTCAACCTTTCTTCATAAGATAGCCGCTTCATTTCATGAATCAATCTAGTGCATCTTCTCTGAACTGCCTCCAATGAAAGTATATCCTTTCTTAAATACGGAGACCAAAACTGTACGCAGTACTCTAGGTGTGGCCTCACCAATGCCCTGTACAGTTCTGGTAGAACATCTCTGCTTTTATACTCTATCCCCTTGCAATAAAGGCCAACATTCTATTTTTCTTCCTGATTACTTGCTATACCTGCATGCTAACCATTTGTTTCATTCACAAGGACCCCCAGGTCCCTCTGTACTGCGGCATTTTGTAATGTCTCTCCAGTTAAATTATAATTTGCTTTTTTATTTGTCCTGCCAAAGTGGATAACCTCACATTTTCCCACATTATACTCCATCTGACAAATGTTTGCCCACTCACTTAGCCTGTCTATATCCCTTTGCAGATTTTTTTGTGTTCTCCTCACAGCTTGCTTTCCCATCCATCTTTGTATTATCAGCAAACTTGGCTACATTACACTTGGTCCCTTCATCCAAGTCATTAATATAGATTGTAAATAGTTGAGGCCCCAGCACCGATCCCTGTTAACGTCTGCCAACCTGAAAATGACCCATTTATCCCCACTCTCTGTTTTCTGTTAGCTAGCCAATCCTCTATCCATGCTAATATATTATCCCCAACACCATGAGATTTTATCTTGTGCAATAACCTCTTATGTGCACCTTATCGAATGCCTTCTGGAAATCCAAATACACCGCATCCACTTTTTCCCCCTTATCCATCTGCGTGTTAGATCCTCAAAGAATTCCAGCAAATTTGTCAAACAACTAACTTTGCTTTTCCAAATGTCATTTCAGCTACTGGACTTAATGTATGCCCCACAGCATCTCTCTCACCTTCGATGTGTGAATGGATATTCACGCCTGCAAACCTGGTTTCAATTTAAATTTGAATCCACTCAGCAAAATGTATTTTTAAAAATATGTACAAGTAAACCAATCACATCAAATAATTGGCAAAGGTTTAGAGTGAACAAGATGAACAAGTAAACACATCACGACCCAATAATCCATCTCTATATTCACAGGAGAAAGTCTGTTATCGATCTCCTCGAATGGACACAATACAGAAAGATCCCAACTCCTAAGGACATCGAGAATCTTTCAAATCCTGACTGGTACAATCTGTCGTTTTCCTTTCAACTGAAGATGAGAGGGCTGGAGAGTAGGGGTAAGAGAGGAGTTGTGGTGAGGGGTTGGAGTGTAGGGGTGAAGGAGGGGTTGGGGTGTAGGGGTGAAGGAGGGGTTGGGGTGAAGGGGGTGAGGAGTTGCTTTTAAAGCTCTTCTCACAGTCAGAACATTTAAATGGTCTCCTATTGGTGTGAACAACTTGGTGTGCAGTGAGATTGCATGACTGAGTGAATCTCTTCCCACACACACAGCAGGTGAACCGCCTCTCCCCAGTGTGAACTCGCTGGTGTTTCAGCAGACTGGATGACTGCATGAAACCCTTCCCACACACACAGCAGGTAAATGGTCTCTCCCCAGTATGGATACGCTGGTGAGCCAGAAGGTTGGATAAAATAGTGAATCCCTTCCCACACACGGAGCAGGTGAACGGCCTCTCCCCAGTTTGACTGCGTCGATGAGTTTCCAGCAGGGACGGGGAACGGAATCCCTTTCCACAGTCCTCACATTCCCACGGTTTCTCCATGATGCGGGTGTCCTTGTGTCTCTCCAGGTTGGATGATCAGTTGAAGCCTCGCCCACACAGAACACGTTTACAGTTTCTCCCCGCTGTGAATGGTGCGATATTTATTCAGGCTGTGTAACTGATTAAAGCTCTTTCCACAGGCAGTGCACTGGAACACTCTCACTCAGGTGTATGTGTCTTGGTGCTTTTCCAGTCACACTGATGTTTGAAATCTTTTCCCACAGGCAGAACAGAGAAACATTTCTCCTTCCACATTCAAAGGCCAGTGATATTCATCTTGCCGTGGATCGAGTGACTGTCAGATCATGGTAATATTTGGTTTGCGTTTCCCATCTGCAAATCCTCCCCTTTTAATCCCCTGTAAAAGGAGTTTACAAAAATAATCACTAAGGACAGGATAGAAATTCAGAACAGTTAATTCTAGTTTCTGTGGTACACACATTCCTGTCTGGTTTCCCCACAGCTGTAAATCCCTGTCACACACACTATCCCTACTTCCCGTGCTGAAATCCAACCCCATTACATCATCTCCAACATTTTTTCCTTGCTGAAGGTGCTGACTCTGGCTGGGTTCAGTTCTACACTCACTGGTTCCCTGTCCCTCTCCTCCCCTCCCCTGAAGGTGCTGACTGGCTGGGTTCAGTTCCACACTCACTGGTTCCCTGTCCCTCTCCTCCCCTCCCCTGAAGGTGCTGACTCTGGCTGGGTTCAGTTCCACACTCACTGGTTCCCCGTCACTCTCCTCCCCTCCCCAGAAGGTGCTGACTCTGTCTGGGTTCAGTTCCACACTCACTGGTTCCCCCTCCTTGTCCTCCCCAGAAGGTGCTTACTCTGTCTGGGTTCAGTTCCCCATTCACTGGTTCCCCCTCCCTCTCCTCCCCTGAAGGTGCTGTTTCTGTCTGGGTTCAGTTCTACACTCACTGGTTCCCCTCCTCTCCTCCCCTGAAGGTGCTGACTCTGGCTGGCTTCTAGTTAGGCCACAGCTAGAGTACTGCATGCAGTTCTGGTCACCACATTACAGGAAAGATATGATTGCAGCAGAGAGGGTACAAAGATTTATGAGGACGTTGCCTGGACTGGAGAATTTTACCTCTGAGGACAGATTGGATAGGGTGGGGTTGTTTTCTTTGGAACAGAGGAGGCAGAGGGGAGACCTTATTGAGGTGTATAAAATTATGAGGGGCCTAGATAGTGTGGACAGGAAGGACCTATTTCCCTTAGTAGAGGGGTCAATAACTTGGGGGCATAGATTTCAATTAATTGGTCAAAGGTGTAGATGGGATTTGAGGAGAAGTTTTTTCATCCAGAGGATGGTGGGAGTCTGGAACTCACTGCCTGAAAGGGTGGTAGAGACAGAAACCGTCATAGCATTTAAAAGTACCTGGATATGCACTTGAGAGGCCTAGATAAAGTGGATAGGAAGGACCTCTTTGCCTTGGCAGAATGGTCAATAACTCGTGGGGTATAGAATTAAAGTACTTGGAAGAAGGATTAGATGGGAGACCTAATTGAGGTGTATAAAATTATGAGGGCCTGGATAGAGTGGATAGCAAGGACCTATGTCCCTTAGCAGAGGGGTGAGCTGTGGTTCAGTGGGTAGCACTCTCATCTCCGAGTCAGAAGGTTGTGGGTTCAAGTTCGACTCCAGGAACTTGAGCACAAAAACTGTAGGCTGACACTGCAGTGCTGAGGAGCCATCTTTCGGATGAGGCATTAAACCGAGGCCCTGTCAACTCTCTATTTGGTGGATGTAAACGATCCTATTTTGAAGACCAGGGGAGTTATCCCTGGCATCCTGGACAATATCCCTCAATCAAAATAACAAAACGTTTATCTGGTCATTATCACGTTGCTGTCTGTGGGATCTTGCTGTGCACAGATTGACTGCCGCGTTTCCCACATTACAACAGTGACTACGCTCCAACAGAACTTCATTCTCTGTGAAAAGCTTTGAGGCGTTTGCTGGTTGTGAAAGGCGCTATATAAATATAAGTCTTTCTATTTTGTGCCGTTACTTCCAGGGTTAAGGACCGAGAGCTGTACAGTGGGATCAGGCTGGAGAGCTCTGTGCCGGCCGGCAGGGACACGATGGGCCGAATGGCCTCCTTCTGTGATGTCACTGTCTGGGGTTCTATGACGTCACAGGTCTCACCAGCAGTCGCACTGCCTGATGGGTGACTGATAGCCCAGAGTCCGCGCCTGCGCACCGGGAACTGCGTCCCGCACAGCGCCGCCTCTCGGTCAGCATCGGTAACAGCAGCGCACGCCCAGCGGACAGGAACAGCCCCCCCACACTGGGAGCTGCGCCTGCGCGATCGGGTCCTGTGGCGCGGGGCCTTCCGGGGAAAGGTGTTTGTGTCCGTTAAAGAGCCGCGATCGGTGACGTAAAGTGAGTTTTCTCCGCTCCGATTGGGTAGAGAATGGCGCGGGGGGGAGGGGGAGAATAAAGGCAAATCCAAACCTGAGAGTCCGCACATCCGGGTCCCCGACACACGTCACACAGTCTGGCGGAGCGCGCTCGAGGGACACGTGACCCGGGCCCACGGCCTGATTGACGGGAGCTTCCGACCAATGGGGAGCGAGCGGGGCGGGGCTGGAGGAGCGAGCCGGCGGCGGGTCCTCCAACCAATCGGGGAGCCCGAGGGGCGGGACCTGTGCCGCTGATTGGCTGAGCCGCAACAACAACAACTGGTATTTACACACGTCACAAAAGGCGGGAAGGCGCTTCCCAGCGCGCGGTGTGAGAGTGTTCCAGGACAAACACATTGGGCCCCGAGACACAACAATCAGTGAAGGCCGGGGAGCGACAGGCCGCTCACAGAGGCGGCTTTTAAACAGCGGCTTGTCGGGGGACACAGAGGGAGAGCTTCAGGGAGGGACTTCCCGAGCCTGGGGCCCAGGCAGCTCAAGGCACGGCCACCGCTGGTGGAGCCATTCTAATCCGGGATGGTCAAGGCCAGAGTTAGAGGCTGTCTCAGGGGGAGGGAGGGTCAAGGCCAGAGTTAGAGGCTGTCTCAGGGGGAGGGAGGGTCAAGGCCAGAGTTAGAGGCTGTCTCAGGGGGAGGGGGGTCACAGAGATAGGGAGGGTCAAGGCCAGAGTTAGAGGCTGTCTCAGGGGGAGGGAGGGTCAAGGCCAGAGTTAGAGGCTGTCTCAGGGGGAGGAGGTCACAGAGATAGGGAGGGTCAAGGCCGTGGAGGGATTTGTAAACCAGGAGGAGAATTCTGAAATCGAGGCGTTGCTTAACCGGGAGCCAATGTCGGTCAGTGAGCGCAGGGGTGGTGGGTGAAAACTGGAAGTGGAGGAGAAACAGTCTGGAGATGTGCGATGATTTGGATTTCAGCACAGCAGGAGGGACAATGTGTGGGACAGGGATTTACAGCTTTGGAAGAACAAGAGAGGAAAGAATGTTCCATGGAAACTAGATATGTCTATTCTGAATTTCTGTCTTGTACTGACAGTGATGATTTTTGTTATCTCCTTTTACAGGGTATTAGAAGGGGAGATTTTCAGACAGGAAACACAAACCAAACATCACGTCAAGATCTGACAGAGTCAATCAATTCATCAGGACCTGAATATCATCGGCCTTTGAAAGTGGAAGGAGAAATGTTTGTGCTGCCTGTGGGAAATGATTTCAAATATCAGTGTGACTGGAAAAGCACCGAGACGCACACACCCGAGTGAATGTTCCAGTGCACTGACTGCGGAAAGAGCTTTAACCAGTTCACAGCCTGAAAAACATCGCACCATTCACAGCACGGAGAAACTGTAAACATGTTGTGTGTGGGCGAGGCTTCAACTGATCATCCAACCTGGAGAATCACAAGGATACCCACACCCTGGTGAATCCGTGGAAATGTGGTGACTGTGGGAAGGTATTCAGATCACCGTCTGAGCTGGAAATTCATCGACGCAGTCACACCTGGGAGAGGTCGTTCACCTGCCCCGTGTGTGGGAAGGAATACACTCATCATCCCAACTTGTAACTCACCAGCGCGTTCACACTGGGGAGAGACCGTTCACCTGCCCCGAGTGTGGGCAGCGATTCACTCAGTCATCCCACCTGCTGAAACACCAGCGAGTTCACACTGGGGAGAAGCCATTCACCTGCCCCGAGTGTGGGCAGCGATTCACTCAGTCATCCCACCTGCTGAAACACCAGCGAGTTCACACTGGGGAGAGACCGTTCACCTGCTCTGAGTGTGGGAAGGGATTCACTTGTTCATCCGACCTGCTGAAACACCAGCGAGTTCACACTGAAGAGAGACCGTTCACCTGCTCTGAGTGTGGGAAGGGATTCACTTGTTCATCCGACCTGCTGAAACACCAGCGAGTTCACACTGAAGAGAGACCGTTCACCTGCTCTGAGTGTGGGAAGGGATTCACTTGTTCATCCGACCTGCTGAAACACCAGCGAGTTCACACTGAAGAGAGACCGTTCACCTGCTCTGAGTGTGGGAAGGGATTCACTTGTTCATCCGACCTGCTGAAACACCAGCGAGTTCACACTGAAGAGAGACCGTTCACCTGCTCTGAGTGTGGGAAGGGATTCACTCAGTCATCACACCTGCTGAGGCACCAGCGAGTTCACAAGTGACTGCAGGGTTTGGAATCTGCTGTTATTGCTGCTGTTAATCACATCTCGACTGAACCATGTTCATTCTGACAGTTGGGGTTTGTTTCTGCTGATGTTAATAACCCTATAACTGGGCTGATCTTTAATATTCTGGATATATTGCTGATTGTGTTCTCGGGGCTGCAGTGTCCATTTAAGAAATGCTGTGTGTTATCTTTCCCCTTAATTGAGCAACTCTCAACAGAAATTTAGTTCTCAAAAAAATTATGAACTTTTACGTTAATCCGAAATTGATCTTTGTTACAAATCTACAATAGTGTGTGAAAGTTTCCACTGAATAAAATCTCCAATTAGAAAGAGCTTACTGACAATTCTTACTGACTTGCACATTACACACACAGTGGCCCCTCCATTATCCACCAGAAAGAAGGGGAATGGGAATTGGTGGGGAATCAGTGTCCCCAAATGTTGTCCCTCCCGTCTGGTGTAGCAATTCCCTCAGCACGGGAATGGAGACAAGTCCAGACCAAAACTGTGTGCAGTACTCCAGGTGTGGTCTTACCAACGCCCTGTACAGGTGTAGAGGACTTCCCTACTTTTATACTGCATCCCCCTTGCAATAAAGGCCAGCATTCCATTTGCCTTCCTGATTACTTGCTGCACCGCATAAGGAGCGGCATGCAGCCCAGGGTGCAGCATGGGGGCCCTGACCGAGAAATCATCAGCGGCAGGTCTGGGCCATAAAAGGAGCGGCGTGCGACCCAGGGAGCCACTACAAGGTCCAGCGTGAGCTGGTGCAGGGGGGTGACAGCAGCGAGGTCCAAATCGGTGATTGGAGTGTGGGCAGATGCAGCAGGAGCAGCGAGAGACTGTGGAGGTATGTGATCGGGGCGCAGGGGAGGCGTGAGTTCAGGGCCTGAGACCTGGGGCAGTATGGGCCAGCCCACACTGCGATATGTGTGCACGCGAGGTCCCTGCAGCAGAACTGGTCTCTAGTTGTCTTGGGTAATCCTTGCCACTGGACCAAGACCTAGCTCTGTCAAGCCACACAGCCACCACACGTTAAAAAAAATCCACGCACAGGCATCTTCCACCCTCCAGGATGTAGTTCGGGTTCTTTATGCGAAACACCTGTGAACTCGGCCTTTTTTTTGGCATGGAAGCAAGTCATCCTCGTTTCGAGGGACTGCCATGATGATGATGATAATCACATCTCGACTGAACCATGTTCATTCTGACAGTTGGGGTTTGTTTCTGCTGATGTCAATACCCCTATAACTGGGCTGGACTTTAATATTCTGAATATGTTGCTGATGGTGTTCTCGGGCCTGTAATATCCATTTAAGAAATGCTGTGTGTTATCTTTCCTCTTAATTCAGTAACTTGCAACAGAAATTGGTTTGCAATGAAATAAAGAACTTTTACTTTAATCCTAATTAATTTTTGGTACAAAATCTACAATAGTGTGTGAACCTTTCCACTGAATAAAATCTCCAATTCGAAAGAGCTTGCTGACAATTCTTACTGACTTGCACATTACACACAGTGGCCCCTCCATTATCCACCAGAAAGGGGAATGGGAATTGGTGAGGAATCAGTGTCCCCAAATGTTGCCCCTCCCGTCTGGTGTTGCAATCCCCTCAGCACGGGAATGGAGACAAGTCCAGACCAAAACTGTGTGCAGTACTCCAGGTGTGGTCTTACCAACACCCCGTACAGTTGTAGCAGGACTTTTCTGCTTTTATACTCCATCCCCGTTGCAATAAAGGCCAGAATTCCATTTGCCTTCCTGATTACTTGCTGTACCTGCATGCTATCTTTTTGAGTTTCATGTACAAAAAGCCCCAGATCCATCTGTACTACAGCATTTTGTAATTGTCCCCATTTAAATAATTTAAAAACATTTTTTCCTACCAAAGAAGATAACCTGACATTTTACCAGATTATAGTCATCTGCCAGATTTTTGCCCACTCACTGAACCTATTTATATCCCTTTGTAAATTCATTGCATCCTTTTCACAACTTACTTTCCCACCTATCTTTGTATCATCAGCAAATTTGGCTGCATTACACTCGGTCCCTTCATCCAAGTCATTAATATCAATTGTAAATAATTGAGGCCCCAGCACTGATCCCTGTGGCACCCCACTAGTTACAGTTTGCCAACCTAAAAATTATCCATTTATCCTGACACTCTGTTTTCTGTTAGTTTGCCAATCCTCTATCCATGCTGATATATTACCCCCAACCCAGTGAACTCTTAGCTTGTGAAGTAACCTATTGTGTGGCACCATATGGAATGCTTTCTGTGAATCCAAATATACAACATCAACTGGTTCTCCTTTACGCACTCTGCTTGTTACATCCTCAAACAACTCCAGCAAATTTGTCAAACATGATTTCCCTTTCATAAAACCATGCTGACTCTGCTTGACTGCAATATGATTTTCTAAATGTCCTGCTTCTACTTCCTTAATGCTGGACTCCAGTATTTTCTCAATGATAGAAGGCAGGCTAACTGGTCTATAGTTTCCTGCTCTCTGTCTCCCTCCTTTCTTAAATCAGGCTGTGACATGTGCGGTTTTGCAATCCGCTGGGACCTCCAGAATTCAGGGAATTTTGGTAGATTACAACCGATGCATCCAATATTTCTGCAGCCACTTCTTTTAAGACCCTGGGATGCATGTCATCAGGTCCAGGGGACTTGTCCACCTTTAGTCCCATTAGTTTGATTAGTACTTTATCTCTAGTGATAGTGACTGTTTTAAGTTTGCTCCACCCCCACACCCCGCAATAGCTCCT
Organism: Pristiophorus japonicus; assembly: GCF_044704955.1. NCBI lineage: Eukaryota > Metazoa > Chordata > Chondrichthyes > Pristiophoridae > Pristiophorus > Pristiophorus japonicus. Next base: position 784,949 of record NW_027251257.1, read on the forward strand.
TGATTATCAACTGTTGGGATGTTTTTAGTGTCCTCTACTGTAAAGACCGATACAAAATATTTGTTTAAAGTCTCTGCCATTTCCGTGTTTCCCATTATTAATTCTCCAGTCTCATCTTCTCAGGGACCAATGTTTACTTTAGCTACTCGTTTCCTTTTTATATACCTGTAGAAATTCTTACTGTTTCTTTTTATATTTCTTGCTAGTTTGCTCTCATCAGCTATCTTTTCTGTCTTGATCATTTTTTAGTCGTCCTTTGCTGGTTTCTAAAAATGTCCCAATCCTCTGGCCTCCCACTGTCCTTTGCAACATTGTATGCCTTTTTCAATTTGATACCATCCTTTACTTCCTCAGTTAGCCAGGGATGGTTCATCCTTCTCTTAGCATCTTTATTTCTCACTTGAATAAATCTTTGCTGAGAGTTATGAACTATCTCCTTAAATGTTTGCCATTGCATTTCTACAGTCTAACCTTTGAACATATTTTCCCAGTCCACTTGGTGTCAGTGACAAGGGTTGGTTTATATCACATGGGAGGAGATTGGTGTCAGTGACTGTGGGGTTGGTTCAACCTTCTTTGACCTGACCAAGGCCTTTGACACTGTCAACAGTGAGGGATTATGGAGTGTACTCTGAAAATCCGGCTGTCCATATGCCCAATACGAGACTCCCAAAGCAAGCGCTCTGCTCGGAGCTTTGACATGGCAGGGACAAAGGGTGGGTGGGGCTTCAGGGTGTCTCAGTTTGATTGGACCACATGTTTGTGCCCAGGTCAGTGGCCCCCGAAAGGGAGCTTTGTGCTGATTGTTGTCTGGTGACCCTGGGCTAGCCCGGGCTCACCCTATTGGGCCAGCCCTGGCTCACCCTATTGGGCCAGCCCTGGCTCACCCTATTGGGCCAGCCCTGGCTCACCCTATTGGGCCAGCCCTGGCTCACCCTATTGGGCCAGCCCTGGCTCACCCTATTGGGCCAGCCCTGGCTCACCCTATTGGGCCAGCCCTGGCTCACCCTATTGGGCCAGCCCTGGCTCACCCTATTGGGCCAGCCCGGGCTCACCCTATTGGGCCAGCCCGCGCTCACCTTCTTGGACTAGCCCAGCACACTCTCTTGCACCAGCACAGGCTCGCCCTATTGAGCCAGCCCGGCAGAGAAAATCAGTAGCTCATTCATTTTATTCTCACTCTCTGCACAGCAGGTGCAGAACTGAACCAAACCATGTAAGCTGAAAATGCATCGTCACAGTCACACTGGGGAGAGGCTGTTCATCTTGTCTGAGTGTGGGAAGGGATTCACTCAGTCATCGAACATGCTGAGGCAGCAGAGAGTTCACACTGGGGAGAGGCCATTCACCTACTCTGTATGTGGGAAGGGATTCACTCTGTCTTCCAACCTGCTGAGACTCCAGCGAATTGACAAGTGACTGCAGTGTTTGGACTCTACTGTAATTGCTGCTGTTAATTGCATCCTGACTGAATCATGTTCATTCTGTCAGTTGGGGTTTGTTCTGCTGATGTGAATAACCCTATAACTGGGTTGGAATTTAATATTTTGATATTTTAAATAACAGAGTGTGTCGATATTTGATGTCTCCAAGATAAGAGGAGATTAATTTATGTCCTGTTACCGACTGTTCCATTTTGGGCCTTTTGTCCTTTCTAACTCTAGATTATTTCAGTTCTCATATCTTTGGTTACTCTCAGGAACAAGTCCCAGTACTCCTTACCTTCCAGAGTCCTTGCCTTGGTATCGAAGGAAGGCGTCGGTAACACGCCCGGGATCACTAAACACAAAACCCGGTCTGTTAATCACTTTCAGATACTGGACTTATTGTATGCCCCACAGCATCTCTTTCACCTCAATGTGTGAATGGAGCATCACGCCTGCAAACTTGGTTTCAATTTAAATTTAATCCACTCAGCAAATATATTTTAAAAATACGTACATGTAAACTGATCACATCAAATAATTGGCAAAGGTTTAGAGTCACCAAGATGAACAAGTAAACACATCACGGGCCAATAACCCAGCTCTATATTCACAGGAGAAAGTCTGTTATCTAACTCCTCGAATGTCAGTTGGTGAGATGAGACTGAATCACTTTATATACACAACAGCATCCATTCCCACTGACCCCACATTTACAGTGTTGAGTCAGGTGGGATCACCAGTCTCACAGGCTGAACGATTGGTTGAAGGTGCATCCACACACACAACATGTGTCCTGTTTCTCCCCGCTGTGATTGGTGTTTTTACAAAGGCTGATGATAAGGTGATCCTGATCAATCCGGGAATCTGTCAAATCTTGACACGATGATCAGTTTGAGTTTCCCAGCTGCAGATCCTCCCCTTCGAATACCCTGTAAATAAATGGTGGTTACAAACGTTGTTACACTATGTACAAGATAGAAATTAAGAACAGACAATTCTAGATTCTATCGAACATTCTGTCCCCTCTGAAGCTGTAAATTCCATATTCGAGACACTCTCCCTCCAGCCTCACTGTCTAAATTCAACATTCCTTTCAGCGTCTGAGATTTATTATCTCCAGAAAATGCTGAATCTGGCTGGGTGCAATTCCACAGACATTAGTTAACATCTAGTGCCTCACAGTCAGTCGACTCAGTGAGTGCCAGCAGGATTTCCACTGTGGTAGGCATCAGAGCCTCAAATCCTGTCCTCAAGTGACATCCACACACTTTCCAGTTGAGGCCCCTGGATCGATATGAAGAGCAGGGGCACTGGCTGATTTTTACTCTTATTTAGTCCAGTGGTACTGAGGAAAATTATAATCCCTGAACTGCTGCCTTGGCTGAGATCAGCTCACATCCCAGATCAAGGATCGAACTTGGACCTTCCCAGTCAGTACTGCAGTGTTCTAAAATTTGGGGGATTGGGGGAGGGTTAGAACAGAATATTTTGAAAAAATTTTACTCTACCTTTAACCAAAACCTCTCACACTGCACAATTCGGAACTCTTTCCAATTCTGCAAGCAAGTTACATGGATCATCAAAAACAGTGAGACATTTTAGAAAGGCTCAAGTCACTGAAATAGACAACTTTACAATCACTGCACAGTACAGAAGGGAGCGACTGTTAATGGGAGCTCTGTTAGTGAAGTCCTCCGACGCCCCAAGATAAACTGGACTGTCCCTTTAACTATAAATATGCAGAGAAAGGGGAGTCCCTGTCTCTTGAAATATCTGCCCCATTCCCCCAGGCAGTGGGAGGAGGAACAGCGCATGGTCTCTTTATTTTAGACTGTTTCTTAAACGATAAGGGGTTATGGGGACCAGGCGGGGAAGTGGAGCTGAGTCCATGAACAGATCAGCCATGATCTTATTGAATGGCGGAGCAGGCTCGAGGGGCCGTATGGCCTACTCCTGTTCCCATTTCTTATGTTCTTATGTACTCGCATTGTGACACCAAATCCAGGCACCACTTAAACTGAGACACCAAACCCAGGGACCACTTACATTGTGACACCAAATCCAGAAACCACTTACACTGAGACAGTAAATTCAGGGATCACTGATCATCATCATAGGCAGTCCCTTGAAATCGAGGAAGACTTGCTTCCACTCTAAAAGTGAGCCCCCAGTTAATTGTACCGTCCAATATGGGAATTACAGTCTCTGTCGCAGACGGGTCAGACAGTCACTGGAGGAAAGGGCGGGTAGGGAGTCTGGTTTGCCGTACACTCCTTCCGCTGCCTGCGCTTGTTTTCTGCATGCCCTTGGCGATGAGACTCGAGGTGCCCAGCACTCTCCCAGATGCTCCTCCTCCACTCAGGGTGGTCTTTGGCCAGGGACTCTTAGGTGTCAGTGGGGATGTTGTACTTTATCAAGGAGGCTTTGAGGGTGTCCTTGAAACGTTCCCTCTCAAAAACAGCAAAGAGAATTATGAAGTCAGAACATTTCGAAGGCAGAACATGCAGTAACCGCATTCAAAAAAGTGTTAAACAATATACAAAATAACGGATTTACAGTCTTTAGCAAGATAGTTCTTTCAAGGGTTGGTTGAAAGGAACGTCAGATGAGTGTAATGTGAGATACTCCGGTTCAGTCTATGGCACCAACAAGCCGTATACTCAAATGGAACAACCTTGGGACTTGATGTTGTAAAAGATTAACTGGGTGAGAAGTGAAATAATCCAGAGTAAGAAAAGGCCCACAATGGAACCGTCGGTAAGGGAACATTAATTAGTGTCCTCTTATTATGGAGAAATCAAATATTCAACACACTATGTTTGTAAAAAGCTGATTTATTCAATAGGATATTAATCTCCAGCTCACGTACAGGGCTTTATTAACATCAGCACAAAGTCTAACCGTGGTTCAGTGGCCAATGCAATCAGAATAAATGCTGCTCTGTGAACGAATGCAGTCCATCAATGGCGTGGGACGATACCCAGCATTCACCGCGGGAAGAATGTGCCGCACCCAGACGACAGCAGCTCAGTGCGCAGGCACGGGCCCTGACTGGGTTTGGAGCATGCGCGGTGCGTGTGATGGCGGACCAGACATGCAAAACATGTGCTTCGAAGAAACGATCCTTTTCAACGGGAAGCAGAGGAGCAATGGACCAGCGCCTCGCGGGGAAGGCTTCGTAAACAAGTGGTGCCCGCCGCAAGCCCTGAATAATAACGGGAATATCGGCGGTTGCAGCTTCGGGGCTTTCTCCCGGTCACAGGCCCAGGTTAACGGCGGCCATCTTTGTGCAGGAAGTCAGGTTCAACGCTCCGACATCTTGATTCAGTGAGTAGCAAAGCGCATGTGCGGCCATCTTGGTGCAGGAATAAAGTGAGTGATGTCAGTGTCTGTTTGCAACCGGGTCCTAGTGGGTAAAGGAATATTAGATATTTTATTCTCACTCTCCACACCTCGGATTTCTTACCATCTCCTAAAGGCGTTACTTAGTGCCGAGCTAACATGAGAAATAGGGGTAGGCCATTCGGCCTTTCGAGCCTGCTCCGCCATTTAATACGATCATGGCTGATCCGGTCATGGACTCAAGTCCACTTCCCCATAACCCCTTATCGGTTAAGAAACTGTCTATCTCTGTCTCAGATGTATTCAATGTCCCAGCTTCTACAGCTCTCTGAGGCAGCGAGTGCCATAGATTTACAACCCTCTGAGAGAAGAAATTTCTCCTTCTCACAGTTTTAAATGGGCAGCCCTTTATTCTAAAATTATGCTCCCTCGTTCTAATCTCCCCTATCTGTGGAAACATCCTCTCTGCTTCCACCTTGTCATCTTATTTATTTCGATAAGATCACCTCTCATTCTTCTGAATTCCAATGAGTAGAGGCCCAACCTTCTCAACCTTTCCTCATGTCATCTCCAGAATCAGACTAGTGAACATTCTCTGAACTGCCTCCAAAGCAAGTATATCTTTTCTTAAATACGGAAACCAAAACTGTACACAGGCCTTCCATTCGCCTTCCTGATCACTTGCTGGACCTGTATACTAACTTTTTGTGTTTCATGCACCAGGACCCCTCGGTCCCACTATACTGCAGCACTTTGCAATTTTTCTCCTTTTAAATAATAACATGCTCCTCGATTTTTTTCTGCCAAAGTGCATAACCTCATACTTTTCAACATTATACTCCATCTGCCAAATTTTTGCCCACTCACTTAGCCTGTCTATGTCCTTTTGCAGGTTTTTTGTGTTCTCTTCACATATTGCTAGTCCTTGTATCTTTGTATCGTCAGCAAACTTGACTACATTACACTCGGTCCCTTCATCCAAGTTGTTAATATAGATTGTAAATAGTTGGGCTCCCAGCACTAATCCCTGTGGCACCCCACTAGTTACTGATTGCCAACCCAAGAATGAACCATTTATCCCGACTCTCTATTTTCTGTTAGTTAACCAATCCTCTATCCATGCTAATATATTACCCCCAACCCCATGATCATTTATCTTGTGCAGTAACCTTTTATGTGGCACCTTGGCAAATGTCTTCCGGAAGTCCAAATACACCACATCCACTGGTTCCCCTTTATCCATCATGTTAATTATATCCTCAAAGAATTCCAGCAAATTTGTCAAATATGGCTTCCCCTTCATTTACGGTTTATGTCCCACACAAGTAACAAAAAAGCCCCAGAGCTGTTCACTCACTGGGTTAGAATCCACATGTACAGTCCTAGGGTTAGAATCCCCATGTCCAGACCCAGGGTTAGAATCACCATATACAGTCCCAGGCCTGGAATTCCCATATACAGTCCCAGGGTTAGAATCCCCATGTGGAGTCCCAGGGTTAGAATCCCCATGTGGAGTCCCAGGGTTAGAATCCCCATGTGGAGTCCCAGGGTTAGAATCCCCATGTACAGTCCCAGGGTTAGAATCCCCATGTACAGGCTCAGGGATCAGCGTGTTCTGCAACCAATCGCGGTGCTTGAGGGGTGGATCGTGAGTCGGCCTGTCAGGTGGGTCAGTATGAACCCGTTAAACAATTTATCCTTTAACATTTAAATCCTATTATGAGGCTCAGACACTTCAGTACCAAGTGGACTAGGTGTTTAAAGGTCAGTCAATTCCCTCTTTCCATGTCGCTGTTAGTTAAAGGTACAGAGATTGATTTCCCCTCATTATGCATTTGTAGTAGTTAAAGTAACATCCTTCCTGTTGGTAGTGAATCACATGCTGGGTGGGCAAGATGGCTGGTAGCATCAGCATTTAAAATACTCATCCTCTTGTTCAAATCTCTCCCCTCCCTTTCTCTATAATCTCTTCCAGCCCACTAACTCTCTTAATAGGCTGGGTTTGTTTTCTTTGGAACAGAGGAATCTGAGGGGATAACTTAATGTGTATAAAATTATGAGAGGCCTAGTTAGAGTGGATAGGAAGGACCTATTTTCCTTCGCAGAGGGGTTAACAACCAGTGGGCATAGATTTAATGTAATTGGTAAGAGGTTTAGATGCAATTTGAGGAGAAATTTCTGCACCCAGAGGGTGGTGGGGTCTGAAACTCACTGCCTGAAAGGGCGGTAGAGGCAGAAACCCTCACCACATTTATAAATATTTGGATGTGCACTTAAATTGCCATAACCTACAAGGCTATGGACCAAGAGCTGGAAAGTGGGATTAGGCTGGATAGCTCTTTGCCGACTGGTGCGGACACGATGGGCCGAAATGTTCTCCTTCCGTGCTGTAAATTTCTATAATTATATAATAAGCAGAAACAATCTTCAGTGTCAGAAAGGTCGGTAACCAGAGGACACGGATTTAAGGTGATTGGCAAATGAACCTGATGCTGCATGAGGGCATAAAATTAAGCTGTGAGTGGTTATGGCCTGGAACGCACTGCCTGTAAGGGTGGTGGAAGCAGATTCACACGTTACTTTTAAAAGGGATTTGAGTTGGAAAGATTTGCAGAGTTTTGAGGCAAGAACAGGGGAGTGGGATTAATGCCACAGCTGAGGAGAAGCAAGAGAGGAAAGAATATTCCAGATAAACTAGAACTGTCTGTTCAGAATTTCGATCCTGGCAGGGCAGTGCAGCTCAGTCCCATGGAATGTACATCCTGGGCAGGGTAGGTCAGTCCATGGAATGTACACCCTGGGCAGGGTAGGTCAGTCCATGGAATGTACACCCTGGGCAGGGTAGGTCAGTCCATGGAATGTACACCCTGGGCAGGGTAGGTCAGTCCCACGGAATGTACACCCTGGGCAGGGTAGGTCAGTCCATGGAATGTACACCCTGGGCAGGGTAGGTCAGTCCATGGAATGTACACCCTGGGCAGGGTAGGTCAGTCCCACGGAATGTACACCCTGGGCAGGGTAGGTCAGTCCATGGAATGTACACCCTGGGCAGGGTAGGTCAGTCCCACGGAATGTACACCCTGGGCAGGGTAGGTCAGTCCCACGGAATGTACACCCTGGGCAGGATAGGTCAGTCCATGGAATGTACACCCTGGGCAGGGCAGCTCAGTCCCATGGAATGTACATCCTGGGTAGGGTAGGTCAGTCCCATGGAATGTACACCCTGGGCAGGGTAGGTCAGTCCATGGAATGTACACCCTGGATAGGGTAGGTCAGTCCATGGAATGTACACCCTGGGTAGGGTAGGTCAGTCCATGGAATGTACACCCTGGGCAGGGTAGGTCAGTCCATGGAATGTACACCCTGGGCAGGGTAGGTCAGTCCCATGGAATGTACACCCTGGGCAGGGTAGATCAGTCCATGGAATGTACACCCTGGGCAGGGTAGGTCAGTCCATGGAATGTACACTCTGGGCAGGGTAGGTCAGTCCATGGAATGTACATCCTGGGCAGGGTAGGTCAGTCCATGGAATGTACATCCTGGGCAGTGTAGGTCAGTCCATGGAATGTACACCCTGGGCAGGGTAGGTCAGTCCATGGAATGTACACCCTGGGCAGGGTAGGTCAGTCCATGGAATGTACACCCTGGGCAGGGTAGGTCAGTCCATGGAATGTACACCCTGGGCCATGTGGGAAGTCCTCGATGACCATGTTGTGGGAAGTATCACCAGCTGGAGCAGCTCGAGCCCCGGGTTCTGGAGCTGTGCGGCTGCTAGCGTCACTGCAGTGCATCTGCGACGCTGAGAACTTCGAGGAAAGCACGGTTCAGCAGGTGGTCACCCCACAGCTTAAACGTGTGCAGGCATAGAGGGAATTGGAGACCGCCAGACAGAAAAGGAGGACTAGGCAGGTAGGGCAAGATTTCACTGACTCGCTAACCGCTTTTCAGTTCTGGATACTGGTGAGCACGATGGTTGCTCTGGGGAGTGCAGCTCACGCCAAGTCCACAGCACCATGGGTGGCTCAGCTGCACAGGAGAGAAGGAAGAAGAGTGGAAGAGCAATAGTGATAGGGATTTCAATAGTTAGGGGAACAGGCAGGTGCTTCTGCAGCTGCAGACGTGACTCCAGGGTTGGTATGTTGCCTCCCTGGTGCAAGGGTCAAGGTTGTCACTGAACGGTTGTATCATCAGCAAACTTGGCTACATTACACTCGGTCCCTCCATCCAAATCATTAATACAGATTGTAAATAGTGAGGCCCCAGCACCGATCCCTGTGGCACTCCATTAGTTACTGTTTGCCAACAGGAAAATGATCGATTTATCCTGACTCTGTTTTCTGTTCATTAGCCAATCCTCTATCCAAGCTATTCATTAACCCTAACCCGTGGACTTCTGGAAATCCAAATACACCATATCCACTGCTTCCCCCTTATCCACCCTTCTCGTTACATCCTCAAAGAACTCCACCAAATTTGTCAAACATGATTTCCCTTCCATGAAACCATGCTGACTCTGCTTGACTGAATTATGCTTTTCCAAATGTCCTACTACTGCTTCCTTAATAATGGACTCCAGCATTTTCCCAATGACAGATGTTAGTCTATAGTTTCCTGCTTTCTATCTGCCTCTTTTTTAAATAGGGGCGTTACATTTGCGATTTTCCAATCCGTTGGGACCTCCATAGAATCCAGGGAATTTTGGTAGATTACAACCAATGCATCCACTATCTCTGCAGCCAATTCTTTTAAGACCCTAGGATGCAAGCTATCAGGTCCAGGAGACTTGTCCGCCTTTAGTCCCATTATTTTACAGAATACTTCTTCTTTAGTGACAGTGATTTTTTTTAAGTTCCTCCCTCTCTATAGCCCCTTGATCTTCCATTATTGGGATGTTTTTAGTGTCTTCTACCATGAAGACCGACACAAAATATTTGTTCAAAGTCTCTGCCATTTCCATGTTCCCCATTATTAATTCCCCAGTCTCATCCTCTAAGGGACCAACATTTACTTTAGCCACTCGCTTCCTTTTTATGTACTTGTAGAAACTCTTGCTATCTGTTTTTATATTTCTTGCTAGTTTACTTTCATAATCTATCTACTCTCTCTTTATTATTGTTTTCGTCGTTCTTTGCTGGTTTTTAAAAATTTCCCAATCCTCTGGCCTCCCACTAATCTTGGCCACTTTGTATGCCATTGTTTTCAATTTGATACCATCCTTCATTTCCTTAGTTAGCCACGGAAGGTTATCCCTTTTCTTCAAGTCTTTCCTTCTCATTAGAATATATTTGTGTTGAGAGATATGAAATATCTCTTTCAATGTCTGGCCACTGCTCATCAACCGTCTTACACTTTAAATCTATTTTCCCAGTCCACTTTAGCCAACTTTGCCTTCATACCTTTGTAGTCTCCTTTATTTAAGCTTAGGACACTGGTTTGAAATCCAACTTCCTCACCCTCCAACTGAATTTGAAATTCTACCATGTTATGGTCACTCTTTCCAAGAGGATCCTTTACTCAGATCATTTATTAATCCTGTAAAAATTATGAGGACAGGTTGCACAGACTAGGCTTGTATTCCCTTGAATATAGAAGATTATGGGATGATCTAATTGAGGTGTTTAAGATGATTAAAGGAGTTGATAGGATGGATGGAGAGAAACTATTTCCTCTGGTGAAGGAGTCCACAACAAGGGGACACAACCTTAAAATCAGAGCCAGGCCGTTCAGGGCTAATGTCAGGAAACGCTTCCTCACACTAATGCTGAGCGGCTGTTTCTCTTGGCTCGAGAGTCCAGAACCAGGGATCAGAGTCTCAGAACAAGGGGTCGGCCATTTAGGACTGAGATGAGGACAACTTTCTGTACTCAGAGGGTTGTGAATCTTTGGAATTCTCTACCTCAGAGGACTGTGGATGCTGAGTATATTCAGGGCTGAGATAGAGAGCTGTTTGGAATGAAAGGAATCCAGGGATATGGGGATAGTGCGGGAAAATGGAGCTGAAGTACAAGATCAGCCTTGATCTTATTGAATGACGCAGCAGGCTCGAGGGGCTGTATGGCCTACTCCTGCTCACATTCTTATGTTCTTAAAAGGTAGTAGAAATTTGGAACTCTGTTCCCCATAAAACGTAGACTGGGAGCCACTTGAAAATTCCAAAACTGAGATAGATAGATTTTCTTAGGCAGGTGTATTAAGAGTGATGGAACCAAGGCAGGTAGACAGAGTTAAGATACTGATCAGCTGAATGGTCTATTCCTGTTCATATGTTCCTACTTACAATGATAACTTTTGTAAACTCCTTTTAAAGGGAATTAGAAGGGGAGGATATGCAGACAGGATTAAACCTGAGCCCGTCCTGTTAATATGACTCAATCACACTGGGTGTCACCTTTACCCACTGAGCAATTGGGATGAGGGTCCAGTGACCCTGCTGGAAAATGTATGTGTGAGGCATCAGGTGAGAACAGTGGAATAGCCTGTCGGCACTCACTGTCGAGGTTCGCACAGAGAGATTGGGCATATGGGACACATATTGGAGAGAAACTGGTGTGTGTACAACTGAACCCAGCCAGAGTCAGCACCTTTTGCAGAGGAGAGGGAGAGGAGCCAGTGAGTGCAGCACTGAAACCAGCCAGAGTCGGCACCTTCAGGGGAGGAAAGAGAAGGGAACCAGTGCGTGTAGAACTGAACCCAGTCAGAATTGGTGGTGAAAACTGGGAGTGGAGGAGAAACAGTCTAGAAATGTGTGTTGATTTGGATTTCAGCACAGCAGGAGGGACAATGTGTGGGACAGGGATTTACAGCTTTGGAAGAACAAGAGAGGAAAGAATGTTCCATGGAAATTAGATGTGTCTATTCTGAATTTGTGTCTTGTGCGGACAGTGATGAGTTTTGTTATCTCCTTTTACAGCGTATTAGAAGGGGAGATTTTTAGACAGGAAACACAAACCAAACATCACGTCAAGATCTGACGGAGTCAAACGATTCATCAGGACCTGAATATCATCGGCCTTTGAAAGTGGAAGGAGAAATGTTTGCCTGTTCTGCTGTGGGAATAAATTTCAAATATCAGTGTGTGTGGAAAAGCACCGAGACACACACACCCGAGTGAGAGTGTTCCAGTGTAATGCCTGTGGAAAGAGCTTTAACTAGTTATACAGCCTTAAAAAACATCACACCATTCACAGCGGGGAGAAACTGTAAACGTGTTGTGTGTGTGGGCGAGGCTTCAACTGATCGTCCATCCTGGAGAGTCACAAGGATACCCGCACCACAGAGAAACTGTGGGAATGTGGGGACTGTGGGAAGATATTCAGGTCACCGTCTGCGCTGGAAATTCATCGACGCAATCATACTGGGGAGAGGCCGTTCACTTGCCCCGTGTGTGGGAAAGGATTCACTTGTTCATCCCACCTTGTAACTCACCAGCGAGTTCACACTGGGGAGAGACCGTTCACCTGCTCTCACTGTGCAAAGGGATTCACTCAGTCATCTACCCTGCGGACACACCAGCGAGTTCACACTGGGGAGAGACCATTCACCTGCTCATTGTGTGGGAAGGGATTCACTCGGTCATCCGACCTGCTGATACACCAGCGAGTTCACACTGGGGAGAGGCCGTTCTCCTGCTCTGAGTGTGGGAAGCGATTCATTTGCTCATCCCATCTGCTGACACATCAGCGAGTTCACACTGGGGAGAGGCCGTTCAGCTGCTCCGTGTGTGGGAAGAGATTCAATCAGTCATCCAACCTGCTGACACATCAGCGAGTTCACAAGTGACTGCAGGGGTTGGAACCTGCTGTTATTGCTGCTGTTAATCACATCCCGACTGAACCATGTTCATTCTGACAGTTGGGGTTTGTTTCTGCCGATAATAACCCTATAACTGGGCTGGGCTTTAATATTCTGGATATATTGCTGATTGTGTTCTCGGGGCTGTAGTGTCCATTTAAGAAATGCTGTGTGTTATTATTCCCTTTAATTCAGTGACTCTCAACAGAAATTTAGTTTGCAATAAAATTATGAACTTTTACTACAATGCTAAATTGATCTTTGTTCAAAATCTACAATAGTATAAAAGTTTCCACTGAATAAAATCTCCAATTAGAAAGAGCTTGCTGACAAATCTTACTGATTTGTACATTACACACAGTGGCCCCTCCATTATCCACCAGAAAGAAGGGGAATGGGAATTGGTGGGGAATCCATGTCCCTAAATGTTGTCCCTCCCGTCTGGTGTTGCAATCCCCTCGGCATGGGAATGGAGACAAGTCCAGACCAAAACTGTGTGCAGTACTTCAGGTGTGGTCTTACTAACGCCCTGTACAGTTGTAGCAGGACTTCCCTACTTTTATACTCCATCCCCCTTGCAATAAAGGCCAGCATTCCATTTACCTTCCTGATTACTTGTTGTATCTGATGGACCCACATCATCCATATGCCCGATACGAGACTCCCAGAGCAAGCGCTCTGCTCGGAGCTTCAACACGGCAAGCGAGCCCCAGGGGGGCAGGGGAAATGCTTCAAGGCGAGCCTCAAGGCCTCCTTATAGAAGTTCCACATCCCCACCGACACCTGCGATTCCCTGGTGCAAGATTGCTCAAAGTGGAAGAGAATAATCCATGAAGGCATCGAGCACTTCAAGTCTCTTCAGCTGAAGCAAGCAGAGACCAAGCGCATACGATGGAAGGAGCGCACGACAACCCAAGCACTTCAACAAACCGGCACTTCAACCAACGTATTTTCAAACAAACGTCTGTCCATCCTGCAGCAGAAACTGTAGCTCCCGCATTGGACTCAACAGACATCTGAGACCTCATTTTTAATGTGGAAGCAAGTCATCCTCGACTTCGAGGGACCTCCTATGATGATGATGGTGGGTTTATATCAGACAGGAGGAGATTGGTGTCATGGAGTGATAGCAGTTTACAACACAGAAGGTGACCATTCGGCCCATCGTGTCTGTGCGGCTGAAAAAGAGCTATCCAACCTAATCCCACTTTCCAGCTCTTGGTCCGTAGTCCTGCAGGTTACGGCACTTCCAGTGCATATCCAAGTACTTTGGTAAACGTGATGAGGGTTTCTGCCTCTACTACTCTTTCAGGCAGTAAGTTCCAGACTCCCACCTCCCTCTGGAGGTTATGCTAGAACTATGTAAAACACTAGTTAGGCCACAGCTACCGTAATCACACAGTTCTGGTCACCACATTAAAGGAAATATATGATTGCACTGGAGAGGGTACAGAGGAGATTTATGAGGATGTTAGCTGGACTGAAGAATTTTAGCTATGAGGAAAGTTTGGATGGGCTGATGTTATTTTCTTTGGGATAGAGGAGGCTGAGGGTCAACTTAATTGAGGTGTATGAAATTATGAGGGTCCCAGATGGAGTGGATGGGAAGGACAAAAGAATATAAGAAAAATAAATAGGAGCAGGAGTAGGCCTTTAGCATCACACCTGCAAACCTGGTTTCAATTTAAATTTGAATCCACTCAACAAATGCATAAAAATATGTACAAGTAAACCGATCACATCAAATAATTAGCACAGATTTAGAGTCACCAAGATGAACAAGTAAACACATCACGGGCCAATAAACCAGCTCTATATTCACAGGAGAAAGTCTGTTATCTAACTCCTCGAATGTCAGTTGGTGAGATGAGACTGAATCACTTTATATACACAACATCATCCATTCCCACTGTCCCCACATTTACAGTGTTGAGTCAGGTGGGATCACCAGTCTCACAGGCTGAACGATTGGTTGAAGGTGTATCCACACACACAACATGTTCCTGTTTCTCCCCACTGTGATTGGTATTTTTACAAAGGCTGATGATAAGGTGATCCTGATCAATCCGGGAATCTCAAATCTTGACACGATGTTTGGTTTGAGTTTCCCAGCTGCAGATCTTCCCCTTCTAATACCCTGCAAATAAATGGTGGTTACTAACATTGTTACTGTAAGTACAGGATAGAAATTCAGAACAGGCAATTCTAGATTCTATACAACATTCTGTCCCTCCTAACCTGTAAATTCCTTATTCTAGATACTCTTCCTCCATCCTCACTGTCTAAAATCAACATTCATAAGAACATATGAAATAGGAGCAAGAGTAGACCATTTGGCCCCTTGAGCCTACTGCACCATTCAATAAGATCATTGCTGATCTGATCATGGACTGAGCTCCAATTCTCTGCCCGCTCCCCATAACCACTTATCCCCTTATCGTTCAAAAATCTGTCTATCTCCGCCTTAAATATATTCAATGAGCGAGCTTCCACAGCTCTCTGGGGCCAAGAACTCCATAGATTTACAACCCTCTGAGAGTTCTCCTCATTTCAGCTTTAAATGTGCGGCCCCTTAGTCTAAGACTATGTCCTCTAGTTTTAGTTTCCCCTATGAGTAGAAATATCCTCTCTGCATCCACCTTGTTGAGTCCCCTCATTATCTTATAAGTTTCAATAAGATCACCTCTCATTCTTCTGAACTCCAGTGTGTATAGTCCCAACCTACTCAATCTATCCTCATAAGTCAACCCCCTCATCTCCAGAATCAACCTAGTGAACCTTCTCTGAATAGCCTTCAATGCAAGTATTTCCCTCCTTAAATACAGAGACCAAAGCTCTATGCAGTCATCAAGGTGTGGCCTCACCAATACCCTGTACAGTTGCAGCAGGACTTCTCTGCTTTTATGCTCTATCCCTCTTGCAATAAAGACCAACATTCCATTTGCCTTCCTGATTATTGCTGTACCTACATACTAACTTCTTGTGTTTCATGCACAAGGACCCCCAGGTCCCTCTGTACTGCAACACTTTGCAATTTTTCTCCATTTAAATTATAATTTGCTTTTCTATTTTTTCTGTCAAAGTGGATAACCTCACATTTTCCCACATTATATTTCATCTGCCAAATTTTTGCCCACTTACTTAGCCTGTCTATCCCTTTGCAGATTTGTCATGTCCTCCTCACAATTTGTTTTCCCACCTATCTTTGTATCATCAGCAAACTTGGCTACTTTACACTCGGTCGCTTCATCCAAATCATTAATATAGATTGTAAATATTCAAGGGCCCAGCACTGATTCCTTTGGCACCCCACTAGCCACTGTTTGCCAACTGGAAAATTACCAATTTATCCCGAATCTCTGTTTTCTATTAGTTGGCCAATCCTCTATCCATATGAATATATTACCCCCAACCCCTGAGCTTTTATCTTGTGCAGTAACCTCTTATGTGTCATCTTATCGAATGCCTTCTGAAAATCCAAATACACCTCATCCACTGGGTCCACCTTATCCACCCTGCTTGTTACATCCTCAAAGAATTTGTCAAACATGATTTCATTTTCCAATTGTCCCGCTACTGCTTCCTTAATAATGTACTCCAGCTTTTTCCCAAAGACAGCTGTTACGCTAACTGGTCTATAGTTTCCTGCTTTTTGTCTGTCTCCTTTTTTGATAAGGGTGTTACATTTACGGGTTTCCAATCTGCTGAGACCGCCCCAGCACCCAGGGAATTTTGGTAGATTATAACCAATGTTCTTTGCTGGCTTTTAAAAATGTCATTTCAGCATCTGAGATTTATTATCTCCAGAAAGTACAGAAAAGTACTGGGTGCAATTCCACAAACATTACTTAAGCTCTAGTGCCTCAGTCAACTCAGTGAGTGCCAACAGGATTTCCACTGTGGCAGGCAACTCAGCCTCAAATCCTGTCCTCCAATGACATCCACACAGTTGAGGTCACTGGATCAGTATGAAGAGCAGGGGCACTAGCTGATTTTTTAATCTCTTATTTAGCCCAATGGTACTGGTTCCAATTATAGCCGTAAACTGCTGCCTTGGCTGAGATCAGCTAACAGCCCAGATCTAGGATCGAACTTGGGACCTTCCAAGTCAGTACAGCAGTTTGTTCTAAAATTTGGGGGTTGGGGGTGCGTGAGAATAGAATATTTTGAAACAAATTTTACTCCACCCTTAAATGAAATCTTCGTCACACTGCTCAATTCTGAAGTCTTTCCAAATTATACAAAATTATACAATTATACAATGGATAATCAAAAACAGTGAGATATTTTAGAAAGGCTCAAGTCACTGAAATTGACACCTCTACAATCACTGCACAGTATAAAGGGACTGACTGTTAATGGGAGCTCGGTTCATGAAGTTGCCTGACACCCTAAGATAAACTGGACTGTCCCTTTAACTCTAAATATTCAGAGAAAGGGGAGTTTCTGTCCATTTAAATATCTGCTCTATTCCCCCAGGCAGTGGGAGGAGGAATAGCGTGAATTAGGTTATTGGTTATTGTCAGAAGCACTTTTCAGACAGGCTAATAATTGGATGTATCCAGCACAACAAATGTATCCATCTGTTCTTGTTCCAAAATCCCCAAATCTAATGCCCCTAATTAAATGTTCGGTGAGATTTGTAGAGATGTGTTGGAAGGGAGGAAATGAGGCTTGCAGGAAAGAAGGTACAGTTTATGAGGCTGTTTTGAGACTCGCCTGCATGAGGTTAAAAGCATAAAATGAAAAAGGGCTCAACCAATGACACTTATATTGTCAATAATGCTTTCCAAGTTAATCACTTTCTCCTAAGCCTCATCATTATCATCATAGACAATCTCTCAAAATCGAGGAAGACTTGCTTCCACTCTAAAAGTGAGTTCTCAGGTGACTGTACAGTCCAATACGGGAATTACAGTCGCTGGCACAGGTGGGACAGACAGTTGTGAAGGAAAGGGTGGGTGGGGAGTCTGGTTTGCCACACGCTCCTTCCGCTGTCTGCACTTGTTTTCTGCATGTTCTCGGCGACGAGATTCAAGGTGCTCATTGCCCTCCCGGATGCTCTTCCTCCACTTATGGTGGTCTTTGGCCAGGGATTCCCAGGTGCCTATTGACTACCCCAACCACTAATCCCATTCCTAACAAATAACCACAGCCACTAACCATGAAACCTGCACCCAAACACCAGGCCCTAAGCAAGGATTGTTGACGGATCAGTGGGGCAACTAAAGACCTGATGATGGAAGTATTTAAACAATTATCTTGTTGCAAGAAATACTGCAAGGTACGTTAGTAACAAGTACTTATATCAACAAAACTATCAAAATCAGCAAAGTCAATTACAAAGAGCATACATTTCAAAGACTATTACATGCAGTAACTGCATTCAAAAAGCATTAAACAATATACAAAATAACAGATTTACAGTCTTAAGCAAGATAATTCTTTCTATGGTTGATTGAAAGAAACATCAGGTGTGTGTAAAGTGAGACACACCAGTTCAGTCGATGTCACCCACAAGCTGTATACTCAAACAGAACAACCTTGCGATTTGATGTCGTAAAAGATGAACTGGGTGAGAAGTGAAATAATCTGGAGTAAGAAAAGGCCCAAATGGAACAGTCGGTAACAGAACATGAATTAGAGTCCTCTTATTATGGATAAATCCAATATTCAACACACTGTGTTTGAAACAAGCTGATGTATTCAATATTTATACAGGATATTAATCTTCAGCTCAGATATAGGGATTATTAAGATCACCAGAAACAAACAATAACTGCCAGAATGAACATGGTTCAGTGCCCAATACAATCCCAGCAAATCATATTTATTCACCAATGCAGCCTCTCAAGTGCAGGGTAATGACCCAGCATTCCCCGCGGGAGAAAATGTGCTGCACCCAGACTACAGGAGCTCAGTGCGCAGGCGCGAGTCCTGGCTGGGTTTGGAGCATGTGCGGTGCGTGTAATAGTGGAGGCGGTCCACGAAACCTGCGTTCCACAAAAGTGATCATTTTGAGCAGGACGGAGGGGAGTAATGGTCCAGCGGGGAGTGGAGCAAGCTTCATAAACAACTGGTGCCCGCCGCAAGCCTGGAATAATAATCGGAGTATCGGCAGTTGTAGCTTCGGTGCTTTCTCCCGTTCACACGCCCAGGATAACGATGGCCATCTTTGTACAGGAAGGCAAGTTCAACGCTCCGCCATTTTGATTAAGTGAGTCACAACGCGCATGCGCGGCTATCTTGCTGCAGGAAAAAAGTGAGTGAAATCAGTGTATTTCCAACCAGTCCTAGTGGGTAAAGAAATGTCTTGATATTTTGAGAGAATAAAACACCTCGGATTTCTCACCATCTCTATTAAAGGCTCTGCTTAGCGCCGACCTTATGGTTTACGTCCCACACAATTGTAACTAAGAAGCCCCAGAGCAGTTCACTCCTTGGGTTGGAATCCCCATGTACAGTCCCAGGGTTGGAATTCCCACGGAGAGTCTCAGGGTTGCAATCCCCACGTACAGTCCCAGGGTTGGAATCCTCATGTACAGTCCCAGGGTTGGAATCCCCATGTACAGTCCCAGGGTTAGAATCCCCATGTACAGTCCTGGGATTGGCATCCCCATTTACAGGGCCCGAGTCTCAGTCGCCGGGCCCCGGGCAACACCAAGTGCGGCTCTCAGGCCTGAGTCAGAGCCGCTGGGCCTGGCGCCAGCAAATCCCGGGGGCAGTGCCTCCTCCACAACAGGAAAACAACAACTTGCATTTATACAGCAGGCCCGGCAATTCCCAGCCGCTCTGTGTCAGGGTGGGCGCTGGATGCAGAAGTCGGCCCCTGGCCGCCTGTCTGTTTGTTGCATCAGTTTGCAGAGGGGAGAAAAACTGCTGGGTTTAATCCCCAGTGGGACCAACAATTTCCCATGTGGGACTGTCAAGGGAGGTGGGTTCGCTACCCTGAAGGATATTAGTGACCAGTTGGGTTTTTACGACAATCCATCAGCTTTCATGGTTACTGTTTCTAGTGCCGGCCAGGTTTATTAAACTCAATTTCACACCATGCCTTTGTGTTTATGTGGGCTCTCTCACCCTCCCTTTGTCCTGTTTCAAATTTATTTTACAGTGTGTTAAAAGGGGAGGATTTATAGAATGACAGCTCAAACCAAACATCACATCAGGTTCAGACAGAGTTACTCGATTCACCGGAACCGGAATATCATTGGCCTTTGATCATGGAAGCAAAAAGCACCATTCACAGTGGGGAGAAACGGTACACGTGCTCTGTGTGTGGACAAGGCTTCAGCCGATCATCCAACCTGGAGAGACACAAGCGCAGTCACACTGGGACAAACCGTGTAAATGTGGGGATTTTGGGAAACGTTTCAACTACCCGTCCCAGCTGGAAACACATCGGCGAGTTCACACTGGGGAGAGGCTGTT
This sequence comes from Pristiophorus japonicus, assembly GCF_044704955.1. Classification (NCBI taxonomy): domain Eukaryota; kingdom Metazoa; phylum Chordata; class Chondrichthyes; family Pristiophoridae; genus Pristiophorus; species Pristiophorus japonicus. The sequence continues at coordinate 804,940 of NW_027251257.1, forward strand.
CACCTGCTCTGAGTGTGGAAGGATTTCACTGATTCATCCACCCTGCTGAGACACAAGCGATTTCCCATTGGTGAGAGACCGTTCACCTGCTCTGAGTGTGGGAAGGAATTCACTCAGTCATCCAGCCTGCTGATACACCGGCGAATTCACACTGGGGAGATACCATTCACCTGCTCTGAGTGTGGGAAGAGATTCATTCAGTCATCTGACTTGCTGGCACATCAGTGAGTTCACACCGGGGACAGGCCGTTCACCTGCTCTGAGTGTGGGAAGAGATTCACTCAGTCATCCCACCTGCTGAGACACCAGCGATCTCACAAGTGACTGCAGGGTTGGATTCTGCTGTTATTGCTGCTTTTAATCGCATCAAGGACTGAATCGTGTTCATTCTGTCAGTTGCGGTTTATTACTGCTGATAGAAACATAGAAAATAGGTGCAGGAGCAGGCCATTCAGCCCTTCTAGCCTGCACCGCCATTCAATGAGTTCATGGCTGAACATGAAACTTCAGTACCCCCTTCCTGCTTTCTCGCCATAACCCTTGATCCCCCGAGTAGTAAGGACTTCATCTAACTCCCTTTTGAATATACTTAGTGAATTGGCCTCAACTACTTTCTGTGGTAGAGAATTCCACAGGTTCACCACTCTCTGGGTGAAGAAGTTTCTCCTCATCTCGGTCCTAAATGGCTTACCCCTTATCCTCAGACTGTGACCCCTGGTCCTGGACTTCCCCAACATTGGGAACATTCTTCCTGCATCTAACCTATCTAAACCCGTCAGAATTTTAAACGTTTCCATGAGGTCCCCTCTCATTCTTCTGAACTCCAGTGAATACAAGCCCAGTTGATCCAGTCTTTCTTGATAGGTCAGTCCTGCCATCCCGGGAATCAGTCTGGTGAATCTTCGCGGCACTCCCTCAATAGCAAGAATGTCCTTCCTCAAGTTAGGAAACCAAAACTGTACACAATACTCCAGGTGTGGCCTCACCTAGGCCCTGTACAACTGTAGCAACACCTCCCTGCCCCTGTATTCAAATCCCCTCGCTATGAAGGCCAACATGCCATTTGCTTTCTTAACCGCCTGCTGTACCTGCATGCTAACCTTCAATGACTGATGCACCATGACACCCAGGTCTCGTTGCACCTTCCCTTTTCCTAATCTGTCACCATTCAGATAATAGTCTGTCTCTCTGTTTTTACCACCAAAGTGGATAACCTCACATTTATTCACATTATACTTCATCTGCCATGCATTTGCCCATTCACCTAACCTATCCAAGTCACTCTGCAGCCTAATAGCATCCTACTCGCAGCTCACACTGCCACCCAACTTAGTGTCATCCGCAAATTTGGAGATACTGCATTTAATCCCCTCGTCTAAATCATTAATGTACAATATAAACAGCTGGGGCCCCAGCACAAAACCTTGTGGCACCCCACTAGTCACTGCCTGCCATTCTGAAAAGTACCCGTTTACTCCTACTCTTTGCTTCCTGTCTGACAACCAGTTCTCAATCCACGTCAGCACACTACCCCCAATCCCATGTGCTTTAACTTTGCACATTAATCTCTTGTGTGGGACCTTGTCGAAAGCCTTCTGAAAGTCCAAATATACCACATCAACTGGTTCTCCTTTGTCCACTTTACTGGAAACATCCTCAAAAAATTCCAGAAGATTTGTCAAGCATGATTTCCCTTTCACAAATCCATGCTGACTTGGACCTATCATGTCACCATTTTCCAGATGCACTGCTATGACATCCTTAATAATTGATTCCATCATTTTACCCACTACTGAGGTCAGGCTGACCGGTCTATAATTCCCTGCTTTCTCTCTCCCTCCTTTTTTAAAAAGTGGGGTTACATTGGCTACCCTCCACTCCATAGGAACTGATCCAGAGTCAATGGAATGTTGGAAAATGACTGTCAACGCATCCACTATTTCCAAGGCCACCTCCTTAAGTACTCTGGGATGCAGTCCATCAGGCCCTGGGGATTTATCGGCCTTCAATCCCATCAATTTCCCCAACACAATTTCCCGACTAATAAAGATTTCCCTCAGTTCCTCCTCCTTAATAGACCCTCTGACCCCTTTTATATCCGGAAGGTTGTTTGTGTCCTCCTTAGTGAATACCGAACCAAAGTACTTGTTCAATTGGTCTGCCATTTCTTTGTTCCCCGTTATGACTTCCCCTGATTCTGACTGCAGGGGACCTACATTTGTCTTTACTAACCTTTTTCTCTTTACATATCTATAGAAACTTTTGCAATCCGCCTTCATAACTGGGCTGGCGTTTAACATCATGCGGTTGGTGGTAATATATTAATGTGGATAGAGGATTGGCCAACTAACAAAAAACAGAGAGTCGGAATAAATGGGTCATTTTCAGGCTGGAAAACTGTAACTAGTGGGGTGCCACAGGGATCAGTGCTGGGGCCTCAACTATTTACAATTTATATAAATGACTTGGATGAAGGGACCAAGTATAACATAGATAGATTTTCTGATGATACAAAGATAGGTGGGAAAGCATGTTGTGAGGAGGCCATAAAGAATCTATAAAGGGATATAGATAGGCTCAGCTGGTGGGCAAAAATTTGGCAGATGGAGTATAATGTGAGAAAATGTCAAGTTATCCACTTCGGTTGGAAAAATAAAAAAGCAAATTACTATTTAAATGGGGAGAGATTACTAAATGCTGCAGTACAGAGGGATCTGGGGGTACTTGTACATGAAACATAAGAAGTTAGCATGCAGGTACAGCAACTAATTAGGAAGGCAAATGGAATGTTGGCCTTTATTGCAAGGGAGATAGAGTATAAAAGCAGAGAAGTCTTGCTCCAACTGTACAGGGTATTGATAAGACCACACCTGGAGTACTGTGTACAGTTTTGGTCTCCTTATTTAAGGAAGGATATAGTTGCATTGGAGGCAGTTCAAAGAAGGTTCATGAGGTTGATGCCTGAGATAAAGGGGTTGTCATATGAAGAGAGGTTGAGAAGGTTGGGCCTGTACTCATTGGAGTTTAGAAGAATGAGAGGTGATCTAATTGAAACATAAGATTCTGAGGGGGCTGGACAGGGTAGATGCAGAGAAGATGTTTTCCTTCATGGGGGAATCTAGATCTCGGGGGCATAGTTTCAGAATAACGGGTTGCCCATTTAAGACATAAATTAGGAGGAATTTCTTCTCTGAGTGTCGTGAAGCTTTGGAATTCTCTACCCCAGGAAGCTGTGGAGACTGGATCAGGTGGGGATAGACAGATTTTTGAATGATGAATGAGTCAATGGTTATGGGGAGCGGGTGGGGAAGCGGTGTTGAGGTGGGATCAGATCAGCCATGATCTTATTGAATGGCGGAGCAATCCTGAGGGCCAAATGGCCTATTCATGCTGCTATTTCTTATGTTCTTATGTTCTATGTTTCAAATAACAGAGCGTGTCGATATTTAATGTCTCCAAGATAAGAGGAGACTAATTGATATCCTGTTACTGACCTCTCCATTTTGGGCCTTTTCTCCTTTATAACTCTACATTATTTCAGTTCTCAAACTTGTTTGTTACTCTCATGGACAATTCCAGCCCCGCATAGCTTCCAGATTATCTTTCCTCGCCTAGGTATCCTGGGAAGGTCTCGGTAACATGACCGTGATTACTACACACAAAACCCAATTTGTTGATCACTTTCAACTACTGGACTTAGCGTGTGCCCTACAGCATCCCTATCACCTTCGTGTGTGAATAGAGCACCACGCCTGCAAACCTCGTCTTGAATTTAAGTCCACTCAGCAAATGTATTTAACAAAATATGAACAAGTAAATACATCACGGACCAAAAATCCAACTCCTTATTCACAGCAGGAAGCCTGTTGTCTAACTCCTCGAGTGAAGAAAATAAAGATCCCAAATGTAAGAGTCTCTTGTATTCTTTAATACTTTTCAAATCGTGACCAGTTCCTTCTTACTCTGGAATTCCCTGTCTCTGTGGGAGTCGATATTGGTCAAAAACTGCTGGTTGGAAATTTCTAAAAAATTTTTCTCTGAGTTTCAAGCTGACCAGTTCCTTCTCTCTGAGAATCTCCAAGGAGACTCTTTGATTTAAACACAGCTCTGCCCTCTCCGGGATTAGAGTTACGGGGAATTTGAACCTGGCCACTCAGATTTAAAAGGGCCTATCAGTGATATACAGACTGAACCAGCCTGTAAATGAAACATATAACAATGAGGCTGAAATTCCACCTTTGTGTGCCGGGGGTGCAGGCAGTGCTGGGCAGAGGGAGCAGCAAACCGGCTTCAGAGTGGGCTCACTGACTTTGCCCTTCCCCAGGGTTTTGCGATGAGCATGTACCTGTCTTGTGAGTGATTGATGGGACAGTGTAGAGGCAGCTTTACTCTGTATTTAACCCATGATATACCTGTCCTAGGAGTGTTTGATGGGACAGTGTAGTGGAGGCTTTACTCTGTATCTAACCCAGGCTGTTCCTGCCCTAATATTGTTTGATGGGATCTTATAGAGGGAGCTTTACTCTGTATCTAAGACATACTATACCTGCCCTGGGAGTGTCTGATGGGACAATGTAGAGGGAGCTTTACTCTGTATCTAATTCCTGCTGCAGCTAATCTGGGGGTGTTTGATGGGACAGTCTGGAGGGAGCTTTTTCTGGAGGAAGCTTTACTCTGTATATTAATCTTACCGTACCTGCCCAACGAGTGTTTGATTGGACAGTGTAGAGAGAGATCAATTCGGCATCTCTTTTCTCATTCATTCATGAGATGTGGGTGTCGCTGGGATGGCCAGCATTTATTGCCCATCCCTAACTGTCCTTGAGAAGATGATGGTGAGCCGCCACCTTGAACCGCTGCAGTGCGTGCACTGAATGTACGCCCACAGTGCTGTTAGGGAGTTCAAGGATTTTGACCCAGTGACGGCGAAGGAGTGGCGATATATTTCCAAGTCAGGATGGTGTTTAAGTAGGAGGGGAGCTTGCAGGTAATGGTGTTCCCTTGCGCCTGCTGCCCTGGTCCTTGGTAGAGGTCACCTGTTTGGGAGGTGCTGCTGAAGAAGCTTTGGCGAGTTGCTGCAGTGCATCTTGTCAATCAGGGATTCTCAACCGGGTCCGCGAGAAGCTTTCAAGCAATCCGCCAAAAATTGTCTTTCGCACTTTGTGTGTGACAAGCAGCCCTTACACCGTGCGCTGGGTCACTTCCCATTGTGGGAGCAGCTGCAGGGGAAGTGTGTGGGGCGAGATGGGTCGAAGGCTGCACCTCGCTCACTGCCAACTCACTTGATCCAGATTCCTATCATCTTCATCCACCCTGCTGACTCTGTCTGCCCCTTACCCCATACAGGTCCAGGGTGGGGTTTATTGGAGGATGGACCATTCCCAATGATCCAGGGTGGGGTTTATTGGAAGATGAACCATTCCCAATGATCCAGGGTGGGGTTTATTGGAGGATAGACCATTCCCAATGTTCCAGGGTGGGGTTTATTGGAGGATGGACCATTCCCAATGATCCAGGGCGGGGTTTATTGGAGGTGGACCATTCCCAATGATCCAGGGCGGGGTTTATTGGAGGTGGACCATTCCCAATGATCCAGGGTGGGGTTTATTGGAGGATGGATCAGTCCCAATAATCCAGGGTGGGGTTTATTGGAGGGTAGGGCCAGTCCCAATGATCCAGGGTGGGATTTATTGGAGGGTAGGGCCAGTACCAATGATCCAGGGTGGGGTTTATTGGAGGATGGACCATTCCCAATGATCCAGGGCGGGGTTTATTGGAGGTGGACCATTCCCAATGATCCAGGGTGGGGTTTATTGGAGGATGGATCAGTCCCAATGATCCAGGGTGGGGTTTATTGGAGGGTAGGGCCAGTCCCAATGATCCAGGGTGGGGTTTATTGGAGGATGGACCATTTCCAATAATCCAGGGTGGGGATTATTAGAGGATGGACCATTCCCAATGATCCAGGCTGGGGTTTATTGGAGGGTGGGGCCAGTCCCAATTCTGGGAGCCCAGCCCGTTGAACAAGCTTCTCCCACTGGGACAGGAGCAGTGCGCGAACCGCAGCTCCAGCCACCACTCGCTCACTCAGGGGGAGGCACTGAGTGGGAAAGCTCGAGGCTTCAGTGATTGGTTCTGTTGTTGAATCGGATTATTTTCCTTCAATCTGTTTCAGTGAATACACTGACGCGAACACCGATTGTGCTTTAAACAAAGCAGTCTTTATTTTTCACCGGCCGGCCGAGACTTATCAGACAGAAAGAGTACCCTCTTGATAGAGCGTACACCCTTCCTAAGGACAAGTAAGTTTACATTGCGAAAGCACACAGTTATACAATTTTTGGTACAAGATAACAAGATACAATTAGAGTGACATCCTAGTTCATCCTATCCCCTTTTGGTCCCTCCTTTTCATTGTCCACTCATGAGCCAACATCTATAGTAGCTGTTTTTACTAAAGCTTATGCATTGTTTCTAAATGTTACAATTTTTACTGGCATGATTAGTAGCTTAAAACCTTGAGACAGTCTGTTAATTGTGCTGATGTTGTATTATTTGCCATCTGACATTCTCTTAGTTATTTTTCCATGGCTTATACATTTCCATAGATCCATTTTACTTATCCACATTCCCCCCTTTTATCATTCCATGATAACATTTAGAATCATTCTAAGAGTATTGCATTCATCCGTTCACACTCTATTTCTTGAATTATATTGTTGTTATTGTCGAATAGTTCTTTAGTTCGTTGGATCATAACCCGGGAGCCCTTGACCACCAGAGGGTTTGCTAACCTTGTCATCATGACTTTACCACTAAGGTTAAAGTAACCAATAATCAAGCAACAGGTAATTATTATTATGATGAGAATAATTGCTCCATGCATTAGATACGATCCCCAAGATCCACCTAACAGCCAATCAAACCAGCAGGGGTGGATAACTTCTTTACCTCCCTTCTTATGTGATCAACGAGATTGGTTGTTTTCTGAATTATCGGGGATGTAAGTGCAACATTCAGATCCTATCAGGGCACACGTTCCACCTTTCTCAGCTAAAAGGTAATCGAGGGCCATTCGGTTTTGTAATGCTACGGTCCTTATTGTAACCATTTCAGCTGTGATGCCCTCCAGAGCTTCAGCAGTATTGTTAGCTACCGGTTCCAATATCGTCTCTAGGTTCTGTACTTCGTCCATGAGACGTCTTATCCCGAAAGGAAACATCATGACCCCAAAGAACTTGTCAATGGGGGTGATGGCTCGCTTGTATCGGCTGGAGGCATGTGCGTCCGCCAGGGTACGTACTTGCCGCACAAATGGCACCACATATCCCAGACAGCAGGACCCTGTCCATCGCCTAGGCAACCAAGGATATGCCTTATGACCGCACATGAAATACGTGCTGTTAAAAGCTGCTTTCTGATATATTGTCTCCGGGTCCCAGGACTGGGCCCACACACTTCCACTTGCGTTATTTGGATCATGAGAGTGGATGGTGACTCGTGCACCTGTGGTGATGTCGAGACTGTGTGGGCAATTGTTGTACCCTACAATATGTCCCCTGTTACTGGTGTCATTTCGGGTTAGACATATGTCCCCGGTTGGCCTCCCAATCCCTGAGATATTGGTCAGGGCTATGAACGGGGGTTCCTTTTCCCGGTTGTAGGTTGGTTGGTACCATTCCTGGAAGGTCTGACTAATGGGATCTCCAATACTCTCCCACTTGGTGACCTCCCCGTGTTTGTTCAGGTGGTAATGGTATGATACTCCTCCTGGTCTCCGTGATCCCTCTTTTGACCCGCCTTTCATCATTCGTACTTGTATTGGCCCCCCTCCTCTCATGATAGTTTGGCTCTGAATCCATCTGACAGTCTCAGTTAGGGTCAGTGGAACGGTGCGCAAAGGAATTCCCCCTTTGGAATGTATAGGGATATGTGAACACACCCAGCATCTAGAAACGTTCCCATTTTGCGCATAAACATAAGACATATACAAAAAGGTGTTTACATGGAGCTCTCGTCTCGGTCTCCCTTCCCATGCGCCAAAACTGTCATATATCCATACTATTATACAGACTGTGGAAAACAGACATAGTTTCATCTTAAGGCTCAGAATTCAATTAAATAGAGTTCAGTTTTCTCGTCTTTCTTCTCAGGTCACTGTGGTGTAGCTTGTGGTGTAGCTGTCGGTGTAGCTGGCTGTCTATTAGGATGTCGATGGCCTTGTTTAGCTATGAAGAAGAGGAAATCTGGAACAGAGACAGGAATTAGAATAACCAGTAAAATAGGTTTGTTAGAGGGTGGTGAGCTTGCAGTGGTACAGGTGAACCCAGGCATTTTTCCCCTCAACCTTGGCTGCCGTAGGTGTAGTGAGTAACACCTGAAAAGGCCCCTCCCATCGTGGCTCTAATCCCTTTCGAATCCATTTCTTAATCAGGACATACTTCCCTGGGACCACGAGGGATGATTTGGGTAAAACTGGGAGGTCAAGGTGAGCATCTAAAACCTGGTTATGGGCTATTCGCAGAGCCTGAGTCAAGGAAAGAATATAGGTGGTCATCTCCTCAGTCATGTGGTGGAACTGGACAGTGGAGGGTACATTCTGATTCCAGGGGGTCCTAAGGGGTCTACCATAAATGACCTCAGCGGGGGTCAGCCTAGCCATACCAGTAGGAGTAGTGCGAATCTGGAATAGGGCTATGGGAAGGAGTTTAAGCCAATTGAGTCCGGTTGATGCTACCAGTTTTGCAAGCTTGGTTTTAAGAGTTTGATGAGCACGTTCAACTAATCCCGCAGCTTGGGGTCGGTAGGCACAATGCAGCTGCTGGTTAATGTGCATCTGGGAGCAGAATTCTTTGTTAACTTGGCCAATAAAGTGAGGGCCATTATCGGAACTCAGTCGAGTAGGGATACCATATCTAGGAACAATTTCCCTCATTAACACTTTAACAACAGTTTGAGCCTTATTGTCCAGGGTAGGGTAAGCTTCGATCCATTTGCTGAACACATCCACTATTACTAATACATATTTGTAACATGAACCTTTTGCAACTCAATGTAGTCCAACTGCAAGGTCTCAAAGGGACCTTCTGGTAGGGGCGTCTTACCCCAATCACAGGGGACTCCTTTCCCTGGATTATGCTGTTGGCAAACAAGGCAACGACTACTGATGTTCTGGGCCAACGTCTGGCGTCTAGGGTGCCACCAAGTAGCCAAAAGCGTATCACTTGTTGTCCTTGCTCCACAATGAGTAGCAAAATGTATACATTCAATAACCTATGGAGCCAACTCGTCAGACATGCAAGTCTGTTCCGCGGGAGTGGTCCAGAGTTTAGAGGCATTGTCATAGGCACATCCATAATCTTTCCATAACAGTTTATCACTTTCAGGAGCGTCCTCCTGTGCTTTAATGACATCTTGGATGGTTGGCATTGGTTTTTCCGAGGCTAACTTACCCTTTGCAGGATTTTTAGTTTGACTCATCATTCTGGGCATTACCATTTGTTGTCCACGAGAGGCCTGTTTGGCCTCTTGGTCAGCACAGCGGTTTCCTATATCAACCAGAGATTTTCCGGTAATGTGGGCGGTACATTTGACAATGGCAATGCACTTGGGGAGCATGAGGGCTTGCAACAAGTCAGATACTAGCTGCTTATGGGATATCTCATTCCCCTGTGAAGTTAGGAATCCCCTATTCTTCCATAATTGTCTGAAATCATGGGCTACTCCAAAGGCATACCCAGAGTCAGTATAGATATTGACCTTGAGGTTTTTAGCCAAGATACAGGCTCGGGTGAGGGCAAATAGTTCAGCTTGTTGAGCAGAATAGGCAGTCTCAAAAGCGGCAGATTCCAGGACCTGATTCTCCTGGTCTACTATAGCGTATCCTGAATTTCGTCTGCCTTCTGGGTCAATGGAAGAACTTCCGTCAACATACATAGTACAGTCAGGGTCCTCCATTGGTACATCAACTAAATCTTCCCTGACCGAGTTAGCTTCTTGAATTAAAGATAAACAGTCATGACTTGGTTCTTCCTCATCTTGGAGTGGCTTGGTCAGAAAACAGGCCGGATTAATGGCAGTACAGTGCCGAAAGGTCAGCCTTGGATTATTTAGTAGGTAGATCTCATATCTACTCTGCCTGGCCATGGTAAGATGTTGAGTCGGCAGTTGACCCAAGAGGGCAGCTACGGAGTGGGAGGTATACACAACAATATCTTGCTGGAGGGTGAGGTTGGCGGCAGATTGAAGGCTATTGTAGATGGCAGTTAATATTTGAGTACATATGGGGTGTCCCAAGGCAACAGGGTCTATTTTAGAAGAGTAGTAAGCAACAGGCCTATGTTTATCCCCGTGTTTCTGAGTTAAGACAGCGGTAGCACAATCTTTCAAGATCGTATAATACAGTTGAAAGGGACGGTCGTAGAGGGGCCGTCCCAAAGCCGGAGCTAGCAGCAGGGCTGTTTTTAGTTCCTTAAAGGCTCGGTCGTCTGTGGTTTCTATTTCAAAGCTGCCTTCCTTGGTAGTGTACGGTGTGAGTTGCTTGGTCATCAGGGCAGCATTAGGAATCTAGGATCTACAGTAATTTATCATCCCCAACCACTGCCGCATTTGTCTAGCTGTGCTAGGGACTGGAAACTGGCAGATGGGTTCGATTCAACATGCCTCCAAGGCTCGGTGGGTGCCTGATAAAATGATCCCAAGAAATTTGACTTGAGACTGGCCAATTTTAACCTTTCACGGGGAAACTATGTATCGCAGGGAGGACAAGTAATTCAATAACTGATTAGCATCCTCCCTATTACTTGGTTCATCTGTGCTGGCTATCAGTAAATCGTCCACATACTGAATTAAAGTGGATCCCTTAGTCAGCGTGAGGGATTGTAACTGTTTCTGCAGGCACCTTGAGAATAAGGTCGGGGAGTGGATGAACCCTTGGGGAAGTCTAGTCCAGGTATATTGCTGTCCCTGGTAAGTGAAGGCGAATAGGTACTGACTTGTCTGGGCTAGCGGCAAAGCAAAGAAAGCATGCTGAAGATTAATTATAGTGAAGATCTTGGCGTTTGCTGGAATTATTGACAGTATCTGCGCTGGATTGGGAACAAGAGCGTGCAGGGGCTGGACGATAGCATTGATAGCTCAAAGGTCTTGAACTAAACGGTATTCGTTTGGTCTGCCTGGCTTAGGGACTGCCAGTATAGGAGTATTACACGGGGACTGGCATTGGACCAAAATCCCCTGTTCTACTAGCCCCTTAATCAATCGATGGATACTTGGTATTGCCTGTGACTTCAGTGGGTACTGTTGGATGGAAGGCCAGGCCACATTGCCCTGTACTGAGATTTCAATCGGATCAATAGGAGTAAAACCCACTTGGGATGGGTCCTCTGCCCACACATGGGGATCTACATAGTCAAGTATGTCCGAGCCAGTATGATGCTGCAGAGTCGTTAAGACCTTCTCGGGGTTCCCGTGGAATTGGACTTTTTGGCCATGTTTCACAATTTGCACATCCCAACTGGTAGGGTCAGCCTCGTCTATAGCCTGGCGCACCATAACTCCCATATCATTAGCGTGGTGAGGGGCTAATACTTCACGAATGATATGTGGTGCCACCTCTGGGGATCGTCTCCACAGATTCTTATCCATTTCCACAAAATCCGCCTTCCCTTCCGGTCCAGTCACTCGAGCCCTTAATAGAATTTCCTTCACTTCCCCTTCGTGATCCTGATAAAAGTTCTGTAGGTCCTGATTCTTTCCACTGCGATCGTATGCTAGGGTCACGTGATAGGGTGCCTGCGGCAGGTCCAGAGACCACCACTGAGGGGTTCTAGTGGTATAATACTGCCGCTTAAGGATTCCTTGTTTTACAATAATTCCATCATCTCCACACTCCAAATGCAACTGGAATTTGCAGAGGAGGTCTCTAGCCATCAAGTTACAGTCCAGATTGGTAGTGATAACAAATCGGTGTTTCACCGATTCTTCCTGGTAACCCACTTCAACCAGTTCTGACACCGGGAATGTAGAAACTTGTCCCAGGAATCCTGACAGTCCCTGTGTTTCCGTGGAGGTAGGGAGTTTAAGTTTTGATTGTACAGAGGACATGAAGGCTCCCGTATCTATCAAGAAGGGTTGCCACTTATTCAGAACTTTTAACAATATCATCGGTTCGTCGTCCGGGGAGGGTCCCTGCACAATCAAGCTGCATAGTCAATATGAATAATCGGTGGACGATTGGCCAAAGGGATTGTTCTGGGAGAAGTTAGTGTAAGATCCTCGTCCTCTCCCCCCTTGCCCCCCTCCTCTTCCTCCTCTTCCTTTTTCGTGCTGACGGTAGGGACAATTTTTATTCCAATGTCCTTCTTGCCCACAATTAAAGCATTCATTTTCTCTCACCCAAACCCGACCTCTTCCCATACTAGGCCGGGGACAGTAGGGCGGTCCGTAATTCGCAGGGCCCGGGCCATTTGGGTGTTTGATATAACCGTATCCCTGTTTATCCACCTAATTCTGCACGCAATACTGCGGTTCTATCTGGTATCCCCTTGGGTCGGGTTTGGTTCTTCCACCCGAGGCGGTTCTTCTTTCTTAGTCACGTATTCAGCCTTGACCCGGGTTGGGGGCGCACCTCCCCCCTCTCCTTTCTTTTCCTGCCAATAATATTTAACCGCCCTTTCCATCTGGGCTTTACTGTTATCTGCCCAATTCATATTATTTGTCCGGATAGCGTGAGCAATTGAATAGGGCGGGCACTGCAGTAGGATAGCGCAAAATTGAGGAGAATCCTCTCCTGCCCTGACGGCATTATCTCCTGATTGACTTCCGTATATTTCAATAAATCTTTCCATGAATTCATCGGCAGTTTCTTCTCGTTTGGGTTTAGTTTCTAATACTGTGGCCATACTGATGGGCTTCTGAAGGGTCGTGGTGAGAGCATTAAAGATAGCATTTAGGCGATCCTGGACATCGTTAGGGTGAGCAACCAACAATGCATCATGAGTAGCACGTCTTAGGTGATTAGAAATCGGGTATGCTCAGTTGGGCTCAGGGTTTGCTTTACCAAGGCCAACAGGTCCCTTGATTCTGCATTATAAACTGAAATAGTAGTTCGAAGATAGTATATAAATTTGATAGGTTCTTTTTTTCGATCTGGTATAAAGGCCATAAGGGCCATAATTTCATTTGGTTTCCAGGGCACATAGACATCTATTGTGGGGTGGTTTGCGGCTTCTTGTGCATCAGGGTTTGGCATTGGTTGGACTGGGAATTGGTGTCGGGACTTTGGGATTTCTAGGTTGGAGGATGTTTCGGAGCTGTCTGACTGCTCGACAATTCCGCGTCTCGATCGGCGGGAGTGTTTGTTATGCCTTTCACAACCGGGACTGGTAGATTGACTAGAAGATTTACGGGACTGTCTGTGATGTCGAGATATAGTTCTGCCCTTCCGGGTGTGAGATCTGGTCCTCCCAGCTATATTGTCTGTGAACTGGGGATCCGAATCGCTATCAGAGGATGAGGAGTCAGTTTGGGCTTGTTGCTTCGTTGATGTGGGGTTACATTTATCTTTACCTCCTCTTGCCGGAGTGTAAGGTGGAGGGGGATGGAAAGAGGACTGGGGCAAGGGGCTAAGGGGTGCTGGAGGCGCCGTTGGGCGCCGAGTCAGTGACCATTCATCAATTTCATCATCAGCTTCGGTCAACACAAAGCCAGCCATTTGACTACGTAGTCGGTCAATACCTTTCTCAGAAGTCCCAGTGGATCTCTTAGTACGTTTTTCGTGCGCGCATTCTTTTTTTAAGACGTCTATGGTTTTAACATGTCCCCCTTCTGTCAATGAAAGTCCTAATTCAGTGGCGTTTTCCTGCCAACTTGACAGAAGTGATGCATCTTTTAATTTTTGACAATACTGTCGCCACGTGGCAATTAAATTCTTGTCCCTTTTCCCTCGTCCCCTTCTCCAAATAAATCTTTGTGCCTTTTTTGCTACCTCCACGCTTCTATTGCCACCTAGGGGCCATTGGTCATCTCCTAATAATTTGTTCTGGGCTCCAGATAATTTTCAAAATTGTTCAGCTCTTTCAGGGAATTCCTCACATAACTTTTGTAGCGGACTACCCGCATCCGTGGTTTTATCTAACTGATTACCCATTTTAATCTGAACTAATCCTATCTAAACTAACACTATCTCCCGCGTCGCCCCGCGGTTTGCGTCGCCGCACGATTCTATCTAATCCTATCTAAACTAACTCTATCTCCCGCATCGCCCCGCGGTTCGTGTCGCCGCGCGATTCTATCTAATCTGGACTAATCCTCTCTAAACTAACTCTATCTCCCGCATCGCCCTGCGGTTCGCGTCGCCGTGCGATTCTATATACTCTGAACTAATCCTCGATAAACTAACTCTATCTCCCGTGTTGCCCCGCGGTTCGCGTTACTGCGTGATTGCATCACCCTGCGGTTCACGTCACTGTGCGATTGCATCACCCTGTGGTTCGCATTACCTTGCAATCTCGCGTCGGCCCGCGGTTCGCGTCGGTCGGCCCGCGGTTCGCGTTACCTCACAATCTCACTTCACTGCGCGATCTAGCCCTATCTAGTCCTACTTTCTGCATTGCCGCACGATTTGAATCCAATCAGTGCCTAGACGGGCCAAGTGATATACAAGGGCGATGTCATACCTGACTTGGACACTTATCCCCGATGAACCTTACTTAATTCCCTGTGAGCCTAATTTAATTTCTTCTGAACCTAATTTCTTCTAGTCTCCAGATTTCCCTATCCTTTTGCGTCACTGCGCAGTTTAAATCCAATCAGTGCCTAGACGGGCCAAGTGATATACAAGGTCGATGTCACACCTGACTTGGACACTTATCCTAAGTTTTAGAGGGTATTCGCCAGATTGACCTGGATCTCGTTCAGACACTACCTGAGCACCTGCGAGTGGCTACACTTTCCTCAGGCTTTTGAAACCGGGGGAAACTGGAGCAGTATTGAAGGTATACTTACTCCAGTGGCCACTTTCCCCTCGTCTCGTCCAAGGCTAGCCTGGCTCTTAATTCGCAAGTTTTCGGCAGTCGTCCATTGAGATCCCACTTCTGACACCAAATGTTGAAACATAGAAACATAGAAACATAGAAAATAGGTGCAGGAGTAGGCCATTCAGCCCTTCTAGCCTGCACCGACATTCAATGAGTTCATGGCTGAGCATGCACTTCAATACCCCCTTCCTGCTTTCTCGCCATACCCCTTGATCCCCTGAGTAGTAAGGACTTCATCTAACTCCCTTTTGAATATATTCAGTGAATTGGCCTCAATTACTTTCTGTGGTAGAGAATTCCATAGGTTCACCACTCTCTGGGTGAAGAAGTTTCTCCTCATCTCGGTCCTAAATGGCTTACCCCTTATCCTTAGACTGTGACCCCTGGTTCTGGACTTCCCCAACATTGGGAACATTCTTCCTGCATCTAACCTGTCTAAACCCGTCAGAATTTTAAACGTTTCTATGAGGTCCCCTCTCATTCTTCTGAACTCCAGTGAATACAAGCCCAGTTGATCCAGTCTTTCTTGATAGGTCAGTCCCACCATCCCGGGAATCAGTCTGGTGAATCTTCGCTGCACTCCCTCAATAGCAAGAAGGTCCTTCCTCAAGTTAGGAGACCAAAACTGTACACAATACTGCAGGTGTGGCCTCACCAAGGCCCTGTACAACTGTAGCAACACCTCCCTGCCCCTGTACTCAAATCCCCTCGCTATGAAGGCCAACATGCCATTTGCTTTCTTAACCGCCTGCTGTACCTGCATGCCAACCTTCAATGACTGATGTATCATGATACCCAGGTCTCGTTGCACCTCCCCTTTTCCTAATCTGTCACCATTCAGATAATAGTCTGTCTCTCTGTTTTTACTACCAAGGTGGATAACCTCACATTTATCCACATTATACTTCATCTGCCATGCATTTCCCCACTCACCTAACCTATCCAAGTCACTCTGCAGCCTCATAGCATCCTCCTCGCAGCTCACAATGCCACCCAACTTAGTGTCATCCGCAAATTTGGAGATACTACATTTAATCCCCTCGTCTAAATCATTAATGTACAATGTAAACAGCTGGGGCCCCAGCACAGAACCTTGCGGTACCCCACTAGTCACTGCCTGCCATTCTGAAAAGTTCCCATTTACTCCTACTCTTTGCTTTCTGTCTGACAACCAGTTCTCAATCCACGTCAGCACACTACCCCCAATCCCATGTGCTTTAACTTTGCACATTAATTTCTTGTGTGGGACCTTGTCGAAAGCCTTCTGAAAGTCCAAATATACCACATCAACTGGTTCTCCCTTGTCCACTTTACTGGAAACATCCTCAAAAAATTCCAGAAGATTTGTCAAGCATGATTTCCCTTTCACAAATCCATGCTGACTTGGACCTATCATGTCACCATTTTCCAAATGCACTGCTATGACATCCTTAATAATTGATTCCATCATTTTACACACTACTGAGGTCAGGCTGACCGGTCTATAATTCCCTGTTTTCTCTCACCCTCCTTTTTTAAAAAGTGGGGTTACATTGGCTACCCTCCACTCGATAGGAACTGATCCAGAGTCAATGGAATGTTGGAAAATGACTTCAATGAACCGGATTCTTTTCCTTCAATCTGTTTCAGTGACTACACTGACGCAAACACCGATTGTGCTTTAAACAAAGCAGTCTTTATTTTTCACCGGCCGGCCGAGACTTATCAGACAGAAGGAGTAACCTCTTGATAGAGCGTTCACCCTTCCTATGGACAAGTAAGTTTACATTGCGAAAGCACACAATTATACAATTTTTGGTACAAGATAACAAGATACAATTAGAGTGACACCCTAGTTCATCCTATCCCCTTTTGGTCCCTCCTTTCCATTGTCCACTCATGAGCCAACATCTATAGTAGCTGTTTTTACTAAAGCTTATTCATTGTTTTTAAACGTTACAATTTTTACTGGCATGATTAGTAGCTTAAAACCTTGAGACAGTCTGTTAATTGTGCTGATGTTGTATTATTTGCCATCTGACATTCTCTTATTTATTTTTCCATGGCTTATACATTTCCATATATCCATTTTACTTATCCACACTGTCAAATGTCAATCAAAGGCCAGCAGCTTGGCCCAAGTCCCGCCCCCCAACTGTGGCGGCAAAATTCAAAGCTGGAGATCAAACTGTCAATCAAAGATCAGCCCCGCCCACTGCACTTTACCGACTCTCTGATTGGTGGTTGCGAGAGGGCGGGGCAATCAGTGCAGTGCCCGCCTCCGCCTGGGAGCTGCTGTTTGGTCAGGTGAGCAGATCACCTGAGCTGGAAGGAAAGTGGCCACAAGGCACCTTGTGCGGGCCCTGGGCCTCTTATAATGGGGAATCAAGCAGGGGGAGTTTACACAATACTGTTACCGCACTTGATCGACATATAACTATTGGTTTCAAAGCATAAAGGGCAGTGGTTTGCAATGAAAAGACTTGCCTTTTTATCACGACTTCTGTGTCCTCAGGATGTCCCAAAGCACTTTACAGCCAATTAATGCTTGTGTTTTGTTACAGGGTGTCCAGGGAATTGTTATAACATGGGAGGGAGCATCAGAGCAAAAAGTTTGAGAACCCCTGATCTACTCACTCTTAGACAGTCCCTTGTATCGAGGATGACTTGCTTCCACGCCAAAAAGGGATGAGTTTACAGGTGTTTCAGCGAAGGACCTAATATTCCAGGTCCCTAACTGCATGTTGAAGGGTGGAAGATGCCTGTGCATGTATTTTTGTTAACGTGTGATGGTCGTTGCACACCAGCCACCACACGGGCTTGACAGAGCTCGGTCTTAGTCCAGTGGCAAGGATTAACCAAGATGACTGGAGACCAGCTCTGCTGCACAGACCTAGTGTGCACACATATCACAGTGAGGGCTGCACCTGGTCCATCAGCTCTTCTGGGCCCCAAACACATGGCTCTCCTGCGCTCCGATCACATCGGTCGACAATCTTTCACCACTCCTTCGCCCCGACCTCGCCGCTCTTGCTGTACCTGCCCATGCTCCAATCACCTATCTGGATTATCATGACGTCCAATCCAGTCGCCCTCATCACTGCCATTGTCCTCCTGCACCAGCTCACGCTGTATGATTATAATCAGGTTATAATCATGGATGCTCAAGAGGGCAGAATTAGAGGAGCGCAGACATCTCGGGCGGCCGGGGGGTGGGGGCGGTGGTTGTGGGGCTGGAAGAGATTACAGAGATAGGGAGAGGTGAGGTCATGGAGGGATTTGAAAGTAAGGATGAGAATTTTGAAATCGAGACTTTGCTTAACCGGAAGCCAATGTATGTCAGCGAGCACAGAGGAACAGTCTGAACAGTTCAGCAGCAACATGGGAAATGACGTGCATTTTAACCTCACGCACTAATATAAGAACATAAGAATTAGGAACAGGAGTAGGCCATCTAGCCTCTCGAGCCTGCTCCGCCATTCAACAAGATCATGGCTGATCTGGCCGTGGACTCAGCTCTAATTATACGCCCGCTCCCCATAACCCTTAATTCCCTTATTGGTTAAAAATCTATCTATCTGTGATTTGAATACATTCAATGAGCTAGCCTCAACTGCTTCGTTGGGCAGATAATTCCACAGATTCACAACCCTCTGGGAGAAGAAATTCCTTCTCAACTCGGTTTCAAATTGGCTCCCCCATATTTTCAGGCTGTGCCCCCTAGTTCTAGTCTCCCCGACCAGTGGAAACAACTTCTCTGCCTCTATTTTGTCTACCCCTTTCATTATTTTAAATGTTTCTATAAGATCACCCCTCATCCTTCTGAACTCCAACGAGTAAAGACCCAGTCTACTCAATCTATCATCATAAGTTAACCCCCTCATCTCCGGAATCAGCCTAGTGAATTGTCTCTGTACCCCTTCCAAAGCTAGTATATCCTTCCTTAAGGTGACCAAAACTGCACGCAGTACTCCAGGTGTGGCCTCACCAATACCCTATACAGTTGCAGAAGGACCTCCCTGCTTTTGTACTCCATCCCTCTCGCAATGAAGGCCAACATTTCATTCGCCTTCCTGATTACCTGCTGCACCTGCAAATTAACTTTTTGGGATCCAAAAAGAGTTTCATGCACAAGGAACCCCAGGTCCCTCTGCACCGCAGCATGTTGTAATTTCTCCCCATTCAAATAATATTCCCTTTTACTGTTTTTTTTTCCCAAGGTGGATGACCTCACATTTTCCGACTATGTATTCCATCTGCCAAACCTTAGCCCATTCGCTTAACCTATCTAAATCTCCTTGCAGCATCTCTGAGTCCTCTACACAACCCGCTTTCCCACTAATCTTTGTGTCATCTGCAAATTTTGTCACACTACACTCTGTCCCCTCTTCCAGGTCATCTATGTATATTGTAAACAGTTGTGGTCCCAGCACCGATCCCTGTGGCACACCACTAACCACTGATTTCCAACCTGAAAAGGACCCATTTATCCCGACTCTCTGCTTTCTGTTAGTTAGCCAATTCTCTATCCGTGCTAATACATTTCCTCTGACTCCGCATAACTTTATCTTCTGCAGTAACCTTTTGCGTGGCACCTTATCAAATGCCTTTTGGAAATCCAAATACACTACATCCATCGGTACACCTCGATCCACCATGCTCGTTATATCCTCAAAGAATTCCAGTAATTTGTTAAACATGATTTCCCCTTCATGAATCCATGTTGCGTCTGCTTGATTGCACTATTCCTATCTAGATATTCCACTTTTTCTTCCTTAATGATAGCTTCAAGCATTTTCCCCACTACAGATGTTAAACTAACCGGCCTATAATTACCTGCCTTTTGTCTGCCCCCTTTTTTAACACAGAGGCGTTATCTACAAAGTACATCTTATTATCAACAGCAAGCTGCAGAATCACTTATTGGAATATGATTTTTGAGTAAATAAGAGTTTAGCTAATGAACTACCTGTATTTACTTTACAAATATCGTATTTTCTTACTTTGAAGTTTCCTTTTGCCTTTTACTTTGTGTTGGGTGTTTTTTGTCTTTCGGTCCCTGCACACAACCAATGCATTCTCAGCTGAGAGAAAAGGTGGCCCACTTGCTCCCAGATCTCTGACTGTGACCCGTAATGTCTCACCCTCCACATTTACTGCCTTGTGGGTCATGCTCATTTTCTGTTGACCCCCTCTTCCTTCTTCCCGACAGTCCAGTGGAAATTCCGGACTTGCTATGTGAGGGACAATGGGCACAAACCCACATCCCACCATTCTTTGCTGCCATTTGTTGAACTGGCAGCTGTGCCAGTCTCCCGTTAATTATTTATTACGTTCGTCAGGTTTGTGAAGCAGAAACAGTGTCCACAAAGAGCTACTTGTGCTTCAAAATACTCGAGCCGCTCTGCCAAACAGTCACGTAGACATTCAGTACAACAGATAATCGATCGATCGATTATTTCATTCATTTAGTGACGGAAGATTTTACTATTTCACACCACATTTTGTGTATTTTAGATAGTATCTGGCTTTATGTTTATAAATTATTGGGAGGGTAGAAATGGCGTGATGCCCAACACTAAGAGTTGGACTGTTTCAAATTTACCAATTTATCACTTTGTTCTCACCAATGTGCACGTTCCCTTTAAATCTGCTGCACGGTGTCTCTTCCAGTGGTGGGAGCTGGTGAGCAGTCCCTTTAAATCTGCTGCACAGTGTCTCTTCCAGCGGCGGGAGCTGGTGAGCGGTCCCTTTAAATCTGCTACACAATGTCTGTTCCAGGGGCAGGAGCTGGTGAGCGGTCGCTTTAAATCTGCTGCACGGTGTCTCTTCCAGCGGTGGGAGCTGGTGAGCGGTCCCTTTAAATCTGCTGCACAGTGTCTCTTCCAGTGGCGGGAGCTGGTGAGCGCCCTGCGCAGGACCGCGCGATTGGTGCGTGACCGTGTGGCCACCCACCTTAGGGGGAACATTGGTGGGCGGTTCTCAAGAGCTCAGCAAAACTTGTTAAGTGGCCCTCCAGCCCAAATAATGGTCCACCCCTGCACTAAATCATCTTTAATGGTCTTCTGCCTCCTGACGTAGCTGGAAAAGCTTTTGCAATGATTACCATAATTGAGCACTATCTTCTTTTCCAAAGATCTCTTAGCTTCTCCAATGGCTGCTTTTGTCTCCCTCAGTTGGGGGTGATATTTCTCTCTATTCTTCTGTAAATTGAATTCATTTTGGTCTGAACTGGGTTCAACGTGAAAGAGTTCAGGGAATCAAGCAGCATTCCCCCTCAGCCTACGCTGGCCGGTAAAACCCCAGATGGTTCCTTAGTATAGAATCATAGAATGGTTACAGCACAGAAGGAGGCTATTTGGTCCAATAGTCCGTGCTGGTTCTTTGCAAGAGCCCTTCAGCTAGTCCCACTCCCCTGCCCTTTCCCCGTAGCCCTGTAAATCTTTTACTTTCAGGTACTTTTCCAATTCCCTTTTGAAAGCTGCGATTGAATCTGCCTCCACCACCCTTTCAGGCCTTGCATTCCAGATTCTAACCAGTAAGGATTCCTCTGGTACCTCGCCATATATTTGTCAAGATACTGAAACCCAGCTTTCTTACACTCCACTCCTGGAGGTCACACTCCCTGAGCTTATAACCTTCAGCAGGGTCAGCAGAGTTCCACAGTGGAATGAATATGGTTCAGTTCTGGATGTGATTAACAGCAGCAATAACAGCAGAATCCAACCCCTGCAGTCACTTGTGAACTCACTGGTGTCTCAGCAGGCTGAATGATCGAGTGAATCCCTTCCCACAAATGGAGCAGGTGAACGGCCTCTCCCCGGTGAGATCTCGCTGGTGTCTCAGAAGGTGGTCATTACTGTTGAATCCGTTCCCATACACGGAGCAGGTAAATGACCATCCCCCAGTGTGAACATGCTGGTGTTTCAGCATATCCTTTTTATTTTTAAAGCTCTTCTCACAGTCAGAACATTTAAAAGGTTTCACATTAGTGTGAACAAGTTGGTGTCTCAGTCGGTGGGTTGATGAAATGAATCCTGACCCACACACAGAGCAGCTGAATGACCTCTCCCGAGTGTGAACTCGCTGATGTGTCAGCTGGTCACATGACCGAGTGAATCCCTTCCCACACACGGAGCAGCTGAATGGCCTCTCCCCGGTGTGATTGTGTCGATGAGTTTCCAGCTCAGACGGATAATTGAATCCTTTCTCACAGTCCCCACATCTCCCCAGTGTGACTGCGTTTGTGTTTCACCAGGCCAGAGGATCGGCTGAATCCTCATCCACACACAGAACACGGGTATGGTTTCTCCCCACTGTCAACGCTGCTTTTTCTATCCATGTCATGTTTGATGATATTCAGGTCCCGATGAATAGACTGATTGATCTTGATGTGATGTTGGTGTTAAATTTACAGTCTACAAATCTTCCCCTTCTAATAAGCCTTAAAATGAATATAAAACAGGTAAAAGGGAGTGAGAAAGTACCCAGAAAAATACAAAGGCTGGTTGTAAAATTGAGCTTAATAAATCGGGAAATTTGTGGGGCAGGCTGTAGAAAAAAAGTCACCATGAAAGCGGC
The DNA here is from genome assembly GCF_044704955.1 of Pristiophorus japonicus. Taxonomy (NCBI): domain Eukaryota; kingdom Metazoa; phylum Chordata; class Chondrichthyes; family Pristiophoridae; genus Pristiophorus; species Pristiophorus japonicus. Next base: position 827,538 of record NW_027251257.1, read on the forward strand.
CACACACAATCGCAACTGGCGCACTAATGCTCTTCAACGATATGGGGATCGGGCAGGAAAGTCAAGTTCAGGTCGAAGATTAGCCATGGTCTTAGTGACTGGTGGATCAGGCTCGAAGGGCCATATGGCTGACTCCTGCTCCTAATTCTTATGTTCTCATGGAAGGGAACGTGCCACCCAACCTGTCCCGTGACTTTTACCACCGAGAAGGAAAAGGGCAGCAGGCGCATGGGAACACCATCATCTGCAAGTTCCCCTCCAAGTTACACACCATCCGGACTTGGTCATATATCGCCGTTCCTTCATCGTCAACATTCTGGAAATCACACCCTAACAGCACTGTGGGAGTATCTTCACCACACGGACTGCAGCGGTTCAAGTAGGCGGCTCACCACCACCTTCTCCAGTGTAATTAGGGATGGGCAATAAATGTGGGCCTTGCCAGCGACGGCCACATCCCGGAACAATTAAAAAATCTTTATATGTTAAATGGATTAAAATTCTCTACAGAAATACTTGTTCCTAAAACAAACTTACATTATGTGGACAGAGTGTGTTTAACAATCTAATCTGCCCCAGAGCCCACCTCCCCGGACAGCACCACATAGAAACATAGAAAATAGGTGCAGGAGTAGGCCATTCGGACCTTCGAGCCTGCACCGCCATTCAACAAGATCATGGCTGATCACCCACCCCAGCACCTCCCCCCCACGCCCCCTCCACACCACCCCCCCGACGCCCCCCAAGCCGCAAGGACCACATCCAACTCCCTCCCGAACACATCCAATGAATTGGCATCAACAACTCTCCGTGGCAGGGAACCCCACACGCCAACAACTCCCCAAGTGAAGAAGTCTCTCCCCATCCGAGCCACAAACAGCCCAACCCGCATCCCAATACCGTGCCTCCGCCCCCCACCCCCTTCGCGCCGGCTCCGGACCCACCCAACACTGGGAACATACCCTCCACACCCAACCCGCCCCGTCCCATCAGAATCCTTCCCAAATACCGAACACCCCCGGATATCGAGCCCCCAGCCCCGGCCACGCCCGCGCGACGCCAACCACACCACATCCACCAACCGCCATCTGCGCAGTCCACCCCACTCCGAACATTCCCGCACCGAGGCACACAGCACCCAGGCCCGCCCCTCAAACACACTTCGCCCTCCCAGATCTCCACTGCAATGTGGCCAATCCAGTCCCCCGCCCTGGGTTTCTCCACCCCCCACCTCCAGCACTCTCCCCTCCATCTGCGCCCCCCCCTCACCGTCTCCCCTCCACTTCGCTCTGCCTCCCCGCACAGGCTCCCATCTTGGGGGCAGTAACCTTCTGGGGCCGGAATTTTTAGCCCCCAGCGTGGAAGTCCTGCTCCCGCCGCAGAATTGGCATTACCACCCCTCAATGGAAGCGCAGTGCAATTTCCCACACTCCACTTCCTTTGGGGGCAGTTACCGGAGCACGACTGCATGCTCCTGTGACAGTGGGAACCGGTGCTCTCCACTCTCTCTCCTGTGACAGTTGGAACTGGTGCTTTCCAATCTCTGTCCTGTGACAGTTGGAACTGGTGCTCTCCACTCTCTGTCCTGTGACAGTTGGAACTGGTGCTCTCCACTCTCCCGTCCTGTGACAGTGGGAACTGGTGCTCTCCACTCTCTGTCCTGTGACAGTGGGAACTGGTGCTCTCCACTCTCTGTCCTGTGACAGTGGGAACTGGTGCTCTCCACTCTCTGTCCTGTGACAGTTGGAACTGGTGCTCTCCACTCTCTGTCCTGTGACAGTGGGAACTGGTGCTCTCCACTCTCTGTCCTGTGACAGTGGGAACTGGTGCTCTCCACTCTCTGTCCTGTGACAGTTGGAACTGGTGCTCTCCACTCTCTCTCTTGTGACAGTTGGAACTGGTGCTCTCCTCTCTCTGTCCTGTGACAGTTGGAAATGGTGCTCTGCACTCTCTGTCCTGTGACAGTGGGAACTGGTGCTCTCCACTCTCTGTCCTGTGCCAGTGGGAACTGGTGCTCTCCACTCTCTGTCCTGTGACAGTGGGAACTGGTGCTCTCCACTCTCTCTCCTGTGACAGTGGGAACTGGTGCTCCGCACTCTCCATCCTGTGACAGTTGGAACTGGTGCTCTCCACATTATCTCCTGTGACAGTGGGAACTGGTGCTCCGCAATCTCCATCCTGTGACAGTTGGAACTGGTGCTCTCCACTCTCTCTCCTGTGACAGTGGGAACTGGTGCTCTCCACTCTCCGTCCTGTGACAGTGGGAACTGGTGCTCTCCACTCTCTGTCCTGTGACAGTGGGAACTGGTGCTCTCCACTCTCCGTCCTGTGACAGTTGGAACTGGTGCTCTCCACTCTCCGTCCTGTGACAGTTGGAACTGGTGCTCTCCACTCTCTGTCCTGTGACAGTTGGAACTGGTGCTCTCCACTCTCTCTCCTGTGACAGTTGGAACTGGTGCTCTCCACTCTCTCTCCTGTGACAGTGGGAACTGGTGCTCTCCACTCTCTCTCCTGTGACAGTGGGAACTGGTGCTCTCCACTCTCTGTCCTGTGACAGTTGGAACTGGTGCTCTCCGCTCTCTCTCCTGTGACAGTTGGAACTGGGGCTCTCCACTCTCTCTCCTGTGACAGTTGGAACTGGTGCTCTCCACTCTCCGTCCTGTGACAGTTGGAACTGGTGCTCTCCACTCTCCGTCCTGTGAAAGTTGGAACTGGTGCTCTCCACTCTCTCTCCTGTGAGAGTTGGAACTGGTGCTCTCCACTCTCTCTCCTGTGACAGTTGGAACTGGGGCTCTCCACTCTCTCTCCTGTGACAGTGGGAACTGGTGCTCTCCACTCTCCGTCCTGTGACAGTGGGAACTGGTGCTCTCCACTCTCACTCCTGCGACAGTTGGAACTGGTGCTCTCCACTCTCTGTCCTGTGACAGTTGGAACTGGTGCTCTCCACTCTCTGTCCTGTGACAGTGGGAACTGGTGCTCTCCACTCTCTGTCCTGTGACAGTGGGAACTGGTGCTCTCCACTCTCTGTCCTGTGACAGTGGGAACTGGTGCTCTCCACTCTCTGTCCTGTGACAGTTGGAACTGGTGCTCTCCAATCTCTCTCCTGTGACAGTGGGAACTGGTGCTCTCCACTCTCTGTCCTGTGACAGTGGGAACTGGTGCTCTCCACTCTCTCTCCTGTGACAGTGGGAACTGGTGCTCTCCACTCTCTCTCCTGTGACAGTTGGAACTGGTGCTCTCCACTCTCTCTCCTGTGACAGTTGGAACTGGTGCTCTCCACTCTCCGTCCTGTGACAGTGGGAACTGGTGCTCTCCACTCTCTGTCCTGTGACAGTTTGAACTGGTGCTCTCCACTCTCTCCTGTGACAGTTGGAACTGGTGCTCTCCAATCTCTCTCCTGTGACAGTTGGAACTGGTGCTCTCCACTCTCCGCCTTGTGACAGTGGGAACTGGTGCTCTCCACTCTCTGTTCTGTGACAGTGGGAACTGGTGCTCTCCACTCTCTCTCCTGTGACAGTTGGAACTGGTGCTCTCCATTCTCCGTCCTGTGACAGTGGGAACTGGTGCTCTCCACTCTCCGTCCTGTGACAGTGGGAACTGGTGCTCTCCACTCTCCGTCCTGTGACAGTGGGAACTGGTGCTCCGCACTCTACATCCTGTGACAGTTGGAACTGGTGCTCTCCACATTATCTCCTGTGACAGTTGGAACTGGTGCTCTCCAATCTCTCTCCTGTGACAGTTGGAACTGGTGCTCTCCACTCTCCGCCTTGTGACAGTGGGAACTGGTGCTCTCCACTCTCTGTTCTGTGACAGTGGGAACTGGTGCTCTCCACTCTCTCCTGTGACAGTTGGAACTGGTGCTCTCCACTCTCTCCTGTGACAGTTGGAACTGGTGCTCTCCACTCTCTGTTCTGTGACAGTGGGAACTGGTGCTCTCCACTCTCTCTCCTGTGACAGTTGGAACTGGTGCTCTCCACTCTCCGCCTTGTGACAGTGGGAACTGGTGCTCTCCACTCTCCGTCCTGTGACAGTGGGAACTGGTGCTCTCCACTCTCCGTCCTGTGACAGTGGGAACTGGTGCTCTCCACTCTCCGTCCTGTGACAGTGGGAACTGGTGCTCCGCACTCTCCATCCTGTGACAGTTGGAACTGGTGCTCTCCACTTTATCTCCTGTGACAGTTGGAACTGGTGCTCCGCAATCTCCATCCTGTGACAGTTGGAACTGGTGCTCTCCACTCTCTCTCCTGTGACAGTGGGAACTGGTGCTCTCCACTCTCTCTCCTGTGACAGTGGGAACTGGTGCTCTCCACTCTCCGTCCTGTGACAGTTGGAACTGGTGCTCTCCACTCTCCGTCCTGTGACAGTTGGAACTGGTGCTCTCCACTCTCTCTCCTATGACAGTGGGAACTGGTGCTCTCCACTCTCCGTCCTGTGACAGTGGGAACTGGTGCTCTCCACTCTCCGTCCTGTGACAGTTGGAACTGGTGCTCTCCACTCTCTCGTCCTGTGACAGTGGGAACTGGTGCTCTCCAATCTCCGTCCTGTGACAGTTGGAACTGGTGCTCTCCACTCTCTCTCCTGTGACAGTTGGAACTGGTGCTCTCCACTCTCTCTCCTGTGACAGTTGGAACTGGGGCTCTCCACTCTCTCTCCTGTGACAGTTGGAACTGGTGCTCTCCACTCTCCGTCCTGTGACAGTTGGAACTGGTGCTCTCCACTCTCCGTCCTGTGAAAGTTGGAACTGGTGCTCTCCACTCTCTCTCCTGTGACAGTGGGAACTGGTGCTCTCCACTCTCCGTCCTGTGACAGTGGGAACTGGTGCTCTCCACTCTCACTCCTGCGACAGTTGGAACTGGTGCTCTCCACTCTCTGTCCTGTGACAGTGGGAACTGGTGCTCTCCACTCTCCGTCCTGTGACAGTGGGAACTGGTGCTCTCCACTCTCACTCCTGCGACAGTTGGAACTGGTGCTCTCCACTCTCTGTCCTGTGACAGTTGGAACTGGTGCTCTCCACTCTCCACCTTGTGACAGTTGGAACTGGTGCTCTCCACTCTCTGTCCTGTGACAGTGGGAACTGGTGCTCTCCACTCTCTGTCCTGTGACAGTGGGAACTGGTGCTCTCCACTCTCTGTCCTGTGACAGTTGGAACTGGTGCTCTCCAATCTCTCTCCTGTGACAGTGGGAACTGGTGCTCTCCACTCTCTGTCCTGTGACAGTGGGAACTGGTGCTCTCCACTCTCTCTCCTGTGACTGTTGGAACTGGTGCTCTCCACTCTCTGTCCTGTGACAGTGGGAACTGGTGCTCTCCACTCTCCGTCCTGTGACAGTTGGAACTGGTGCTCTCCACTCTCTGTCCTGTGCCAGTTGGAGCTGGTGCTCTCCACTCTCTCTCCTGTGACAGTGGGAACTGGTGCTCTCCACTCTCCGTCCTGTGACAGTTGGAACTGGTGCTCTCCACTCTCTGTCCTGTGACAGTTGGAACTGGTGCTCTCCAATCTCTCTCCTGTGACAGTGGGAACTGGTGCTCTCCACTCTCTGTCCTGTGACAGTGGGAACTGGTGCTCTCCACTCTCTCTCCTGTGACTGTTGGAACTGGTGCTCTCCACTCTCTGTCCTGTGACAGTGGGAACTGGTGCTCTCCACTCTCCGTCCTGTGACAGTTGGAACTGGTGCTCTCCACTCTCTGTCCTGTGACAGTGGGAACTGGTGCTCTCCACTCTCTCTCCTGTGACAGTTGGAACTGGTGCTCTCCACTCTCTCTCCTGTGACAGTTGGAACTGGTGCTCTCCACTCTCCGTCCTGTGACAGTGGGAACTGGTGCTCTCCACTCTCTGTCCTGTGACAGTGGGAACTGGTGCTCTCCACTCTCTCCTGTGACAGTTGGAACTGGTGCTCTCCAATCTCTCTCCTGTGACAGTTGGAACTGGTGCTCTCCACTCTCCGCCTTGTGACAGTGGGAACTGGTGCTCTCCACTCTCTGTTCTGTGACAGTGGGAACTGGTGCTCTCCACTCTCTCTCCTGTGACAGTTGGAACTGGTGCTCTCCATTCTCCGTCCTGTGACAGTGGGAACTGGTGCTCTCCACTCTCTCTCCTGTGACAGTTGGAACTGGTGCTCTCCATTCTCCGTCCTGTGACAGTGGGAACTGGTGCTCTCCACTCTCTGTCCTGTGACAGTGGGAACTGGTGCTCTCCACTCTCTCTCCTGTGACAGTTGGAACTGGTGCTCTCCATTCTCCGTCCTGTGACAGTGGGAACTGGTGCTCTCCACTCTCTCTCCTGTGACAGTGGGAACTGGTGCTCTCCACTCTCTCTCCTGTGACAGTTGGAACTGGTGCTCTCCACTCTCTGTCCTGTGACAGTGGGAACTGGTGCTCTCCAGTCTCTGTCCTGTGACAGTGGGAACTGGTGCTCTCCAGTCTCTCTCCTGTGACAGTTGGATCTGGTGCTCTCCACTCTCTGTCCTGTGACAGTTGGACCTGGTGCTCTCCACTCTCTGTCCTGTGACATTGGGTGCTGGTGATCTCCACTCTCTGTCCTGTGACTGTGTGAACTGGTGCTCTCCACTCTCCACCTTGTGACAGTTGGAACCGGTGCTCTCCACTTTCTGTCCTGTGACAGTTGGAACATGTGCTCTCCACTCTCTGTCCTGTGACAGTTGGAACTGGTGCTCTCCACTCTCTCTCCTGTGACAGTGGGAACTGGTGCTCTCCACTCTCCGTCCTGTGACAGTGGGAACTGGTGCTCTCCACTCTCTCTCCTGTGACAGTGGGAACTGGTGCTCTCCACTCTCTGTCCTGTGAGAGTGGGAACTGGTGCTCTCCACTCTTCCGTCCTGTTACAGTTGGAACTGGTGCTCTCCAATCTCTGTGCTGTGATAGTGGGAACTGGTGCTCTCCACTCTCTGTCCTGTGAGATTGGGAACTGGTGCTCTCCACTCTTCCGTCCTGTGACAGTTGGAACTGGTGCTCTCCACTCTTCCGTCCTGTATCAGTGGGAACTGGTGCTCTCCACTCTCTCATCCTGTGACAATTGGAACTGGTGCTCTCCACACTTCAGTCTTGTGACAGTTGGAACTGGTGCTCACCACTCTCTGTCCTGTGACAGTGGGAACCGGTGCTCTCCACATTCTCTCTTCTGACAGTTGGAACTGGTGCACTCCACATTCTCTCTTCTGACAGTTGGAACTGGTGCTCTCCACTCTCTGTCCTGTGACAGTTGGAACTGGTGATCTCCACTCTCTCTCCTGTGACAGTTGGAACTGGTGATCTCCACTCTCTCTCCTGTGACAGTTGGAACTGGTGATCTCCACTCTCTCTCCTGTGACAGTTGGAACTGGTGCACTCCACTCTCTCTCCTGTGAGAGTTGGAACTGGTGCTCTCCACTCTCTCTCCTGTGACAGTTGGAACTGGTGCACTCCACTCTCTGTCCTGTGACAGTGGGAACTGGTGCTCTCCACTCTCTCTCCTGTGAGAGTTGGAACTGGTGCTCTCCACTCTCCGTCCTGTGACAGTGGGAACTGGTGCTCTCCGCTCTCTGCTCAGTGACAGTGGGAACTGGTGCTCTCCACTCTCCGCCTTGTGACAGTTGGAAGTGGTGCTCTCCACTCTCTGTCCTGTGACAGTGGGAACTGGCGCTCTCCACTCTCTCTGCTGTGACAGTGGGAACTGGTGCTCTCCACTCTCCGTCCTGTGACAGTTGGAACTGGTGCTCTCCACTCTCCGTCCTGTGACAGTTGGAACTGGTGCTCTCCACGCTCTCTCCTATGATAGTTGGAACTGGTGATCTCCACTCTCTCTCCTGTGACAGTTGGAACTGGGGCTCTCCACTCTCCGTCCTGTGACAGTGGGAACTGGTGCTCTCCACTCTCCGTCCTGTGACAGTTGCAACTGGTGATCTCCATTCTCTGTCCTCTGACAGTGGGAACTGGTGCTCTCCACTCTCTCTCCTGTGACAGTTGGAACTGGTGCTCTCCACTCTCCGTCCTGTGACAGTTGGAACTGGTGCTCTGCACTCTCTGTCATGTGACAGTTAGAACTGGTGCTCTCTACTCTCTGTCCTGTGACAGTGGGAACTGGTGCTCTCTACTCTCTGTCCTGTGACAGTGGGAACTGGTGCTCTCCACTCTCTGTCCTGTGACATTTGGAACTGGTGCTCTCTACTCTCTGTCCTGTGACAGAGGGAACTGGTGCTCTCCACTCTCTCTCCTGTGAAAGTTAGAACTGGTGCTCTCCAATCTCTCTCCTTTGACAGTGGGAACTGGTGCTCTCCACTCTCTTTCCTGTGACAGTGGGAACTGGTGCTCTCCACTCTCTCTCCTGTGACAGTTGGAACTGGTGCTCTCCACTCTCCGCCTTGTGACAGTGGGAACTGGTGCTCTGCACTCTCTCGCCTGTGAGAGTTGGGATTGGTGCTCTCCACTCTCCGTCCTGTGACAGTCGGAACTGGTGCTCTCCACTCTCTGTCCTTTGACAGTTGGAACTGGTGCTCTCCACTCTCTGTCCTGTGACAGTTGGAACTGGTGCTCTCCACTCTCTCTCCTGTGACAGTTGGAACTGGTGCTCTCCACTCTCTGTCCTGTGCCAGTGGGAACTGATGCTCTCCACTCTCTGTCCTGTGACAGTGGGAACTGGTGCTCTCCACTCTCTGTCCTGTGACAGTGGGAACTGGTGCTCTCCACTCTCTCTCCTGTGACAGTGGGAACTGGTGCTCTCCACTCTCTCTCCTGTGACAGTTGGAACTGGTGCTCTCCACTCTCTCTCCTGTGACAGTGGGAACTGGTGCTCTCCACTCTCTCTCCTGTGACCGTGGGAACTGGTGCTCTCCACTCTCTCTCCTGTGACAGTGGGAACTGGTGCTCTCCACTCTCTGTCCTTTGACAGTTGGAACTGGTGCTCTCCACTCTCACTCCTGCGACAGTTGGAACTGGTGCTCTGCACTCTCCGTCGTGTGACAGTTGGAACTGGTGCTCTCCACTCTCACTCCTTCAACAGTTGGAACTGGTGCTCTGCACTCTCCGTCCTGTGACAGTGGGAACTGGTGCTCTCCACATTATCTCCTGTGACAGTTGGAACTGGTGATCTCCACTCTCTCTCCTGTGACCGTTAGAACTGATGATCTCCACTCTCTCTCCTGTGACAGTGGGAACTGATTCTCTCCACTCTCTCTCCTGTGACCGTTAGAACTGATGATCTCCACTCTCTCTCCTGTGACAGTTGGAACTGGTGCTCTCCACTCTCTGTCCTGTGACAGTGGGAACTGGTGCTCTCCACTCTCTGTCCTGTGACAGTTGGAACTGGTGCTCTCCACTCTCTGTCCTGTGACAGTTTGAACTGATGCTCTCTACTCTCCCGTCCTGTGACAATTGGAACTGGTGCTCTCCACTCTCCGCCTTGTGACAGTGGGAACTGGTGCTCTCCACTCTCTCTCCTGTGAGAGTTGGAACTGGTGCTCTCCACTCTCTGTCCTTTGTCAGTTGGAACTGGTGCTCTCCACTCTCTGTCCTGTGACAGTGGGAACTGGTGCTCTCCACTCTCTCTCCTGTGACAGTGGGAACTGGTGCTCTCCACTCTCTGTTCTGTGACAGTTGGAGGTGGTGCTCTACACTCTCTGTCCTGTGACAGTTGGAACTGGTGCTCCCCACTCTCTCTCCTGTGACAGTGGGAACTGGTGCTCTCCACTCTCTCTCCTGTGACAGTGGGAACTGATGCTCTCCACTCTCTCTCCTCTGACAGTGGGAACTGGTGCTCCCCACTCTCTCTCCTGTGACAGTTGGAACTGGTGCTCTCCACTCTCTCGCCCTGTGACAGTGGGAACTGGTGCTCTCCACTCTCCGTCCTGTGACAGTTGGAACTGGTGCTCTCCACTCTCTCGCCCTGTGACAGTGGGAACTGGTGCTCTCCACTCTCTCTGTCCTATGACAGTGGGAACTGGTGCTCTCCACTCTCACTCCTGCGACAGTTGGAACTGGTGCTCTCCACTCTCTGTCCTGTGACAGTTGGAACTGGTGATCTCCACTCTCTCTCCTGTGACAGTTGGAACTGGTGCTCTCCACTCTCTGTCCTGTGACAGTGGGAACTGGTGCTCTCCACTCTCTGTCCTGTGACAGTGGGAACTCGTGCTCTGCACTCTCTGTCCTGTGACAGTTGCAACTGGTGCTCTCCACTCTCTGCCCTGTGACAGTTAGAACTGGTGCTCTCCACTCTCTGTCCTGTGACAGTGGGAACTGGTGCTCTCCACTCTCTCTCCTGTGACAGTGGGAACTGGTGCTCTCCACTCTCTCTCCTGTGACAGTGGGAACTGGTGCTCTCCACTCTCTGTCCTGTGACAGTGGGAACTGGTGCTCTCCACTCTCTCTCCTGTGACAGTGGGAACTGGTGCTCTCCACTCTCTCTCCTGTAACAGTTGGAACTGGTGCTCTCCACTCTCTCTCTTTTGACAGTTGGAACTGGTGATCTCCACTCTCACTCCTGCGACAGTGGGAACTGGTGCTCTCCACTCTCTCTCCTGTGACAGTGGGAACTGGTGCTCTCCACTCTCTGTCCTGTGACAGTGGGAACTGGTGCTCTCCACTCTCTCTCCTGTGACAGTGGGAACTGGTGCTCTCCACTCTCTCTCCTGTGACAGTGGGAACTGGTGCTCTCCACTCTCCGCCTTGTGACAGTTGGAACCGGTGCTCTCCACTCTCTGTCCTGTAACAGTTGGAACTGCTGCTCTCCACTCTCTGTCCTGTGACAGTGGGAACTGGTGCTCTCCACTCTCTGTCCTGTGACAGTGGGAACTGGTGATCTCCACTCTCTGTCCTGTGACAGTTGGAACTGGTGCTCTCCACTCTCTGTCCTGTGACAGTTGGAACTGGTGCTCTCCACTCTCTGTCCTGTGACAGTGGGAACTGGTGCTCTCCACTCTCTGTCCTGTGACAGTGGGAACTGGTGCTCTCCACTCTCTGTCCTGTGACAGTTGGAACTGGTGCTCTCTACTCTCTGTCCTTTGACAGTTGGAACTGGTGCTCTCCACTCTCCGCCTTGTGACAATTGGAACTGGTGCTCTCCACTCTCTGTCCTGTGACAGTTGGAACTGGTGCTCTCCACTCTCTGCCCTGTGACAGTGGGAACTGGTGCTCTCCACTCTCTGTCCTTTGACAGTGGGAACTGGTGCTCTCCACTCTCTGCCCTGTGACAGTGGGAACTGGTGCTCTCCACTCTCCGCCTTGTGACAGTTGGAACCGGTGCTCTCCACTCTCTGTCCTGTGACAGTTTGAACATGTGCTCTCCACTCTCTGTCCTTTGACAGTGGGAACTGGTGCTCTCCACTCTCCGCCTTGTGACAATTGGAACTGGTGCTCTCCACTCTCTGTCCTGTGACAGTTGGAACTGGTGCTCTCCACTCTCTGCCCTGTGACAGTGGGAACTGGTGCTCTCCACTCTCTGTCCTTTGACAGTGGGAACTGGTGCTCTCCACTCTCTGCCCTGTGACAGTTAGAACTGGTGCTCTCCACTCTCTGTCCTGTGACAGTGGGAACTGGTGCTCTCCACTCTCCCGTCCTGTGACAGTGGGAACTGGTGCTCTCCACTCTCTGTCCTGTAACAGTTGCAACTGTTGCTCTCCACTCTCTCTCTTTTGACAGTTGGAACTGGTGCTCTCCACTCTCTGTCCTGTGACAGTGGGAACTGGTGCTCTCCACTCTCTCTCTTTTGACAGTTGGAACTGGTGCTCTCCACTCTCTGTCCTGTGACAGTTGGAACTGGTGCTCTCCACTCTGTCCTGTGACAGTGGGAACTGGTGCTCTCCACTCTCTGTCCTGTGACAGTGGGAACTGGTGCTCTCCACTCTCTGTCCTGTGACAGTGGGAACTGGTGCTCTCCACTCTCTGTCCTGTGACAGTGGGAACTGGTGCTCTCCACTCTCTCTCCTGTGACAGTGGGAACTGTGCTCTCCACTCTCTGTCCTGTGACAGTTGGAACTGGTGCTCTCCACTCTCCCGTCCTGTGACAGTGGGAACTGGTGCTCTCCACTCTCTGTCCTGTGACAGTGGGAACTGGTGCTCTCCACTCTCTGTCCTGTGACAGTGGGAACTGGTGCTCTCCACTCTCTCTCCTGTGACAGTGGGAACTGTGCTCTCCACTCTCTGTCCTGTGACAGTTGGAACTGGTGCTCCCCACTCTCTCTCCTGTGACAGTTGGAACTGGTGCTCTCCACTCTCTCTCCTGTGACAGTGGGAACTGGTGCTCTCCGCTCTCTGTCCTTTGAGAGTTGGAACTGGTGCTCTCCACTCTCTGTCCTGTGACTGTTGGAACTGGTGCTCTCCACTCTCTCTCCTGTAACAGTTGGAACTGGTGCTCTCCACTCTCTGTCCTGTGACAGTGGGAACTGGTGCTCTCCACTCTCTGTCCTGTGACAGTTGGAACTGCTGTACTCCACTCTCCCGTCCTGTGACAGTGGGAACTGGTGCTCTCCACTCTCTGTCCTTTGACAGTGGCAACTGGTGCTCTCCACTCTCTCTCCTGTAACAGTTGGAACTGGTGCACTCCACTCTCTGTCCTGTGACAGTTGGAACTGGTGATCTCCACTCTCCCATCCAGTGACAGTGGGAACTGGTGCTCTCCAGTCTCTGTCCTGTGACTGTTGGAACTGCTACTCTCCACTCTCCGTCCTGTGACAGTGGGAACTGGTGCTCTCCACTCTCTGTCCTGTGACAGTGGGAACTGGTGCTCTCCACTCTCTGTCCTGTGACAGTTGGAACTGGTGCTCTCCACTCTCTGTCCTGTGACAGTTGGAACTGGTGCTCTCCACTCCCTCTCCTGTGACAGTGGGAACTGGTGCTCTCCACTCTCTGTCCTGTGACTTTTGGAACTGGTGCTTTCCACTCTCTGTCCTTTGACAGTTGGAACTGGTGCTCTCCACTCTCCGTCCTGTGACAGTGGGAACTGGTGCTCTCCACTCTCCGTCCTGTGACAGTTGCAACTGGTGATCTCCATTCTCTGTCCTCTGACAGTGGGAACTGGTGCTCTCCACTCTCTGTCCTGTGACAGTGGGAACTGGTGCTCTCCACTCTCCGTCCTGTGACAGTTGGAACTGGTGCTCTCCACTCTCCGTCCTGTGACAGTTGGAACTGGTGCTCTCCACGCTCTCTCCTATGATAGTTGGAACTGGTGATCTCCACTCTCTCTCCTGTGACAGTTGGAACTGGGGCTCTCCACTCTCCGTCCTGTGACAGTGGGAACTGGTGCTCTCCACTCTCCGTCCTGTGACAGTTGCAACTGGTGATCTCCATTCTCTGTCCTCTGACAGTGGGAACTGGTGCTCTCCACTCTCTCTCCTGTGACAGTTGGAACTGGTGCTCTCCACTCTCCGTCCTGTGACAGTTGGAACTGGTGCTCTGCACTCTCTGTCATGTGACAGTTAGAACTGGTGCTCTCTACTCTCTGTCCTGTGACAGTGGGAACTGGTGCTCTCTACTCTCTGTCCTGTGACAGTGGGAACTGGTGCTCTCCACTCTCTGTCCTGTGACATTTGGAACTGGTGCTCTCTACTCTCTGTCCTGTGACAGAGGGAACTGGTGCTCTCCACTCTCTCTCCTGTGAAAGTTAGAACTGGTGCTCTCCAATCTCTCTCCTTTGACAGTGGGAACTGGTGCTCTCCACTCTCTTTCCTGTGACAGTGGGAACTGGTGCTCTCCACTCTCTCTCCTGTGACAGTTGGAACTGGTGCTCTCCACTCTCCGCCTTGTGACAGTGGGAACTGGTGCTCTCCACTCTCTCGCCTGTGAGAGTTGGGATTGGTGCTCTCCACTCTCCGTCCTGTGACAGTCGGAACTGGTGCTCTCCACTCTCTGTCCTTTGACAGTTGGAACTGGTGCTCTCCACTCTCTGTCCTGTGACAGTTGGAACTGGTGCTCTCCACTCTCTCTCCTGTGACAGTTGGAACTGGTGCTCTCCACTCTCTGTCCTGTGCCAGTGGGAACTGATGCTCTCCACTCTCTGTCCTGTGACAGTGGGAACTGGTGCTCTCCACTCTCTGTCCTGTGACAGTGGGAACTGGTGCTCTCCACTCTCTCTCCTGTGACAGTGGGAACTGGTGCTCTCCACTCTCTCTCCTGTGACAGTTGGAACTGGTGCTCTCCACTCTCTCTCCTGTGACAGTGGGAACTGGTGCTCTCCACTCTCTCTCCTGTGACCGTGGGAACTGGTGCTCTCCACTCTCTCTCCTGTGACAGTGGGAACTGGTGCTCTCCACTCTCTGTCCTTTGACAGTTGGAACTGGTGCTCTCCACTCTCACTCCTGCGACAGTTGGAACTGGTGCTCTGCACTCTCCGTCGTGTGACAGTTGGAACTGGTGCTCTCCACTCTCACTCCTTCAACAGTTGGAACTGGTGCTCTGCACTCTCCGTCCTGTGACAGTGGGAACTGGTGCTCTCCACATTATCTCCTGTGACAGTTGGAACTGGTGATCTCCACTCTCTCTCCTGTGACCGTTAGAACTGATGATCTCCACTCTCTCTCCTGTGACAGTGGGAACTGATTCTCTCCACTCTCTCTCCTGTGACCGTTAGAACTGATGATCTCCACTCTCTCTCCTGTGACAGTTGGAACTGGTGCTCTCCACTCTCTGTCCTGTGACAGTGGGAACTGGTGCTCTCCACTCTCTGTCCTGTGACAGTGGGAACTGGTGCTCTCCACTCTCTGTCCTGTGACAGTTGGAACTGGTGCTCTCCACTCTCTGTCCTGTGACAGTTTGAACTGATGCTCTCTACTCTCCCGTCCTGTGACAATTGGAACTGGTGCTCTCCACTCTCCGCCTTGTGACAGTGGGAACTGGTGCTCTCCACTCTCTCTCCTGTGAGAGTTGGAACTGGTGCTCTCCACTCTCTGTCCTTTGTCAGTTGGAACTGGTGCTCTCCACTCTCTGTCCTGTGACAGTGGGAACTGGTGCTCTCCACTCTCTCTCCTGTGACAGTGGGAACTGGTGCTCTCCACTCTCTGTTCTGTGACAGTTGGAGGTGGTGCTCTACACTCTCTGTCCTGTGACAGTTGGAACTGGTGCTCCCCACTCTCTCTCCTGTGACAGTGGGAACTGGTGCTCTCCACTCTCTCTCCTGTGACAGTGGGAACTGATGCTCTCCACTCTCTCTCCTCTGACAGTGGGAACTGGTGCTCCCCACTCTCTCTCCTGTGACAGTTGGAACTGGTGCTCTCCACTCTCTCGCCCTGTGACAGTGGGAACTGGTGCTCTCCACTCTCCGTCCTGTGACAGTTGGAACTGGTGCTCTCCACTCTCTCGCCCTGTGACAGTGGGAACTGGTGCTCTCCACTCTCTCTGTCCTATGACAGTGGGAACTGGTGCTCTCCACTCTCACTCCTGCGACAGTTGGAACTGGTGCTCTCCACTCTCTGTCCTGTGACAGTTGGAACTGGTGATCTCCACTCTCTCTCCTGTGACAGTTGGAACTGGTGCTCTCCACTCTCTGTCCTGTGACAGTGGGAACTGGTGCTCTCCACTCTCTGTCCTGTGACAGTGGGAACTCGTGCTCTCCACTCTCTGTCCTGTGACAGTTGCAACTGGTGCTCTCCACTCTCTGCCCTGTGACAGTTAGAACTGGTGCTCTCCACTCTCTGTCCTGTGACAGTGGGAACTGGTGCTCTCCACTCTCTCTCCTGTGACAGTGGGAACTGGTGCTCTCCACTCTCTCTCCTGTGACAGTGGGAACTGGTGCTCTCCACTCTCTGTCCTGTGACAGTGGGAACTGGTGCTCTCCACTCTCTCTCCTGTGACAGTGGGAACTGGTGCTCTCCACTCTCTCTCCTGTAACAGTTGGAACTGGTGCTCTCCACTCTCTCTCTTTTGACAGTTGGAACTGGTGATCTCCACTCTCACTCCTGCGACAGTGGGAACTGGTGCTCTCCACTCTCTCTCCTGTGACAGTGGGAACTGGTGCTCTCCACTCTCTGTCCTGTGACAGTGGGAACTGGTGCTCTCCACTCTCTCTCCTGTGACAGTGGGAACTGGTGCTCTCCACTCTCTCTCCTGTGACAGTGGGAACTGGTGCTCTCCACTCTCCGCCTTGTGACAGTTGGAACCGGTGCTCTCCACTCTCTGTCCTGTAACAGTTGGAACTGCTGCTCTCCACTCTCTGTCCTGTGACAGTGGGAACTGGTGCTCTCCACTCTCTGTCCTGTGACAGTGGGAACTGGTGATCTCCACTCTCTGTCCTGTGACAGTTGGAACTGGTGCTCTCCACTCTCTGTCCTGTGACAGTTGGAACTGGTGCTCTCCACTCTCTGTCCTGTGACAGTGGGAACTGGTGCTCTCCACTCTCTGTCCTGTGACAGTGGGAACTGGTGCTCTCCACTCTCTGTCCTGTGACAGTGGGAACTGGTGCTCTCCACTCTCTGTCCTGTGACAGTTGGAACTGGTGCTCTCCACTCTCTGTCCTGTGACAGTGGGAACTGGTGCTCTCCACTCTCTGTCCTGTGACAGTGGGAACTGGTGCTCTCCACTCTCTGTCCTGTGACAGTTGGAACTGGTGCTCTCTACTCTCTGTCCTTTGACAGTTGGAACTGGTGCTCTCCACTCTCCGCCTTGTGACAATTGGAACTGGTGCTCTCCACTCTCTGTCCTGTGACAGTTGGAACTGGTGCTCTCCACTCTCTGCCCTGTGACAGTGGGAACTGGTGCTCTCCACTCTCTGTCCTTTGACAGTGGGAACTGGTGCTCTCCACTCTCCGCCTTGTGACAGTTGGAACCGGTGCTCTCCACTCTCTGTCCTGTGACAGTTTGAACATGTGCTCTCCACTCTCTGTCCTTTGACAGTGGGAACTGGTGCTCTCCACTCTCCGCCTTGTGACAATTGGAACTGGTGCTCTCCACTCTCTGTCCTGTGACAGTTGGAACTGGTGCTCTCCACTCTCTGTCCTGTGACAGTGGGAACTGGTGCTCTCCACTCTCCCGTCCTGTGACAGTGGGAACTGGTGCTCTCCACTCTCTGTCCTGTGACAGTTGCAACTGTTGCTCTCCACTCTCTCTCTTTTGACAGTTGGAACTGGTGCTCTCCACTCTCTCTCTTTTGACAGTTGGAACTGGTGCTCTCCACTCTCTGTCCTGTGACAGTTGGAACTGGTGCTCTCCACTCTGTCCTGTGACAGTGGGAACTGGTGCTCTCCACTCTCTGTCCTGTGACAGTGGGAACTGGTGCTCTCCACTCTCTGTCCTGTGACAGTGGGAACTGGTGCTCTCCACTCTCTGTCCTGTGACAGTGGGAACTGGTGCTCTCCACTCTCTCTCCTGTGACAGTGGGAACTGGTGCTCTCCACTCTCTGTCCTGTGACAGTTGGAACTGGTGCTCTCCACTCTCTGTCCTGTGACAGTGGGAACTGGTGCTCTCCACTCTCTCTCCTGTGACAGTGGGAACTGGTGCTCTCCACTCTCTGTCCTGTGACAGTTGGAACTGGTGCTCTCCACTCTCTCTCCTGTGACAGTGGGAACTGGTGCTCTCCACTCTCTGTCCTGTGACAGTTGGAACTGGTGCTCTCCACTCTCCCGTCCTGTGACAGTGGGAACTGGTGCTCTCCACTCTCTGTCCTGTGACAGTGGGAACTGGTGCTCTCCACTCTCTGTCCTGTGACAGTGGGAACTGGTGCTCTCCACTCTCTCTCCTGTGACAGTGGGAACTGTGCTCTCCACTCTCTGTCCTGTGACAGTTGGAACTGGTGCTCCCCACTCTCTCTCCTGTGACAGTTGGAACTGGTGCTCTCCACTCTCTCTCCTGTGACAGTGGGAACTGGTGCTCTCCGCTCTCTGTCCTTTGAGAGTTGGAACTGGTGCTCTCCACTCTCTGTCCTGTGACTGTTGGAACTGCTGCTCTCCACTCTCTGTCCTTTGAGAGTTGGAACTGGTGCTCTCCACTCTCTGTCCTGTGACTGTTGGAACTGGTGCTCTCCACTCTCTCTCCTGTAACAGTTGGAACTGGTGCTCTCCACTCTCTGTCCTGTGACAGTGGGAACTGGTGCTCTCCACTCTCTGTCCTGTGACAGTTGGAACTGCTGTACTCCACTCTCCCGTCCTGTGACAGTGGGAACTGGTGCTCTCCACTCTCTGTCCTTTGACAGTGGCAACTGGTGCTCTCCACTCTCTCTCCTGTAACAGTTGGAACTGGTGCACTCCACTCTCTGTCCTGTGACAGTTGGAACTGGTGATCTCCACTCTCCCATCCAGTGACAGTGGGAACTGGTGCTCTCCAGTCTCTGTCCTGTGACTGTTGGAACTGCTACTCTCCACTCTCCGTCCTGTGACAGTGGGAACTGGTGCTCTCCACTCTCTGTCCTGTGACAGTGGGAACTGGTGCTCTCCACTCTCTGTCCTGTGACAGTTGGAACTGGTGCTCTCCACTCTCTCTCCTGTGACAGTTGGAACTGGTGCTCTCCACTCTCTGTCCTTTGACAGTTGGAACTGGTGCTCTCCACTCTCTGTCCTGTGACAGTTGGAACTGGTGCTCTCCACTCTTTGTCCTGTGACAGTGGGAACTGGTGCGCTCCACTCCCTCTCCTGTGACAGTGGGAACTGGTGCTCTCCACTCTCTGTCCTGTGACTTTTGGAACTGGTGCTTTCCACTCTCTGTCCTTTGACAGTTGGAACTGGTGCTCTCCACTCTCCGTCCTGTGACAGTTGGAACTGGTGCTCTCCACTCTCTGTCCTGTGATAGTGGGAACTGGTGCTCTCCACTCTCTGTCCTGTGACTTTTGGAACTGGTGCTTTCCACTCTCTGTCCTGTGACTTTTGGAACTGGTGCTTTCCACTCTCTGTCCTGTGACAGTTGGAACTGGTGCTCTCCACTCTCTGTCCTGTGAAAGTTTGAACCGATGCTCTCCATTCTCTGTCCTGTGACAGCTGGAACTGGTGCTTTCCACTCTCTGTCCTGTGACAGTGGGAACTGGTGCTCTCCACTCTCTGTCCTGTGACAGTTGGAACTGGTGCTCTCCACTCTCTGTCCTGTGACAGTGGGAACTGGTGCTCTCCACTCTCCCGTTCTGTGACAGTTTGAACTGCTGCTCTCCACTCTCTGTCCTGTGACAGTGGGAACTAGTGCTCTCCACTCTCTCTCCTGTGACAGTGTGAACTGGTGCTCTCCACTCTCTCATCCTGTGACTGTTGGAACTGGTGCTCTCCACACTTCCGTCCTGTGACAGTGGAACTGGTGCTCTCCACTCTCTCATCCAGTGACTGTTGGAACTGGTGCTCTCCACACTTCCGTCCTGAGACAGTGGAACTGGTGCTCTCCACTTTCTCTCCTGTGACAGTTGCAATTGTTGCTCTCTAATCTCTGTCCTGTGACAGTTGGAACTGGTGCTCTCCACTCTCTCTCCTGTGACAGTGGCAACTGGTGCCCTCCACCCTCTGTCCTGTGACAGTTGGAACTGGTGCTCTCCACTCTCTGTCCTGTGACAGTTGGAACTGGTGCTCTCCACTCTCTGTCCTGTGACAGTGGGAACTGGTGCTCTCCACTCTCTGTCCTGTGACAGTGGGAACTGGTGCTCTCCACTCTCTGTCCTGTGCCTGTGGGAACTGGTGCTCTCCACTCTCTGTCCTGTGACAGTTCGAACTGTTGCTCTCCACTCTCTCTCCTGTGACAGTGGCAACTGGTGCCCTCCACTCTCTGTCCTGTGACAGTTGGAACTGGTGCTCTCCACATTATCTCCTGTGACAGTTGGAATTGGTGTTCTCCACAATCTCTCCTGCGACAGTTGCAATTCGTGCTCTCTAATGTCTGTCCTGTGACAGTTGGAACTGGTGCTCTCCACTCTCTCTCCTGTGACAGTGGGAACTGGTGCTCTCCACTCTCTCTCCTGTGACAGTGGGAACTGGTGCTCTCCACTCTCTCTCCTGTGACAGTGGGAACTGGTGCTCTCCACTCTCTCTCTTGTGACAGTTGGAACTGGTGCTCTCCACTCTCTCTCCTGTGATAGTGGGAACTGGTGCTCTCCACTCTCTCTCTTGTGACAGTTGGAACTGGTGCTCTCCACTCTCTCTCCTGTGACAGTGGGAACTGGTGCTCTCCACATTCTCTCTTGTGACAGTTGGAACTGGTGCTCTCCACTCTCTCTCCTGTAACAGTTGGAACTGGTGCTCTCCACTCTCTCTCTTGTGACAGTTGGAACTGGTGCTCTCCACTCTCTCTCCTGTGACAGTGGGAACTGGTGCTCTCCACTCTCTCTCCTGTGACAGTGGGAACTGGTGCTCTCCACTCTCTGTCCTGTGGCAGTTGGAACTGGTGATCTCCACTCTCACTCCTGTGACAGTGGGAACTGGTGCTCTCCACTCTCTGTCCTGTGACAGTGGGAACTGGTGCTCTCCACTCTCTCTCCTGTGACAGTTGGAACTGGTGCTCTCCACTCTCTCTCCTGTGACAGTTGGAACTGGTGCTCTCCACTCTCTGTCCTGTGACAGTGGGAACTGGTGCTCTCCACTCTCTGTCCTGTGACAGTGGGAACTGGTGCTCTCCACTCTCCCGTCCTGTGACAGTGGGAACTGGTGCTCTCCACTCTCCCGTCCTGTGACAGTGGGAACTGGTGATCTCCACTCTCTGTCCTGTGACAGTGGGAACTGGTGCTCTCCACTCTCTCTCCTGTGACAGTTGGAACTGGTGCTCTCCACATTATCTCCGGTGACAGTGGGAACTGGTGCTCTCCACTCTCTCTCCTGTGACAGTTGGAAATGGTGCTCTCCACATTATCTCCTGTGACAATTGGAACTGGTGCTCTCCACTCTCTCTCCTGTGACAGTTGGAACTGGTGCTCTCCATTCTCTCTCCTGTGACAGTTGGAACTGGTGCTCTCCAATCTCTGTGCTGTGACAGTGGGAACTGGTGCTCTCCACACTTCCGTCCTGTGACAGTGGAACTGGTGCTCTCCACTCTCTCTCCTGTGACAGTTGGAACTGGTGCTCTCCACTCTCTGTCCTGTGACAGTTGGAACTGGTGCTCTCCAATATTCCGTCCTGTGGCAGTTGGAACTGGTGCTCTCAAATCTCTGTCCTGTGACAGTTGGAATTGGTGTTCTCCACAATCTCTCCTGCGACAGTTGCAATTCGTGCTCTCTAACCTCTGTCCTGTGATAGTTGGAACTGGTTCTCTCCACTCTTCCGTCCTGTGACAGTTGGAACCGGTGTTCTCCACTCTCTCTCCTGTGACAGTTCTAACTGCTGCTCTCCACATTATCTCCTGTGAGAGTTGGAACTGGTGCTCTCCACATTATCTCCTGTGACAGTTGGAATTGGTGTTCTCCACACTCTCTCCTGCGACAGTTGCAATTCGTGCTCTCTAATGTCTGTCCTGTGACAGTTGGAACTGGTGCTCTCCACATTATCTCCTGTGAGAGTTGGAACTGGTGCTCTCCACTCTCCGTCCTGTGACAGTTGGAACTGGTGCTCTCCACTCTCTGTCCTGTGACTTTTGGAACTGGTGCTTTCCACTCTCTGTCCTGTGACAGTCGGAACTGGTGCTCTCCACTCTCTGTCCTGTGAAAGTTTGAACCGATGCTCTCCATTCTCTGTCCTGTGACAGCTGGAACTGGTGCTTTCCACTCTCTGTCCTGTGACAGTGGGAACTGGTGCTCTCCACTCTCTGTCCTGTGACAGTTGGAACTGGTGCTCTCCACTCTCTGTCCTGTGACAGTGGGAACTGGTGCTCTCCACTCTCCCGTTCTGTGACAGTTTGAACTGCTGCTCTCCACTCTCTGTCCTGTGACAGTGGGAACTGGTGCTCTCCACTCTCTGTCCTGTGACAGTGGGAACTGGTGCTCTCCACTCTCTCTCCTGTGACAGTTGGAACTGGTGCTCTCCACACTTCCGTCCTGTGACAGTGGAACTGGTGCTCTCCACTCTCTCATCCTGTGACTGTTGGAACTGGTGCTCTCCACACTTCCGTCCTGTGACAGTGGAACTGGTGCTCTCCACTCTCTCATCCAGTGACTGTTGGAACTGGTGCTCTCCACACTTCCGTCCTGAGACAGTGGAACTGGTGCTCTCCACTTTCTCTCCTGTGACAGTTGCAATTGTTGCTCTCTAATCTCTGTCCTGTGACAGTTGGAACTGGTGCTCTCCACTCTCTCTCCTGTGACAGTGGCAACTGGTGCCCTCCACCCTCTGTCCTGTGACAGTTGGAACTGGTGCTCTCCACTCTCTGTCCTGTGACAGTTGGAACTGGTGCTCTCCACTCTCTGTCCTGTGACAGTGGGAACTGGTGCTCTCCACTCTCTGTCCTGTGACAGTGGGAACTGGTGCTCTCCACTCTCTGTTCTGTGCCTGTGGGAACTGGTGCTCTCCACTCTCTGTCCTGTGACAGTTCGAACTGTTGCTCTCCACTCTCTCTCCTGTGACAGTGGCAACTGGTGCCCTCCACTCTCTGTCCTGTGACAGTTGGAACTGGTGCTCTCCACATTATCTCCTGTGACAGTTGGAATTGGTGTTCTCCACAATCTCTCCTGCGACAGTTGCAATTCGTGCTCTCTAATGTCTGTCCTGTGACAGTTGGAACTGGTGCTCTCCACTCTCTCTCCTGTGACAGTGGGAACTGGTGCTCTCCACTCTCTCTCCTGTGACAGTGGGAACTGGTGCTCTCCACTCTCTCTCCTGTGACAGTGGGAACTGGTGCTCTCCACTCTCTCTCTTGTGACAGTTGGAACTGGTGCTCTCCACTCTCTCTCCTGTGATAGTGGGAACTGGTGCTCTCCACTCTCTCTCTTGTGACAGTTGGAACTGGTGCTCTCCACTCTCTCTCCTGTGACAGTGGGAACTGGTGCTCTCCACTCTCTCTCCTGTGACAGTGGGAACTGGTGCTCTCCACTCTCTCTCCTGTGACAGTGGGAACTGGTGCTCTCCACATTCTCTCTTGTGACAGTTGGAACTGGTGCTCTCCACTCTCTCTCCTGTGACAGTTGGAACTGGTGCTCTCCACTCTCTCTCTTGTGACAGTTGGAACTGGTGCTCTCCACTCTCTCTCCTGTGACAGTGGGAACTGGTGCTCTCCACTCTCTCTCCTGTGACAGTGGGAACTGGTGCTCTCCACTCTCTGTCCTGTGGCAGTTGGAACTGGTGATCTCCACTCTCACTCCTGTGACAGTGGGAACTGGTGCTCTCCACTCTCTGTCCTGTGACAGTGGGAACTGGTGCTCTCCACTCTCTCTCCTGTGACAGTTGGAACTGGTGCTCTCCACTCTCTCTCCTGTGACAGTTGGAACTGGTGCTCTCCACTCTCTGTCCTGTGACAGTGGGAACTGGTGCTCTCCACTCTCTGTTCTGTGACAGTGGGAACTGGTGCTCTCCACTCTCCCGTCCTGTGACAGTGGGAACTGGTGCTCTCCACTCTCCCGTCCTGTGACAGTGGGAACTGGTGATCTCCACTCTCTGTCCTGTGACAGTGGGAACTGGTGCTCTCCACTCTCTCTCCTGTGACAGTTGGAACTGGTGCTCTCCACATTATCTCCGGTGACAGTGGGAACTGGTGCTCTCCACTCTCTCTCCTGTGACAGTTGGAACTGGTGCTCTCCATTCTCTCTCCTGTGACAGTTGGAACTGGTGCTCTCCAATCTCTGTGCTGTGACAGTGGGAACTGGTGCTCTCCACACTTCCGTCCTGTGACAGTGGAACTGGTGCTCTCCACTCTCTCTCCTGTGACAGTTGGAACTGGTGCTCTCCACTCTCTCTCCTGTGACAGTTGGAACTGGTGCTCTCCATTCTCTCTCCTGTGACAGTTGGAACTGGTGCTCTCCAATCTCTGTGCTGTGACAGTGGGAACTGGTGCTCTCCACACTTCCGTCCTGTGACAGTGGAACTGGTGCTCTCCACTCTCTCTCCTGTGACAGTTGCAATTGTTGCTCTCCACTCTCTGTCCTGTGACAGTTGGAATTGGTGTTCTCCACAATCTCTCCTGCGACAGTTGCAATTCGTGCTCTCTAACCTCTGTCCTGTGATAGTTGGAACTGGTTCTCTCCACTCTTCCGTCCTGTGACAGTTGGAACCGGTGTTCTCCACTCTCTCTCCTGTGACAGTTCTAACTGCTGCTCTCCACATTATCTCCTGTGAGAGTTGGAACTGGTGCTCTCCACATTATCTCCTGTGACAGTTGGAATTGGTGTTCTCCACACTCTCTCCTGCGACAGTTGCAATTCGTGCTCTCTAATGTCTGTCCTGTGACAGTTGGAACTGGTGCTCTCCACATTATCTCCTGTGAGAGTTGGAACTGGTGCTCTCCACTCTCTCTGCTGTGGCTGTTGGAACCGGTGGTCTCCAATCTCTCCTGTGACAGTGGGAACTGGTGCTCTCCACTCTCTGTCCTGTGACAGTGGGAACTGGTGCTCTCCACTCTCTGTCCTGTGACAGTTGGAACTGGTGATCTCCACTCTCTGTCCTGTGACAGTGGGAACTGGTGCTCTCCACTCTCTCTCCTGTGACAGTTGGAACTGGTGCTCTCCACTCTCTCTCCTGTGACAGTTGGAACTGATGCTCTCCACTCTCTGTCCTTTGACAGTTGGAACTGGTGCTCTCCACTCTGTGTCCTGTGACAGTGGGAACTGGTGCTCTCCACTCTCTGTCCTTTGACAGTGGAAAATGGTGCTCTCCACTCTCTGTCCTGTGACAGTTGGAACTGCTGCTCTCCACTCTCTGTCCTGTGACAGTTGGAACTGGTGCTCTCCACTCTCTCCCGTCCTGTGACAGTTGGAACTGGTGCTCTCCACTCCCTCACCTGTGACAGTTGGAAGTGGTGCTCTCCACTCCCTATCCTGTGACAGTTGGAACTGGTGCTCTCCACTCCCTATCCTGTGACAGTGGGAACTGGTGCTCTCCACTCTCTGTCCTGTGACAGTTGGAACTGGTGCTCTCCACTCCCTCACCTGTGACAGTTGGAAGTGGTGCTCTCCACTCTCTGTCCTGTGACAGTGGGAACTGGTGCTCTCCACTCTCACTCCTGTGACAGTCGGAACTGCTGCTCTCCACTCTCTGTCCTGTGACAGTGGGAACTGGTGCTCTCCACTCTCTGTCCTTTGACAGTGGAAACTGGTGCTCTCCACTCCCTATCCTGTGACAGTTGGAACTGGTGCTCTCCACTCTCTCTCCTGTGACAGTGGGAACTGGTGCTCTCCACTCTCTCTCCTGTGACAGTGGGAACTGGTGCTCTCCACTCTCTCTCTTGTGACAGTTGGAACTGGTGCTCTCCACTCTCTCTCCTGTGATAGTGGGAACTGGTGCTCTCCACTCTCTCTCTTGTGACAGTTGGAACTGGTGCTCTCCACTCTCTCTCCTGTGACAGTGGGAACTGGTGCTCTCCACTCTCTCTCCTGTGACAGTTGGAACTGGTGCTCTCCACTCTCTCTCCTGTGATAGTGGGAACTGGTGCTCTCCACTCTCTCTCTTGTGACAGTTGGAACTGGTGCTCTCCACTCTCTCTCCTGTGACAGTGGGAACTGGTGCTCTCCACATTCTCTCTTGTGACAGTTGGAACTGGTGCTCTCCACTCTCTCTCCTGTAACAGTTGGAACTGGTGCTCTCCACTCTCTCTCCTGTGACAGTTGGAACTGGTGCTCTCCACTCTCTCTCCTGTGACAGTTGGAACTGGTGCTCTCCACTCTCTGTCCTGTGACAGTGGGAACTGGTGCTCTCCACTCTCTGTCCTGTGACAGTGGGAACTGGTGCTCTCCACTCTCCCGTCCTGTGACAGTGGGAACTGGTGCTCTCCACTCTCCCGTCCTGTGACAGTGGGAACTGGTGATCTCCACTCTCTGTCCTGTGACAGTGGGAACTGGTGCTCTCCACTCTCTCTCCTGTGACAGTTGGAACTGGTGCTCTCCACATTATCTCCGGTGACAGTGGGAACTGGTGCTCTCCACTCTCTCTCCTGTGACAGTTGGAACTGGTGCTCTCCACATTATCTCCTGTGACAATTGGAACTGGTGCTCTCCACTCTCTCTCCTGTGACAGTTGGAACTGGTGCTCTCCATTCTCTCTCCTGTGACAGTTGGAACTGGTGCTCTCCAATCTCTGTGCTGTGACAGTGGGAACTGGTGCTCTCCACACCTCCGTCCTGTGACAGTGGAACTGGTGCTCTCCACTCTCTCTCCTGTGACAGTTGGAACTGGTGCTCTCCACTCTCTGTCCTGTGACAGTTGGAACTGGTGATCTCCACTCTCTGTCCTGTGACAGTGGGAACTGGTGCTCTCCAGTCTCTGTCCTGTGACTGTTGGAACTGGTGCTCTCCACTCTCTCTCCTGTGTCAGTTGGAACTGGTGCTCTCCACTCTCCCATCCAGTGACAGTGGGAACTGGTGCTCTCCAGTCTCTGTCCTGTGACTGTTGGAACTGGTGCTCTCCACTCTCTGTCCTGTGACAGTTGGAACTGGTGCTCTCCACTCTCACTCCTGTGACAGTTGGAACTGCTGCTCTCCACTCTCTGTCCTGTGACAGTGGGAACTGGTGCTCTCCTCTCTCTGTCCTTTGACAGTGGAAACTGGTGCTCTCCACTCTCTGTCCTGTGACAGTTGGAACTGGTGTTCTCCATTCTCTGTAATGTGACAGTTGGAACTGGTGCTCTCCGCTCTCTCTGCTGTGACAGTGGGAACTGGTGCTCTCCATCTCTGTCCTGTGACAGTTGGAACTGGTGCACTCCACTCTCTGTCCTGTGATAGTTGGAACTGGTGCTCTCCACTCTCTGTCCTGTGACAGTTGGAACTGGTGCTCTCCACTCTCTCTCTTGTGACAGTGGGAACTGGTGCTCTCCACTCTCTGTCCTTTGAGAGTTGGAACTGGTGCTCTCCACTCTCCGTCCTGTTACTGTTGGAACTGGTGCTCTCCACTCTCTTTCCTGCGACAGTTGGAACTGGTGCTCTCCACTCTCTCTCCTGTGACAGTGGGAACTGGTGCTCTCCACTCTCTTTCCTGTGACAGTTGGAACTGGTGCTCTCCACTCTCTCTCCTGTGACCGTTTGAACTGGTGCTCTCCACTCTCCCGTCCTGTGACAGTGGGAACTGGTGCTCTCCACTCTCTGTCCTGTGACAGTTGCAATTGTTGCTCTCCACTCTCTCTCCTGTGACAGTGGGAACTGGTGCTCTCCACACTTCCGTCCTGTGACAGTGGAACTGGTGCTCTCCACTCTCTCTCCTGTGACAGTTGCAATTGTTGCTCTCCGCACTCTGTCCTGTGACAGTTGGAACTGGTGCTCTCCACTCTCTCTCCTGTGACAGTTGCAATTGTTGCTCTCCGCACTCTGTCCTGTGACAGTGGGAACTGGTGCTCTCCACACTTCCGTCCTGTGACAGTGGAACTGGTGCTCTCCACTCTCTCTCCTGTGTCAGTTGCAATTGTTGCTCTCCGCACTCTGTCCTGTGACAGTTGGAACTGGTGCTCCCCACTCTCTCTTCTGTGACAGTTGCAATTGTTGCTCTCCGCACTCTGTCCTGTGACAGTGGGAAATGGTGCTCTCCGCACTCTGTCCTGTGACAGTTGGAACTGGTGCTCTCCACTCTCTCTCCTGTGACAGTTGGAACTGGTGCTCTCCACTCTCTCTCCTGTGACAGTTGGAACTGGTGCTCTCCACTCTCTCTCCTGTGACAGTGGGAACTGGTGCTCTCCACTCTCCCGTCCTGTGACAGTGGGAACTGGTGCTCTCCACTCTCTGTCCTGTGACAGTTGGAACTGGTGCTCTCCACTCTCTGTCCTGTGACAGTTAGAACTGGTGCTCTCCAATCTTCCGTCCTGTGGCAGTTGGAACTGGTGCTCTCAAATCTCTGTCCTGTGACAGTTGGAATTGTTGTTCTCCACAATCTCTCCTGCGACAGTTGCAATTCGTGCTCTCTAACCTCTGTCCTGTGATAGTTGGAACTGGTTCTCTCCACTCTTCCGTCCTGTGATAGTTGGAATCGGTGTTCTCCACTCTCTCTCCTGTGACAGTTCTAACTGCTGCTCTCCACATTATCTCCTGTGAGAGTTGGAACTGGTGCTCTCCACATTAACTCCTGTGACAGTTGGAATTGGTGTTCTCCACACTCTCTCCTGCGACAGTTGCAATTCGTGCTCTCTAATGTCTGTCCTGTGACAGTTGGAACTGGTGCTCTCCACATTATCTCCTGTGAGAGTTGGAACTGGTGCTCTCCACTCTCTCTGCTGCGGCTGTTGGAACCGGTGGTCTCCAATCTCTCCTGTGACAGTGGGAACTGGTGCGCTCCACTCTCTGTCCTGTGACAGTGGGAACTGGTGCTCTCCACTCTCTGTCCTGTGACAGTTGGAACTGGTGATCTCCACTCTCTGTCCTGTGACAGTGGGAACTGGTGCTCTCCACTCTCACTCCTGTGACAGTGGGAACTGGTGCTCTCCACTCTCTCTCCTGTGACAGTTGGAACTGGTGCTCTCCACTCTCTGTCCTGTGACAGTTGGAACTGCTGCTCTCCACTCTCTGTCCTGTGACAATTGGAAATGGTGCTCTCCAATCTCTCTCCTGTGACAGTTGGAACTGGTGCTCTCCACTCTCTGTCCTGTGACAGTGGGAACTGGTGCTCTCCACTCTCTGTCCTGTGGCAGTGGGAACTGGTGCTCTCCACTCTCACTCCTGTGACAGTGGGAACTGGTGCTCTCCACTCTCTCTCCTGTGACAGTTGGAACTGGTGCTCTCCACTCTCTGTCCTGTGACAGTCGGAACTGCTGCTCTCCACTCTCTGTCCTGTGACAGTGGGAACTGGTGCTCTCCACTCTCTGTCCTTTGACAGTGGAAACTGGTGCTCTCCACTCTCTGTCCTGTGACAGTTGGAACTGCTGCTCTCCACTCTCTGTCCTGTGACAGTGGGAACTGGTGCTCTCCACTCTCTGTCCTGTGACAGTGGGAACTGGTGCTCTCCACTCTCTGTCCTTTGACAGTGGGAACTGGTGCTCTCCACTCTCTCTCCTGTGACAGTTTGAACTGGTGCTCTCCACTCTCTGTCCTGTGACAGTTGGAACTGGTGCTCTCCACTCTCTGTCCTGTGACAGTGGGAACTGGTGCTCTCCACTCTCTGTCCTGTGACAGTGGGAACTGGTGCTCTCCACTCTCTGTCCTGTGACAGTTGGAACTGGTGCTCTCCACTCTCTGTCGTGTGACAGTTGGAACTGGTGCTCTCCACTCTTCCGTCCTGTGACAGTTGGAGCTGGTGCTCTCCACTCTCTGTCCTGTGACAGTGGGAACTGGTGCTCTCCACTCTCTGTCCTGTGACAGTGGGGACTGGTGCTCTCCACTCTCTGTCCTGTGACAGTGGGAACTGGTGCTCTCCACTCTCTGTCCTGTGACAGTGGGAACTGGTGCTCTCCACTCTCTGTCCTGCGACAGTGGGGACTGGTGCTCTCCACTCTCTGTCCTGTGACAGTGGGAACTGGTGCTCTCCACTCTCTGTCCTGTGACAGTGGGGACTGGTGCTCTCCACTCTCTGTCCTGTGACAGTGGGAACTGGTGCTCTCCACTCTTCCGTCCTGTGACAGTTGGAGCTGGTGCTCTCCACTCTCTGTCCTGTGACAGTGGGAACTGGTGCTCTCCACTCTCTGTCCTGTGACAGTGGGAACTGGTGCTCTCCACTCTCTGTCCTGTGACAGTGGGAACTGGTGCTCTCCACTCTCTGTCCTGTGACAGTGGGAACTGGTGCTCTCCACTCTCTGTCCTGTGACAGTTGGAAATGGTGCTCTCCACTCTCTGTCCTGTGACAGTTGGAACTGATGCTCTCCACTCTCCGCCTTGTGACAGTGGGAACTGGTGCTCTCCACTCTCCGCCTTGTGACAGTGGGAACTGGTGCTCTCCACTCTCTGTCCTGTGACTGTTGGAACTGCTACTCTCCACTCTCTGTCCTGGGACAGTTGGAACTGGTGCTCTCCACTCTCTCTCCTGTGACAGTTGGAACTGATGCTCTCCACTCTGTCTCCCCTGACAGGTGGAACCGGTGCTCTGCACTATTTCTCCTCCGACCGTTGGAGCTGGTGCTCTCCACTCTCTCTCCTGTGACAGTGGGAACTGGTGCTCTCCAGTCTCTGTCCTGTGACTGTTGGAACTGGTGCTCTCCACGCTCTCTCCTGTGTCAGTTGGAACTGGTGCTCTCCACTCTCCCATCCAGTGACAGTGGGAACTGGTGCTCTCCACTCTCTGTCCTGTGACAGTGGGAACTGGTGCTCTCCAGTCTCTGTCCTGTGACTGTTGGAACTGCTACTCTCCACTCTCCGTCCTGTGACAGTGGGCACTGGTGCTCTCCACTCTCTGTCCTGTGACAGTTGGAACTGGTGCTCTCCACTCTCTGTCCTGTGACAGTTGGAACTGGTGCTCTCCACTCTCTGTCCTGTGACAGTTGGAACTGGTGCTCTCCACTCTCTGTCCTGTGACAGCTGGAACTGGTGATCTCCACTCTCTGTCCTGTGACAGTGGGAACTGGTGCTCTCCACTCTCTGTCCTGTGACAGTGGGAACTGGTGCTCTCCACTCTCACTCCTGTGACAGTCGGAACTGCTGCTCTCCACTCTCTGTCCTGTGACAGTGGGAACTGGTGCTCTCCACTCTCTGTCCTTTGACAGTGGAAACTGGTGCTCTCCACTCCCTATCCTGTGACAGTTGGAACTGGTGCTCTCCACTCTCTGTCCTGTGACAGTTGGAACTGGTGCTCTCCATTCTCTCTCCTGTGACAGTGGGAACTGGTGCTCTCCACTCTCTCTCCTGTGACAGTGGGAACTGGTGCTCTCCACTCTCTCTCCTGTGACAGTGGGAACTGGTGCTCTCCACTCTCTCTCTTGTGACAGTTGGAACTGGTGCTCTCCACTCTCTCTCCTGTGATAGTGGGAACTGGTGCTCTCCACTCTCTCTCTTGTGACAGTTGGAACTGGTGCTCTCCACTCTCTCTCCTGTGACAGTGGGAACTGGTGCTCTCCACTCTCTCTCCTGTGGCAGTTGGAACTGGTGCTCTCCACTCTCTCTCCTGTGATAGTGGGAACTGGTGCTCTCCACTCTCTCTCTTGTGACAGTTGGAACTGGTGCTCTCCACTCTCTCTCCTGTGACAGTGGGAACTGGTGCTCTCCACATTCTCTCTTGTGACAGTTGGAACTGGTGCTCTCCACTCTCTCTCCTGTAACAGTTGGAACTGGTGCTCTCCACTCTCTCTCCTGTGACAGTTGGAACTGGTGCTCTCCACTCTCTCTCCTGTGACAGTTGGAACTGATGCTCTCCACTCTCTGTCCTGTGACAGTGGGAACTGGTGCTCTCCACTCTCTGTCCTGTGACAGTGGGAACTGGTGCTCTCCACTCTCCCGTCCTGTGACAGTGGGAACTGGTGCTCTCCACTCTCCCGTCCTGTGACAGTGGGAACTGGTGATCTCCACTCTCTGTCCTGTGACAGTGGGAACTGGTGCTCTCCACTCTCTCTCCTGTGACAGTTGGAACTGGTGCTCTCCACATTATCTCCGGTGACAGTGGGAACTGGTGCTCTCCACTCTCTCTCCTGTGACAGTTGGAACTGGTGCTCTCCACATTATCTCCTGTGACAATTGGAACTGGTGCTCTCCACTCTCTCTCCTGTGACAGTTGGAACTGGTGCTCTCCATTCTCTCTCCTGTGACAGTTGGAACTGGTGCTCTCCAATCTCTGTGCTGTGACAGTGGGAACTGGTGCTCTCCACACCTCCGTCCTGTGACAGTGGAACTGGTGCTCTCCACTCCCTCTCCTGTGACAGTTGGAACTGGTGCTCTCCACTCTCTGTCCTGTGACAGTTGGAACTGGTGATCTCCACTCTCTGTCCTGTGACAGTGGGAACTGGTGCTCTCCAGTCTCTGTCCTGTGACTGTTGGAACTGGTGCTCTCCACTCTCTCTCCTGTGTCAGTTGGAACTGGTGCTCTCCACTCTCCCATCCAGTGACAGTGGGAACTGGTGCTCTCCAGTCTCTGTCCTGTGACTGTTGGAACTGGTGCTCTCCACTCTCTGTCCTGTGACAGTTGGAACTGGTGCTCTCCACTCTCACTCCTGTGACAGTGGGAACTGGTGCTCTCCACACTCTCTCCTGTGACAGTTGGAACTGGTGCTCTCCACTCTCTGTCCTGTGACAGTTGGAACTGCTGCTCTCCACTCTCTGTCCTGTGACAGTGGGAACTGGTGCTCTCCTCTCTCTGTCCTTTGACAGTGGAAACTGGTGCTCTCCACTCTCTGTCCTGTGACAGTTGGAACTGGTGTTCTCCATTCTCTGTAATGTGACAGTTGGAACTGGTGCTCTCCACTCTCTGTCCTGTGACAGTGGGAACTGGTGCTCTCCTCTCTCTGTCCTTTGACAGTGGAAACTGGTGCTCTCCACTCTCTGTCCTGTGACAGTGGGAACTGGTGCTCTCCACTCTCTCTGCTGTGACAGTGGGAACTGGTGCTCTCCATCTCTGTCCTGTGACAGTTGGAACTGGTGCACTCCACTCTCTGTCCTGTGACAGTGGGAACTGGTGCTCTCCACTCTCTGTCCTGTGACAGTTGGAACTGGTGCTCTCCACTCTCTCTCTTGTGACAGTGGGAACTGGTGCTCTCCACTCTCTGTCCTTTGAGAGTTGGAACTGGTGCTCTCCACTCTCCGTCCTGTTACTGTTGGAACTGGTGCTCTCCACTCTCTTTTCTGCGACAGTTGGAACTGGTGCTCTCCACTCTCTCTCCTGTGACAGTGGGAACTGGTGCTCTCCACTCTCTTTCCTGTGACAGTTGGAACTGGTGCTCTCCACTCTCTCTCCTGTGACCGTTTGAACTGGTGCTCTCCACTCTCCCGTCCTGTGACAGTGGGAACTGGTGCTCTCCACTCTCTGTCCTGTGACAGTTGCAATTGTTGCTCTCCACTCTCTCTCCTGTGACAGTGGGAACTGGTGCTCTCCACACTTCCGTCCTGTGACAGTGGAACTGGTGCTCTCCACTCTCTCTCCTGTGACAGTTGCAATTGTTGCTCTCCGCACTCTGTCCTGTGACAGTTGGAACTGGTGCTCTCCACTCTCTCTCCTGTGACAGTTGCAATTGTTGCTCTCCGCACTCTGTCCTGTGACAGTGGGAACTGGTGCTCTCCACACTTCCGTCCTGTGACAGTGGAACTGGTGCTCTCCACTCTCTCTCCTGTGACAGTTGCAATTGTTGCTCTCCGCACTCTGTCCTGTGACAGTTGGAACTGGTGCTCTCCACTCTCTCTTCTGTGACAGTTGCAATTGTTGCTCTCCGCACTCTGTCCTGTGACAGTGGGAAATGGTGCTCTCCGCACTCTGTCCTGTGACAGTTGGAACTGGTGCTCTCCACTCTCTCTCCTGTGACAGTTGGAACTGGTGCTCTCCACTCTCTCTCCTGTGACAGTTGGAACTGGTGCTCTCCACTCTCTCTCCTGTGACAGTGGGAACTGGTGCTCTCCACTCTCCCGTCCTGTGACAGTGGGAACTGGTGCTCTCCACTCTCTGTCCTGTGACAGTTGGAACTGGTGCTCTCCACTCTCTGTCCTGTGACAGTTAGAACTGGTGCTCTCCAATCTTCCGTCCTGTGGCAGTTGGAACTGGTGCTCTCAAATCTCTGTCCTGTGACAGTTGGAATTGTTGTTCTCCACAATCTCTCCTGCGACAGTTGCAATTCGTGCTCTCTAACCTCTGTCCTGTGATAGTTGGAACTGGTTCTCTCCACTCTTCCGTCCTGTGATAGTTGGAATCGGTGTTCTCCACTCTCTCTCCTGTGACAGTTCTAACTGCTGCTCTCCACATTATCTCCTGTGAGAGTTGGAACTGGTGCTCTCCACATTAACTCCTGTGACAGTTGGAATTGGTGTTCTCCACACTCTCTCCTGCGACAGTTGCAATTCGTGCTCTCTAATGTCTGTCCTGTGACAGTTGGAACTGGTGCTCTCCACATTATCTCCTGTGAGAGTTGGAACTGGTGCTCTCCACTCTCTCTGCTGCGGCTGTTGGAACCGGTGGTCTCCAATCTCTCCTGTGACAGTGGGAACTGGTGCTCTCCACTCTCTGTCCTGTGACAGTGGGAACTGGTGCTCTCCACTCTCTGTCCTGTGACAGTTGGAACTGGTGATCTCCACTCTCTGTCCTGTGACAGTGGGAACTGGTGCTCTCCACTCTCTCTCCTGTGACAGTGGGGACTGGTGCTCTCCACTCTCTCTCCTGTGACAGTTGGAACTGGTGCTCTCCACTCTCTGTCCTGTGACAGTGGGAACTGGTGATCTCCACTCTCTGTCCTGTGACAGTGGGAACTGGTGCTCTCCACTCTCACTCCTGTGACAGTGGGAACTGGTGCTCTCCACTCTCTCTCCTGTGACAGTTGGAACTGGTGCTCTCCACTCTCTGTCCTGTGACAGTTGGAACTGCTGCTCTCCACTCTCTGTCCTGTGACAATTGGAAATGGTGCTCTCCAATCTCTCTCCTGTGACAGTTGGAACTGGTGCTCTCCACTCTCTGTCCTGTGACAGTGGGAACTGGTGCTCTCCACTCTCTGTCCTGTGGCAGTGGGAACTGGTGCTCTCCACTCTCACTCCTGTGACAGTGGGAACTGGTGCTCTCCACTCTCTCTCCTGTGACAGTTGGAACTGGTGCTCTCCACTCTCTGTCCTGTGACAGTCGGAACTGCTGCTCTCCACTCTCTGTCCTGTGACAGTGGGAACTGGTGCTCTCCACTCTCTGTCCTTTGACAGTGGAAACTGGTGCTCTCCACTCTCTGTCCTGTGACAGTTGGAACTGCTGCTCTCCACTCTCTGTCCTGTGACAGTGGGAACTGGTGCTCTCCACTCTCTGTCCTTTGACAGTGGGAACTGGTGCTCTCCACTCTCTGTCCTGTGACAGTTGGAACTGGTGCTCTCCACTCTCTCTCTTGTGACAGTTGGAACTGGTGCTCTCCACTCTCTCTCCTGTGACAGTGGGAACTGGTGCTCTCCACTCTCTGTCCTGGGACAGTGGGAACTGGTGCTCTCCATTCTCTGTCCTGTGACAGTGGGAACTGGTGCTCTCCACTCTCTGTCCTGTGACAGTTGGAACTGGTGCTCTCCACTCCCTATCCTGTGACAGTTGGAGCTGGTGCTCTCCTCTCTCCCGTCCTGTGACAGTTGGAACTGGTGCTCTCCACTCCCTCACCTGTGACAGTTGGAAGTGGTGCTCTCCACTCCCTATCCTGTGACAGTGGGAACTGGTGCTCTCCACTCTCTGTCCTGTGACAGTTGGAACTGGTGCTCTCCACTCCCTCACCTGTGACAGTTGGAAGTGGTGCTCTCCACTCTCTGTCCTGTGACAGTGGGAACTGGTGCTCTCCACTCTCTGTCCTGTGACAGTGGGAACTGGTGCTCTCCACTCTCTCTCCTGTGACAGTGGGAACTGGTGCTCTCCACTCTCTCTCCTGTGACAGTTTGAACTGGTGCTCTCCACTCTCTGTCCTGTGACAGTTGGAACTGGTGCTCTCCACTCTCTGTCCTGTGACAGTGGGAACTGGTGCTCTCCACTCTCTGTCCTTTGACAGTGGGAACTGGTGCTCTCCACTCTCTGTCCTGTGACAGTTGGAACTGGTGCTCTCCACTCTCTGTCGTGTGACAGTTGGAACTGGTGCTCTCCACTCTTCCGTCCTGTGACAGTTGGAGCTGGTGCTCTCCACTCTCTGTCCTGTGACAGTGGGAACTGGTGCTCTCCACTCTCTGTCCTGTGACAGTGGGAACTGGTGCTCTCCACTCTCTGTCCTGTGACAGTTGGAAATGGTGCTCTCCACTCTCTGTCCTGTGAGAGTTGGAACTGATGCTCTCCACTCTCCGCCTTGTGACAGTGGGAACTGGTGCTCTCCACTCTCCGCCTTGTGACAGTGGGAACTGGTGCTCTCCACTCTCTGTCCTGTGACTGTTGGAACTGCTACTCTCCACTCTCTGTCCTGGGACAGTTGGAACTGGTGCTCTCCACTCTCTCTCCTGTGACAGTTGGAACTGATGCTCTCCACTCTGTCTCCCCTGACAGGTGGAACCGGTGCTCTGCACTATTTCTCCTCCGACCGTTGGAGCTGGTGCTCTCCACTCTCTCTCCTGTGACAGTGGGAACTGGTGCTCTCCAGTCTCTGTCCTGTGACTGTTGGAACTGGTGCTCTCCACGCTCTCTCCTGTGTCAGTTGGAACTGGTGCTCTCCACTCTCCCATCCAGTGACAGTGGGAACTGGTGCTCTCCACTCTCTGTCCTGTGACAGTGGGAACTGGTGCTCTCCAGTCTCTGTCCTGTGACTGTTGGAACTGCTACTCTCCACTCTCCGTCCTGTGACAGTGGGCACTGGTGCTCTCCACTCTCTGTCCTGTGACAGTTGGAACTGGTGCTCTCCACTCTCTGTCCTGTGACAGTTGGAACTGGTGCTCTCCACTCTCTGTCCTGTGACAGTTGGAACTGGTGCTCTCCACTCTCTGTCCTGTGACAGTTGGAACTGGTGATCTCCACTCTCTGTCCTGTGACAGTGGGAACTGGTGCTCTCCACTCTCTGTCCTGTGACAGTGGGAACTGGTGCTCTCCACTCTCACTCCTGTGACAGTCGGAACTGCTGCTCTCCACTCTCTGTCCTGTGACAGTGGGAACTGGTGCTCTCCACTCTCTGTCCTTTGACAGTGGAAACTGGTGCTCTCCACTCCCTATCCTGTGACAGTTGGAACTGGTGCTCTCCACTCTCTGTCCTGTGACAGTTGGAACTGGTGCTCTCCACTCTCTGTCCTGTGACAGTTGGAACTGGTGCTCTCCACTCTCTCTCCTGTGACAGTTGGAACTGGTGCTCTCCACTCTCTGTCCTGTGACAGTTGGAACTGGTGCTCTCCACTCTCTCTCCTGTGACAGTTGGAACTGGTGCTCTCCACTCTCTGTCCTGTGACAGTTGGAACTGGTGATCTCCACTCTCTGTCCTGTGACAGTGGGAACTGGTGCTCTCCACTCTCACTCCTGTGACAGTGGGAACTGGTGCTCTCCACTCTCTCTCCTGTGACAGTTGGAACTGGTGCTCTCCACTCTCACTCCTGTGACAGTGGGAACTGGTGCTCTCCACTCTCTGTCCTGCGACAGTTGGAACTGCTGCTCTCCACTCTCTGTCCTGTGACAGTTGGAACTGGTGCTCTCCATTCTCTGTAATGTGATAGTTGGAACTGGTGCTCTCCACTCTCTCTCCTGTGACAGTGGGAACTGGTGCTCTCCACTCTCTGTCCTGTGACAGTGGGAACTGGTGCTCTCCACTCTCTGTCCTGTGACAGTGGGAACTGGTGCTCTCCACTCTCTGTCCTGTGACAGTTGGAACTGGTGCACTCCGCTCTCTGTCCTGTGATAGTTGGAACTGGTGCTCTCCACTCTCTGTCCTGTGACAGTTGGAACTGGTGCTCTCCACTCTCTGTCCTGTGACAGTTGGAACTGGTGCACTCCACTCTCTGTCCTGTGATAGTTGGAACTGGTGCTCTCCACTCTCTGTCCTTTGAGAGTTGGAACTGGTGCTCTCCACTCTCTGTCCTGTGACTGTTGGAACTGGTGCTCTCCACTCTCTCTCCTGTAACAGTTGGAACTGGTGCTCTCCACTCTCTGTCCTGTGACAGTTGGAACTGGTGATCTCCACTCTCTGTCCTGTGACAGTTGGAACTGCTGTACTCCACTCTCCCGTCCTGTGACAGTGGGAACTGGTGCTCTCCACTCTCTGTCCTTTGACAGTGGCAACTGGTGCTCTCCACTCTCTCTCCTGTAACAGTTGGAACTGGTGCACTCCACTCTCTGTCCTGTGACAGTTGGAACTGGTGATCTCCACTCTCCCATCCAGTGACAGTGGGAACTGGTGCTCTCCAGTCTCTGTCCTGTGACTGTTGGAACTGCTACTCTCCACTCTCCGTCCTGTGACAGTGGGAACTGGTGCTTTCCACTCTCTATCCTGTGACAGTGGGAACTGGTGCTCTCCACTCTCTGTCCTGTGACAGTTGGAACTGGTGCTCTCCACTCTCTCTCCTGTGACAGTTGGAACTGGTGCTCTCCACTCTCTGTCCTGTGACTTTTGGAACTGGTGCTTTCCACTCTCTGTCCTTTGACAGTTGGAACTGGTGCTTTCCACTCTCTGTCCTGTGACAGTCGGAACTGGTGCTCTCCACTCTCTGTCCTGTGAAAGTTTGAACCGATGCTCTCCATTCTCTGTCCTGTGACAGCTGGAACTGGTGCTTTCCACTCTCTGTCCTGTGACAGTGGGAACTGGTGCTCTCCACTCTCTGTCCTGTGACAGTTGGAACCGGTGCTCTCCATTCTCTATCCTGTGACAGTGGGAACTGGTGCTCTCCACTCTCCCGTTCTGTGACAGTTTGAACTGCTGCTCTCCACTCTCTGTCCTGTGACAGTGGGAACTAGTGCTCTCCACTCTCTCTCCTGTGACAGTGTGAACTGGTGCTCTCCACTCTCTCATCCTGTGACTGTTGGAACTGGTGCTCTCCACACTTCCGTCCTGTGACAGTGGAACTGGTGCTCTCCACTCTCTCTCCTGTGACAGTTGGAACTGGTGCTCTCCACTCTTCCGTCCTGTGACAGTTGCAATTTGTGCTCTCCACTCTCTGTTCTGTGACAGTTGGAACTGGTGCTCTCCACTCTCTGTCCTGTGACAGTGGGAACTGGTGCTCTCCACTCTCCGTCCTGTGACAGTGGGAACTGGTGCTCTCCACTCTCTGTCCTGTGACAGTGGGAACTGGTGCTCTCCACTCTCTCTCCTGTGACAGTTGAAACTGCTACTCTCCACTCTCCCGTCCTGTGACAGTGGGAACTGGTGCTCTCCACTCTCTGTCCTGAGACAGTTGGAACTGCTACTCTCCACTCTCCGTCCTGTGACAGTGGGAACTGGTGCTCTCCACTCTCTGTCCTGTGACAGTTGGAACTGCTACTCTCCACTCTCTCTCCTGTGACAGTTGGAACTGGTGCTCTCCACTCTCCGTCCTGTGACAGTGGGAACTGGTGCTCTCCTCTCTCTGTCCTGAGACAGTTCGAACTGGTGCTCTCCACTCTCTGTCCTGTGACAGTTGGAACTGGTGCTCTCCACTCTCTGTCCTGAGACAGTTCGAACTGGTGCTCTCCACTCTCTGTCCTGTGACAGTTCGAACTGGTGCTCTCCACTCTCTGTCCTGTGACAGTGGGAACTGGTGCTCTCCACTCTCTGTCCTGTGACAGTTGGAACTGATGCTCTCCACTCTGTCTCCCCTGACAGGTGGAAACGGTGCTCTGCACTCTTTCTCCTCCGACCGTTGGAGCTGGTGCTCTCCACTCTCTCTCCTGTGACAGTGGGAACTGGTGCTCTCCAGTCTCTGTCCTGTGACTGTTGGAACTGGTGCTCTGCACTCTCTCTCCTGTGTCAGTTGGAACTGGTGCTCTCCACTCTCCCATCCAGTGACAGTGGGAACTGGTGCTCTCCAGTCTCCGTCCTGTGACTGTTGGAACTGCTACTCTCCACTCTCCGTCCTGTGACAGTTGGAACTGGTGCTCTCCACTCTCTGTCCTGTGACAGTTGGAACTGGTGCTCTCCACTCTCTCTCCTGTGACAGTTGGAACTGGTGCTCTCCACTCTCTGTCCTGTGACAGTGGGAACTGGTGCTCTCCACTCTCTGTCCTGTGACAGTGGGAACTGGTGCTCTCCACTCTCTGTCCTGTGACAGTGGGAACTGGTGCTCTCCACTCTCACTCCTGTGACAGTGGGAACTGGTGCTCTCCACTCTCTCTCCTGTGACAGTGGGAACTGGTGCTCTCCACTCTCTCTCCTGTGACAGTGGGAACTGGTGCTCTCCACTCTCTGTCCTGTGATAGTTGGAACTGGTGCTCTCCACTCTCTGTCCTGTGACAGTGGGAACTGGTGCTCTCCACTCTCTGTCCTTTGACAGTGGAAACTGGTGCTCTCCACTCTCTGTCCTGTGACAGTTGGAACTGGTGCTCTCCATTCTCTGTAATGTGACAGTTGGAACTGGTGCACTCCACTCTCTCTCCTGTGACAGTGGGAACTGGTGCTCTCCACTCTCTGTCCTGTGACAGTGGGAACTGGTGCTCTCCACTCTCTGTCCTGTGACAGTGGGAACTGGTGCTCTCCACTCTCTGTCCTGTGACAGTGGGAACTGGTGCTCTCCACTCTCTGTCCTGTGACAGTGGGAACTGGTGCTCTCCACTCTCTGTCCTGTGACAGTTGGAACTGGTGCACTCCACTCTCTGTCCTGTGACAGTTGGAACTGGTGCTCTCCACTCTCTGTCCTGTGACAGTTGGAACTGGTGCTCTCCACTCTCTCTCTTGTGACAGTTGGAACTGGTGCTCTCCACTCTCTGTCCTGTGACAGTTGGAACTGGTGCTCTCCACTCTCTGTCCTGTGACTGTTGGAACTGGTGCTCTCCACTCTCTCTCCTGTAACAGTTGGAACTGGTGCTCTCCACTCTCTGTCCTGTGACAGTTGGAACTGGTGATCTCCACTCTCTGTCCTGTGACAGTTGGAACTGCTGTACTCCACTCTCCCGTCCTGTGACAGTGGCAACTGGTGCTCTCCACTCTCTCTCCTGTAACAGTTGGAACTGGTGCACTCCACTCTCTGTCCTGTGACAGTGGGAACTGGTGCTCTCCAGTCTCTGTCCTGTGACTGTTGGAACTGCTACTCTCCACTCTCCGTCCTGTGACAGTGGGAACTGGTGCTCTCCACTCTCTGTCCTGTGACAGTGGGAACTGGTGCTCTCCACTCTCTGTCCTGTGACAGTTGGAACTGGTGCTCTCCACTCTCTCTCCTGTGACAGTTGGAACTGGTGCTCTCCACTCTCTGTCCTTTGACAGTTGGAACTGGTGCTCTCCACTCTCTGTCCTGTGACAGTTGGAACTGGTGCTCTCCACTCTCTCTCCTGTGACAGTGGGAACTGGTGCTCTCCACTCTCTGTCCTGTGACTTTTGGAACTGGTGCTTTCCACTCTCTGTCCTTTGACAGTTGGAACTGGTGCTCTCCACTCTCCGTCCTGTGACAGTTGGAACTGGTGCTCTCCACTCTCTGTCCTGTGACAGTCGGAACTGGTGCTCTCCACTCTCTGTCCTGTGAAAGTTTGAACCGATGCTCTCCATTCTCTGTCCTGTGACAGCTGGAACTGGTGCTTTCCACTCTCTGTCCTGTGACAGTGGGAACTGGTGCTCTCCACTCTCTGTCCTGTGACAGTTGGAACTGGTGCTCTCCACTCTCTGTCCTGTGACAGTGGGAAATGGTGCTCTGCACTCTCTCCTGTGCCAGTGGGAACTGGTGCTCTCCACTCTCTGTCCTGTGACAGTTGGAACTGGTGCTCTCCACTCTCTGTCCTGTGACAGTGGGAACTGGTGCTCTCCACTCTCCCGTTCTGTGACAGTTTGAACTGCTGCTCTCCACTCTCTGTCCTGTGACAGTGGGAACTAGTGCTCTCCACTCTCTCTCCTGTGACAGTGTGAACTGGTGCTCTCCACTCTCTCATCCTGTGACTGTTGGAACTGGTGCTCTCCACACTTCCGTCCTGTGACAGTGGAACTGGTGCTCTCCACTCTCTCATCCAGTGACTGTTGGAACTGGTGCTCTCCACACTTCCGTCCTGAGACAGTGGAACTGGTGCTCTCCACTTTCTCTCCTGTGACAGTTGCAATTGTTGCTCTCTAATCTCTGTCCTGTGACAGTTGGAACTGGTGCTCTCCACTCTCTCTCCTGTGACAGTGGCAACTGGTGCCCTCCACCCTCTGTCCTGTGACAGTTGGAACTGGTGCTCTCCACTCTCTGTCCTGTGACAGTTGGAACTGGTGCTCTCCACTCTCTGTCCTGTGACAGTGGGAACTGGTGCTCTCCACTCTCTGTCCTGTGACAGTGGGAACTGGTGCTCTCCACTCTCTGTCCTGTGACAGTGGGAACTGGTGCTCTCCACTCTCTGTCCTGTGCCTGTGGGAACTGGTGCTCTCCACTCTCTGTCCTGTGACAGTTCGAACTGTTGCTCTCCACTCTCTCTCCTGTGACAGTGGCAACTGGTGCCCTCCACTCTCTGTCCTGTGACAGTTGGAACTGGTGCTCTCCACATTATCTCCTGTGACAGTTGGAATTGGTGTTCTCCACAATCTCTCCTGCGACAGTTGCAATTCGTGCTCTCTAATGTCTGTCCTGTGACAGTTGGAA
Organism: Pristiophorus japonicus; assembly: GCF_044704955.1. Taxonomy (NCBI): domain Eukaryota; kingdom Metazoa; phylum Chordata; class Chondrichthyes; family Pristiophoridae; genus Pristiophorus; species Pristiophorus japonicus. The sequence continues at coordinate 869,663 of NW_027251257.1, forward strand.
CTGGTGCTCTCCACTCTCTCTCCTGTGACAGTGGGAACTGGTGCTCTCCACTCTCTGTCCTGTGACAGTGGGAACTGGTGCTCTCCACTCTCTCTCCTGTGACAGTGGGAACTGGTGCTCTCCACTCTCTCTCTTGTGACAGTTGGAACTGGTGCTCTCCACTCTCTCTCCTGTGATAGTGGGAACTGGTGCTCTCCACTCTCTCTCTTGTGACAGTTGGAACTGGTGCTCTCCACTCTCTCTCCTGTGACAGTTGGAACTGGTGCTCTCCACTCTCTGTCCTTTGACAGTGGGAACTGGTGCTCTCCACTCTCTGTCCTGTGACAGTTGGAACTGGTGCTCTCCACTCCCTATCCTGTGACAGTTGGAACTGGTGCTCTCCACTCTCTGTCCTTTGACAGTGGGAACTGGTGCTCTCCACTCTCTGTCCTGTGACAGTTGGAACTGGTGCTCTCCACTCTCTCTCTTGTGACAGTTGGAACTGGTGCTCTCCACTCTCTCTCCTGTGACAGTGGGAACTGGTGCTCTCCACTCTCTGTCCTGGGACAGTGGGAACTGGTGCTCTCCATTCTCTGTCCTGTGACAGTGGGAACTGGTGCTCTCCACTCTCTGTCCTGTGACAGTTGGAACTGGTGCTCTCCACTCCCTATCCTGTGACAGTTGGAGCTGGTGCTCTCCTCTCTCCCGTCCTGTGACAGTTGGAACTGGTGCTCTCCACTCCCTCACCTGTGACAGTGGGAACTGGTGCTCTCCACTCTCTGTCCTGTGACAGTTGGAACTGGTGCTCTCCACTCCCTCACCTGTGACAGTTGGAAGTGGTGCTCTCCACTCTCTGTCCTGTGACAGTGGGAACTGGTGCTCTCCACTCTCTGTCCTGTGACAGTGGGAACTGGTGCTCTCCACTCTCTCTCCTGTGACAGTGGGAACTGGTGCTCTCCACTCTATCTCCTGTGACAGTTTGAACTGGTGCTCTCCACTCTCTGTCCTGTGACAGTTGGAACTGGTGCTCTCCACTCTCTGTCCTGTGACAGTGGGAACTGGTGCTCTCCACTCTCTGTCCTTTGACAGTGGGAACTGGTGCTCTCCACTCTCTGTCCTGTGACAGTTGGAACTGGTGCTCTCCACTCTCTGTCGTGTGACAGTTGGAACTGGTGCTCTCCACTCTTCCGTCCTGTGACAGTTGGAGCTGGTGCTCTCCACTCTCTGTCCTGTGACAGTGGGAACTGGTGCTCTCCACTCTCTGTCCTGTGACAGTGGGAACTGGTGCTCTCCACTCTCTGTCCTGTGACAGTTGGAAATGGTGCTCTCCACTCTCTGTCCTGTGAGAGTTGGAACTGATGCTCTCCACTCTCCGCCTTGTGACAGTGGGAACTGGTGCTCTCCACTCTCCGCCTTGTGACAGTGGGAACTGGTGCTCTCCACTCTCTGTCCTGTGACTGTTGGAACTGCTACTCTCCACTCTCTGTCCTGGGACAGTTGGAACTGGTGCTCTCCACTCTCTCTCCTGTGACAGTTGGAACTGATGCTCTCCACTCTGTCTCCCCTGACAGGTGGAACCGGTGCTCTGCACTATTTCTCCTCCGACCGTTGGAGCTGGTGCTCTCCACTCTCTCTCCTGTGACAGTGGGAACTGGTGCTCTCCAGTCTCTGTCCTGTGACTGTTGGAACTGGTGCTCTCCACGCTCTCTCCTGTGTCAGTTGGAACTGGTGCTCTCCACTCTCCCATCCAGTGACAGTGGGAACTGGTGCTCTCCACTCTCTGTCCTGTGACAGTGGGAACTGGTGCTCTCCAGTCTCTGTCCTGTGACTGTTGGAACTGCTACTCTCCACTCTCCGTCCTGTGACAGTGGGCACTGGTGCTCTCCACTCTCTGTCCTGTGACAGTTGGAACTGGTGCTCTCCACTCTCTGTCCTGTGACAGTTGGAACTGGTGCTCTCCACTCTCTGTCCTGTGACAGTTGGAACTGGTGCTCTCCACTCTCTGTCCTGTGACAGTTGGAACTGGTGATCTCCACTCTCTGTCCTGTGACAGTGGGAACTGGTGCTCTCCACTCTCTGTCCTGTGACAGTGGTAACTGGTGCTCTCCACTCTCACTCCTGTGACAGTCGGAACTGCTGCTCTCCACTCTCTGTCCTGTGACAGTGGGAACTGGTGCTCTCCACTCTCTGTCCTTTGACAGTGGAAACTGGTGCTCTCCACTCCCTATCCTGTGACAGTTGGAACTGGTGCTCTCCACTCTCTGTCCTGTGACAGTTGGAACTGGTGCTCTCCACTCTCTGTCCTGTGACAGTTGGAACTGGTGCTCTCCACTCTCTGTCCTGTGACAGTGGGAACTGGTGCTCTCCACTCTCTGTCCTGTGACAGTTGGAACTGGTGCTCTCCACTCTCTCTCCTGTGACAGTTGGAACTGGTGCTCTCCACTCTCTGTCCTGTGACAGTTGGAACTGGTGATCTCCACTCTCTGTCCTGTGACAGTGGGAACTGGTGCTCTCCACTCTCACTCCTGTGACAGTGGGGACTGGTGCTCTCCACTCTCTCTCCTGTGACAGTGGGAACTGGTGCTCTCCACTCTCACTCCTGTGACAGTGGGAACTGGTGCTCTCCACTCTCTCTCCTGTGACAGTTGGAACTGGTGCTCTCCACTCTCTGTCCTGTGACAGTTGGAACTGCTGCTCTCCACTCTCTGTCCTGTGACAGTTGGAACTGGTGCTCTCCATTCTCTGTAATGTGACAGTTGGAACTGGTGCTCTCCACTCTCTCTCCTGTGACAGTGGGAACTGGTGCTCTCCACTCTCTGTCCTGTGACAGTGGGAACTGGTGCTCTCCACTCTCTGTCCTGTGACAGTGGGAACTGGTGCTCTCCACTCTCTGTCCTGTGACAGTTGGAACTGGTGCACTCCACTCTCTGTCCTGTGATAGTTGGAACTGGTGCTCTCCACTCTCTGTCCTGTGACAGTTGGAACTGGTGCTCTCCACTCTCTGTCCTGTGACAGTTGGAACTGCTGCTCTCCACTCTCTGTCCTTTGAGAGTTGGAACTGGTGCTCTCCACTCTCTGTCCTGTGACTGTTGGAACTGGTGCTCTCCACTCTCTCTCCTGTAACAGTTGGAACTGGTGCTCTCCACTCTCTGTCCTGTGACAGTTGGAACTGGTGATCTCCACTCTCTGTCCTGTGACAGTTGGAACTGCTGTACTCCACTCTCCCGTCCTGTGACAGTGGGAACTGGTGCTCTCCACTCTCTGTCCTTTGACAGTGGCAACTGGTGCTCTCCACTCTCTCTCCTGTAACAGTTGGAACTGGTGCACTCCACTCTCTGTCCTGTGACAGTTGGAACTGGTGATCTCCACTCTCCCATCCAGTGACAGTGGGAACTGGTGCTCTCCAGTCTCTGTCCTGTGACTGTTGGAACTGCTACTCTCCACTCTCCGTCCTGTGACAGTGGGAACTGGTGCTTTCCACTCTCTATCCTGTGACAGTGGGAACTGGTGCTCTCCACTCTCTGTCCTGTGACAGTTGGAACTGGTGCTCTCCACTCTCTCTCCTGTGACAGTTGGAACTGGTGCTCTCCACTCTCTGTCCTGTGACTTTTGGAACTGGTGCTTTCCACTCTCTGTCCTTTGACAGTTGAACTGGTGCTTTCCACTCTCTGTCCTGTGACAGTCGGAACTGGTGCTCTCCACTCTCTGTCCTGTGAAAGTTTGAACCGATGCTCTCCATTCTCTGTCCTGTGACAGCTGGAACTGGTGCTTTCCACTCTCTGTCCTGTGACAGTGGGAACTGGTGCTCTCCACTCTCTGTCCTGTGACAGTTGGAACCGGTGCTCTCCATTCTCTATCCTGTGACAGTGGGAACTGGTGCTCTCCACTCTCCCGTTCTGTGACAGTTTGAACTGCTGCTCTCCACTCTCTGTCCTGTGACAGTGGGAACTAGTGCTCTCCACTCTCTCTCCTGTGACAGTGTGAACTGGTGCTCTCCACTCTCTCATCCTGTGACTGTTGGAACTGGTGCTCTCCACACTTCCGTCCTGTGACAGTGGAACTGGTGCTCTCCACTCTCTCTCCTGTGACAGTGGGAACAGATGCTCTCCACTCTCTCTCCTGTGACAGTTGGAACTGGTGCTCTCCACTCTTCCGTCCTGTGACAGTTGCAACTTGTGCTCTCCACTCTCTGTTCTGTGACAGTTGGAACTGGTGCTCTCCACTCTCTGTCCTGTGACAGTGGGAACTGGTGCTCTCCACTCTCCGTCCTGTGACAGTGGGAACTGGTGCTCTCCACTCTCTGTCCTGTGACAGTGGGAACTGGTGCTCTCCACTCTCTCTCCTGTGACAGTTGAAACTGCTACTCTCCACTCTCCCGTCCTGTGACAGTGGGAACTGGTGCTCTCCACTCTCTGTCCTGAGACAGTTGGAACTGCTACTCTCCACTCTCCGTCCTGTGACAGTGGGAACTGGTGCTCTCCACTCTCTGTCCTGTGACAGTTGGAACTGCTACTCTCCACTCTCTCTCCTGTGACAGTTGGAACTGGTGCTCTCCACTCTCCGTCCTGTGACAGTGGGAACTGGTGCTCTCCTCTCTCTGTCCTGAGACAGTTCGAACTGGTGCTCTCCACTCTCTGTCCTGTGACAGTTGGAACTGGTGCTCTCCACTCTCTGTCCTGAGACAGTTCGAACTGGTGCTCTCCACTCTCTGTCCTGTGACAGTTCGAACTGGTGCTCTCCACTCTCTGTCCTGTGACAGTTGGAACTGATGCTCTCCACTCTGTCTCCCCTGACAGGTGGAAACGGTGCTCTGCACTCTTTCTCCTCCGACCGTTGGAGCTGGTGCTCTCCACTCTCTCTCCTGTGACAGTGGGAACTGGTGCTCTCCAGTCTCTGTCCTGTGACTGTTGGAACTGGTGCTCTGCACTCTCTCTCCTGTGTCAGTTGGAACTGGTGCTCTCCACTCTCCCATCCAGTGACAGTGGGAACTGGTGCTCTCCAGTCTCCGTCCTGTGACTGTTGGAACTGCTACTCTCCACTCTCCGTCCTGTGACAGTTGGAACTGGTGCTCTCCACTCTCTGTCCTGTGACAGTTGGAACTGGTGCTCTCCACTCTCTCTCCTGTGACAGTTGGAACTGGTGCTCTCCACTCTCTGTCCTGTGACAGTGGGAACTGGTGCTCTCCACTCTCTGTCCTGTGACAGTGGGAACTGGTGCTCTCCACTCTCTGTCCTGTGACAGTGGGAACTGGTGCTCTCCACTCTCACTCCTGTGACAGTGGGAACTGGTGCTCTCCACTCTCTCTCCTCTAACAGTGGGAACTGGTGCTCTCCACTCTCTCTCCTGTGACAGTGGGAACTGGTGCTCTCCACTCTCTGTCCTGTGATAGTTGGAACTGGTGCTCTCCACTCTCTGTCCTGTGACAGTGGGAACTGGTGCTCTCCACTCTCTGTCCTTTGACAGTGGAAACTGGTGCTCTCCACTCTCTGTCCTGTGACAGTTGGAACTGGTGCTCTCCATTCTCTGTAATGTGACAGTTGGAACTGGTGCACTCCACTCTCTCTCCTGTGACAGTGGGAACTGGTGCTCTCCACTCTCTGTCCTGTGACAGTGGGAACTGGTGCTCTCCACTCTCTGTCCTGTGACAGTGGGAACTGGTGCTCTCCACTCTCTGTCCTGTGACAGTGGGAACTGGTGCTCTCCACTCTCTGTCCTGTGACAGTGGGAACTGGTGCTCTCCACTCTCTGTCCTGTGACAGTTGGAACTGGTGCACTCCACTCTCTGTCCTGTGACAGTTGGAACTGGTGCTCTCCACTCTCTGTCCTGTGACAGTTGGAACTGGTGCTCTCCACTCTCTCTCTTGTGACAGTTGGAACTGGTGCTCTCCACTCTCTGTCCTGTGACAGTTGGAACTGGTGCTCTCCACTCTCTGTCCTGTGACTGTTGGAACTGGTGCTCTCCACTCTCTCTCCTGTAACAGTTGGAACTGGTGCTCTCCACTCTCTGTCCTGTGACAGTGGGAACTGGTGCTCTCCACTCTCTGTCCTTTGACAGTGGCAACTGGTGCTCTCCACTCTCTCTCCTGTAACAGTTGGAACTGGTGCACTCCACTCTCTGTCCTGTGACAGTGGGAACTGGTGCTCTCCAGTCTCTGTCCTGTGACTGTTGGAACTGCTACTCTCCACTCTCCGTCCTGTGACAGTGGGAACTGGTGCTCTCCACTCTCTGTCCTGTGACAGTGGGAACTGGTGCTCTCCACTCTCTGTCCTGTGACAGTTGGAACTGGTGCTCTCCACTCTCTCTCCTGTGACAGTGGGAACTGGTGCTCTCCACTCTCTGTCCTGTGACAGTTGGAACTGGTGCTCTCCACTCTCTGTCCTTTGACAGTTGGAACTGGTGCTCTCCACTCTCTGTCCTGTGACAGTTGGAACTGGTGCTCTCCACTCTCTCTCCTGTGACAGTGGGAACTGGTGCTCTCCACTCTCTGTCCTGTGACTTTTGGAACTGGTGCTTTCCACTCTCTGTCCTTTGACAGTTGGAACTGGTGCTCTCCACTCTCCGTCCTGTGACAGTTGGAACTGGTGCTCTCCACTCTCTGTCCTGTGACTTTTGGAACTGGTGCTTTCCACTCTCTGTCCTGTGACAGTAGGAACTGGTGCTCTCCACTCTCTGTCCTGTGAAAGTTTGAACCGATGCTCTCCATTCTCTGTCCTGTGACAGCTGGAACTGGTGCTTTCCACTCTCTGTCCTGTGACAGTGGGAACTGGTGCTCTCCACTCTCTGTCCTGTGACAGTTGGAACTGGTGCTCTCCACTCTCTGTCCTGTGACAGTGGGAAATGGTGCTCTGCACTCTCTCCTGTGCCAGTGGGAACTGGTGCTCTCCACTCTCTGTCCTGTGACAGTTGGAACTGGTGCTCTCCACTCTCTGTCCTGTGACAGTGGGAACTGGTGCTCTCCACTCTCCCGTTCTGTGACAGTTTGAACTGCTGCTCTCCACTCTCTGTCCTGTGACAGTGGGAACTAGTGCTCTCCACTCTCTCTCCTGTGACAGTGTGAACTGGTGCTCTCCACTCTCTCATCCTGTGACTGTTGGAACTGGTGCTCTCCACACTTCCGTCCTGTGACAGTGGAACTGGTGCTCTCCACTCTCTCATCCAGTGACTGTTGGAACTGGTGCTCTCCACACTTCCGTCCTGAGACAGTGGAACTGGTGCTCTCCACTTTCTCTCCTGTGACAGTTGCAATTGTTGCTCTCTAATCTCTGTCCTGTGACAGTTGGAACTGGTGCTCTCCACTCTCTCTCCTGTGACAGTGGCAACTGGTGCCCTCCACCCTCTGTCCTGTGACAGTTGGAACTGGTGCTCTCCACTCTCTGTCCTGTGACAGTTGGAACTGGTGCTCTCCACTCTCTGTCCTGTGACAGTGGGAACTGGTGCTCTCCACTCTCTGTCCTGTGACAGTGGGAACTGGTGCTCTCCACTCTCTGTCCTGTGCCTGTGGGAACTGGTGCTCTCCACTCTCTGTCCTGTGACAGTTCGAACTGTTGCTCTCCACTCTCTCTCCTGTGACAGTGGCAACTGGTGCCCTCCACTCTCTGTCCTGTGACAGTTGGAACTGGTGCTCTCCACATTATCTCCTGTGACAGTTGGAATTGGTGTTCTCCACAATCTCTCCTGCGACAGTTGCAATTCGTGCTCTCTAATGTCTGTCCTGTGACAGTTGGAACTGGTGCTCTCCACTCTCTCTCCTGTGACAGTGGGAACTGGTGCTCTCCACTCTCTCTCCTGTGACAGTGGGAACTGGTGCTCTCCACTCTCTCTCCTGTGACAGTGGGAACTGGTGCTCTCCACTCTCTCTCTTGTGACAGTTGGAACTGGTGCTCTCCACTCTCTCTCCTGTGATAGTGGGAACTGGTGCTCTCCACTCTCTCTCTTGTGACAGTTGGAACTGGTGCTCTCCACTCTCTCTCCTGTGACAGTGGGAACTGGTGCTCTCCACTCTCTCTCCTGTGACAGTGGGAACTGGTGCTCTCCACATTCTCTCTTGTGACAGTTGGAACTGGTGCTCTCCACTCTCTCTCCTGTAACAGTTGGAACTGGTGCTCTCCACTCTCTCTCTTGTGACAGTTGGAACTGGTGCTCTCCACTCTCTCTCCTGTGACAGTGGGAACTGGTGCTCTCCACTCTCTCTCCTGTGACAGTGGGAACTGGTGCTCTCCACTCTCTGTCCTGTGGCAGTTGGAACTGGTGATCTCCACTCTCACTCCTGTGACAGTGGGAACTGGTGCTCTCCACTCTCTGTCCTGTGACAGTGGGAACTGGTGCTCTCCACTCTCTCTCCTGTGACAGTTGGAACTGGTGCTCTCCACTCTCTCTCCTGTGACAGTGGGAGCTGGTGCTCTCCACTCTCTGTCCTGTGACAGTGGGAACTGGTGCTCTCCACTCTCTCTCCTGTGACAGTGGGAACTGGTGCTCTCCACTCTCTGTCCTGTGACAGTGGGAACTGGTGCTCTCCACTCTCCCGTCCTGTGACAGTGGGAACTGGTGCTCTCCACTCTCCCGTCCTGTGACAGTGGGAACTGGTGATCTCCACTCTCTGTCCTGTGACAGTGGGAACTGGTGCTCTCCACTCTCTCTCCTGTGACAGTTGGAACTGGTGCTCTCCACATTATCTCCGGTGACAGTGGGAACTGGTGCTCTCCACTCTCTCTCCTGTGACAGTTGGAAATGGTGCTCTCCACATTATCTCCTGTGACAATTGGAACTGGTGCTCTCCACTCTCTCTCCTGTGACAGTGGGAACTGGTGCTCTCCAGTCTCTGTCCTGTGACTGTTGGAACTGGTGCTCTGCACTCTCTCTCCTGTGTCAGTTGGAACTGGTGCTCTCCACTCTCCCATCCAGTGACAGTGGGAACTGGTGCTCTCCAGTCTCCGTCCTGTGACTGTTGGAACTGCTACTCTCCACTCTCCGTCCTGTGACAGTTGGAACTGGTGCTCTCCAATCTCTGTCCTGTGACAGTTGGAACTGGTGCTCTCCACTCTCTCTCCTGTGACAGTTGGAACTGGTGCTCTCCACTCTCTGTCCTGTGACAGTGGGAACTGGTGCTCTCCACTCTCTGTCCTGTGACAGTGGGAACTGGTGCTCTCCACTCTCTGTCCTGTGACAGTGGGAACTGGTGCTCTCCACTCTCACTCCTGTGACAGTGGGAACTGGTGCTCTCCACTCTCTCTCCTGTGACAGTGGGAACTGGTGCTCTCCACTCTCTCTCCTGTGACAGTGGGAACTGGTGCTCTCCACTCTCTGTCCTGTGATAGTTGGAACTGGTGCTCTCCACTCTCTGTCCTGTGACAGTGGGAACTGGTGCTCTCCACTCTCTGTCCTTTGACAGTGGAAACTGGTGCTCTCCACTCTCTGTCCTGTGACAGTTGGAACTGGTGCTCTCCATTCTCTGTAATGTGACAGTTGGAACTGGTGCACTCCACTCTCTCTCCTGTGACAGTGGGAACTGGTGCTCTCCACTCTCTGTCCTGTGACAGTGGGAACTGGTGCTCTCCACTCTCTGTCCTGTGACAGTGGGAACTGGTGCTCTCCACTCTCTGTCCTGTGACAGTGGGAACTGGTGCTCTCCACTCTCTGTCCTGTGACAGTGGGAACTGGTGCTCTCCACTCTCTGTCCTGTGACAGTTGGAACTGGTGCACTCCACTCTCTGTCCTGTGACAGTTGGAACTGGTGCTCTCCCCTCTCTGTCCTGTGACAGTGGGAACTGGTGCTCTCCACTCTCTCTCCTCTGACAGTGGGAACTGGTGCTCTCCACTCTCTCTCTTGTGACAGTTGGAACTGGTGCTCTCCACTCTCTGTCCTGTGACAGTTGGAACTGCTGCTCTCCACTCTCTGTCCTTTGAGAGTTGGAACTGGTGCTCTCCACTCTCTGTCCTGTGACTGTTGGAACTGGTGCTCTCCACTCTCTCTCCTGTAACAGTTGGAACTGGTGCTCTCCACTCTCTGTCCTGTGACAGTTGGAACTGGTGATCTCCACTCTCTGTCCTGTGACAGTTGGAACTGCTGTACTCCACTCTCCCGTCCTGTGACAGTGGGAACTGGTGCTCTCCACTCTCTGTCCTTTGACAGTGGCAACTGGTGCTCTCCACTCTCTCTCCTGTAACAGTTGGAACTGGTGCACTCCACTCTCTGTCCTGTGACAGTTGGAACTGGTGATCTCCACTCTCCCATCCAGTGACAGTGGGAACTGGTGCTCTCCAGTCTCTGTCCTGTGACTGTTGGAACTGCTACTCTCCACTCTCCGTCCTGTGACAGTGGGAACTGGTGCTCTCCACTCTCTGTCCTGTGACAGTGGGAACTGGTGCTCTCCACTCTCTGTCCTGTGACAGTTGGAACTGGTGCTCTCCACTCTCTCTCCTGTGACAGTTGGAACTGGTGCTCTCCACTCTCTGTCCTGTGACAGTTGGAACTGGTGCTCTCCACTCCCTCTCCTGTGACAGTGGGAACTGGTGCTCTCCACTCTCTGTCCTGTGACTTTTGGAACTGGTGCTCTCCACTCTCTGTCCTTTGACAGTTGGAACTGGTGCTCTCCACTCTCCGTCCTGTGACAGTTGGAACTGGTGCTCTCCACTCTCTGTCCTGTGACTTTTGGAACTGGTGCTTTCCACTCTCTGTCCTGTGACAGTCGGAACTGGTGCTCTCCACTCTCTGTCCTGTGAAAGTTTGAACCGATGCTCTCCATTCTCTGTCCTGTGACAGCTGGAACTGGTGCTTTCCACTCTCTGTCCTGTGACAGTGGGAACTGGTGCTCTCCACTCTCTGTCCTGTGACAGTTGGAACTGGTGCTCTCCACTCTCTGTCCTGTGACAGTGGGAACTGGTGCTCTCCACTCTCCCGTTCTGTGACAGTTTGAACTGCTGCTCTCCACTCTCTGTCCTGTGACAGTGGGAACTAGTGCTCTCCACTCTCTCTCCTGTGACAGTGTGAACTGGTGCTCTCCACTCTCTCATCCTGTGACTGTTGGAACTGGTGCTCTCCACACTTCCGTCCTGAGACAGTGGAACTGGTGCTCTCCACTTTCTCTCCTGTGACAGTTGCAATTGTTGCTCTCTAATCTCTGTCCTGTGACAGTTGGAACTGGTGCTCTCCACTCTCTCTCCTGTGACAGTGGCAACTGGTGCCCTCCACCCTCTGTCCTGTGACAGTTGGAACTGGTGCTCTCCACTCTCTGTCCTGTGACAGTTGGAACTGGTGCTCTCCACTCTCTGTCCTGTGACAGTGGGAACTGGTGCTCTCCACTCTCTGTCCTGTGCCTGTGGGAACTGGTGCTCTCCACTCTCTGTCCTGTGACAGTTCGAACTGTTGCTCTCCACTCTCTCTCCTGTGACAGTGGCAACTGGTGCCCTCCACTCTCTGTCCTGTGACAGTTGGAACTGGTGCTCTCCACATTATCTCCTGCGACAGTTGCAATTCGTGCTCTCTAATGTCTGTCCTGTGACAGTTGGAACTGGTGCTCTCCACTCTCTCTCCTGTGACAGTGGGAACTGGTGCTCTCCACTCTCTCTCCTGTGACAGTGGGAACTGGTGCTCTCCACTCTCTCTCCTGTGACAGTGGGAACTGGTGCTCTCCACTCTCTCTCTTGTGACAGTTGGAACTGGTGCTCTCCACTCTCTCTCCTGTGATAGTGGGAACTGGTGCTCTCCACTCTCTCTCTTGTGACAGTTGGAACTGGTGCTCTCCACTCTCTCTCCTGTGACAGTGGGAACTGGTGCTCTCCACTCTCTCTCCTGTGACAGTGGGAACTGGTGCTCTCCACATTCTCTCTTGTGACAGTTGGAACTGGTGCTCTCCACTCTCTCTCCTGTAACAGTTGGAACTGGTGCTCTCCACTCTCTCTCTTGTGACAGTTGGAACTGGTGCTCTCCACTCTCTCTCCTGTGACAGTGGGAACTGGTGCTCTCCACTCTCTCTCCTGTGACAGTGGGAACTGGTGCTCTCCACTCTCTGTCCTGTGGCAGTTGGAACTGGTGATCTCCACTCTCACTCCTGTGACAGTGGGAACTGGTGCTCTCCACTCTCTGTCCTGTGACAGTGGGAACTGGTGCTCTCCACTCTCTCTCCTGTGACAGTTGGAACTGGTGCTCTCCACTCTCTCTCCTGTGACAGTTGGAACTGGTGCTCTCCACTCTCTGTCCTGTGACAGTGGGAACTGGTGCTCTCCACTCTCTGTCCTGTGACAGTGGGAACTGGTGCTCTCCACTCTCCCGTCCTGTGACAGTGGGAACTGGTGCTCTCCACTCTCCCGTCCTGTGACAGTGGGAACTGGTGATCTCCACTCTCTGTCCTGTGACAGTGGGAACTGGTGCTCTCCACTCTCTCTCCTGTGACAGTTGGAACTGGTGCTCTCCACATTATCTCCGGTGACAGTGGGAACTGGTGCTCTCCACTCTCTCTCCTGTGACAGTTGGAAATGGTGCTCTCCACATTATCTCCTGTGACAATTGGAACTGGTGCTCTCCACTCTCTCTCCTGTGACAGTTGGAACTGGTGCTCTCCATTCTCTCTCCTGTGACAGTGGGAACTGGTGCTCTCCACTCTCTCTCCTGTGACAGTTGGAACTGGTGCTCTCCACTCTCTCTCCTGTGACAGTTGCAATTGTTGCTCTCCACTCTCTGTCCTGTGACAGTTGGAACTGGTGCTCTCCAATATTCCGTCCTGTGGCAGTTGGAACTGGTGCTCTCAAATCTCTGTCCTGTGACAGTTGGAATTGGTGTTCTCCACAATCTCTCCTGCGACAGTTGCAATTCGTGCTCTCTAACCTCTGTCCTGTGATAGTTGGAACTGGTTCTCTCCACTCTTCCGTCCTGTGACAGTTGGAACCGGTGTTCTCCACTCTCTCTCCTGTGACAGTTCTAACTGCTGCTCTCCACATTATCTCCTGTGAGAGTTGGAACTGGTGCTCTCCACATTATCTCCTGTGACAGTTGGAATTGGTGTTCTCCACACTCTCTCCTGCGACAGTTGCAATTCGTGCTCTCTAATGTCTGTCCTGTGACAGTTGGAACTGGTGCTCTCCACATTATCTCCTGTGAGAGTTGGAACTGGTGCTCTCCACTCTCTCTGCTGCGGCTGTTGGAACCGGTGGTCTCCAATCTCTCCTGTGACAGTGGGAACTGGTGCTCTCCACTCTCTGTCCTGTGACAGTGGGAACTGGTGCTCTCCACTCTCTGTCCTGTGACAGTTGGAACTGGTGATCTCCACTCTCTGTCCTGTGACAGTGGGAACTGGTGCTCTCCACTCTCTGTCCTGTGACAGTTGGAACTGGTGATCTCCACTCTCTGTCCTGTGACAGTGGGAACTGTTGCTCTCCACTCTCTGTCCTGTGACAGTGGGAACTGGTGCTCTCCACTCTCTCTCCTGTGACAGTTGGAACTGGTGCTCTCCACTCTCTGTCCTGTGACAGTTGGAACTGCTGCTCTCCACTCTCTGTCCTGTGACAGTGGGAACTGGTGCTCTCCACTCTCTGTCCTTTGACAGTGGGAACTGGTGCTCTCCACTCTCACTCCTGTGACAGTGGGAACTGGTGCTCTCCACTCTCTCTACTGTGACAGTTGGAACTGGTGCTCTCCACTCTCTCTCTTGTGACAGTTGGAACTGGTGCTCTCCACTCTCACTCCTGTGACAGTGGGAACTGGTGCTCTCCACTCTCTGTCCTGTGAGTTTGAACTGGTGCTCTCCACTCTCTGTCCTGTGACAGTTGGAACTGGTGCTCTCCACTCTCTCTCCTGTGACAGTGGGAACTGGTGCTCTCCACTCTCTGTCCTGTGACAGTGGGAACTGGTGCTCTCCACTCTCTGTCCTGTGACAGTGGGAACTGGTGCTCTCCACTCTTCCGTCCTGTGACAGTTGGAACTGATGCTCTCCACTCTCTGTCCTGTGACAGTTGGAACTGATGCTCTTCACTCTGTCTCCCCTGACAGGTGGAACCGGTGCTCTGCACTCTTTCTCCTCCGACCGTTGGAGCTGGTGCTCTCCACTCTCTCTCCTGTGACAGTGGGAACTGGTGCTCTCCACTCTCTCTCCTGTGACAGTTGGAACTGGTGCTCTCCACTCTCTCTCCTGTGACAGTTGGAACTGTTGATCTCCACTCTCTGTCCTGTGACAGTGGGAACTGGTGCTCTCCACTCTCTGTCCTTTGACAGTGGAAACTGGTGCTCTCCACTCTCTGTCCTGTGACAGTTGGAACTGCTGCTCTCCACTCTCTGTCCTGTGACAGTTGGAACTGGTGCTCTCCACTCTCTGTCCTTTGACAGTTGGAACTGGTGCTCTCCACTCTCCCGTCCTGTGACAGTGGGAACTGGTGCTCTCCACTCTCTGTCCTGTGACAGTGGGAACTGCTGCTCTCCACTCTCTCTCCTGTGACAGTTGGAGCTGGTGCTCTCCACTCTCTCTCTTGTGACAGTTGGAACTGGTGCTCTCCACTCTCTCTCCTGTGACAGTTGGAGCTGGTGCTCTCCACTCTCTCTCTTGTGACAGTTGGAACTGGTGCTCTCCACTCTCTCTCCTGTGACAGTGGGAACTGGTGCTCTCCACTCTCTGTCCTGGGACAGTGGGAACTGGTGCTCTCCACTCTCTGTCCTGTGACAGTTTGAACTGGTGCTCTCCACTCTCTGTCCTGGGACAGTGGGAACTGGTGCTCTCCATTCTCTGTCCTGTGACAGTGGGAACTGGTGCTCTCCACTCTCTGTCCTGTGACAGTTGGAACTGGTGCTTTCCTCTCTCCCGTCCTGTGACAGTTGGAACTGGTGCTCTCCACTCCCTCACCTGTGACAGTTGGAAGTGGTGCTCTCCACTCTCTGTCCTGTGACAGTGGGAACTGGTGCTCTCCACTCTCTGTCCTGTGACAGTGGGAACTGGTGCTCTCCACTCTCTGTCCTGTGACAGTTGGAACTGGTGCTCTCCACTCCCTCACCTGTGACAGTTGGAAGTGGTGCTCTCCACTCTCTGTCCTGTGACAGTGGGAACTGGTGCTCTCCACTCTCTGTCCTGTGACAGTGGGAACTGGTGCTCTCCACTCTCTGTCCTGTGACAGTTGGAACTGGTGCTCTCCACTCCCTCACCTGTGACAGTTGGAAGTGGTGCTCTCCACTCTCTGTCCTGTGACAGTGGGAACTGGTGCTCTCCACTCTCTGTCCTGTGACAGTGGGAACTGGTGCTCTCCACTCTCTGTCCTGTGACAGTGGGAACTGGTGCTCTCCACTCTCTGTCCTGTGAAAGTTTGAACTGATGCTCTCCACTCTCTCTCCTGTGACAGTGGGAACTGGTGCTCTCCACGCTCTGTCCTGTGACAGTGGGAACTGGTGCTCTCCACGCTCTGTCCTGTGACAGTTTGAACTGGTGCTCTCCACTCTCTGTCCTGTGACAGTGGGAACTGGTGCTCTCCACTCTCTGTCCTGTGACAGTGGGAACTGGTGCTCTCCACTCTCTGTCGTGTGACAGTTGGAACTGGTGCTCTCCACTCTTCCGTCCTGTGACAGTTGGAGCTGGTGCTCTCCACTCTCTGTCCTGTGACAGTGGGAACTGGTGCTCTCCACTCTCTGTCCTGTGACAGTGGGAACTGGTGCTCTCCACTCTCTGTCCTGTGACAGTTGGAAATGGTGCTCTCCACTCTCTGTCCTGTGACAGTTGGAACTGATGCTCTCCACTCTCCGCCTTGTGACAGTGGGAACTGGTGCTCTCCACTCTCCGCCTTGTGACAGTGGGAACTGGTGCTCTCCACTCTCTGTCCTGTGACTGTTGGAACTGCTACTCTCCACTCTCTGTCCTGGGACAGTTGGAACTGGTGCTCTCCACTCTCTCTCCTGTGACAGTTGGAACTGATGCTCTCCACTCTGTCTCCCCTGACAGGTGGAACCGGTGCTCTGCACTATTTCTCCTCCGACCGTTGGAGCTGGTGCTCTCCACTCTCTCTCCTGTGACAGTGGGAACTGGTGCTCTCCAGTCTCTGTCCTGTGACTGTTGGAACTGGTGCTCTCCACGCTCTCTCCTGTGTCAGTTGGAACTGGTGCTCTCCACTCTCCCATCCAGTGACAGTGGGAACTGGTGCTCTCCACTCTGTCCTGTGACAGTGGGAACTGGTGCTCTCCAGTCTCTGTCCTGTGACTGTTGGAACTGCTACTCTCCACTCTCCGTCCTGTGACAGTGGGCAGTGGTGCTCTCCACTCTCTGTCCTGTGACAGTTGGAACTGGTGCTCTCCACTCTCTCTCTTGTGACAGTTGGAACTGGTGCTCTCCACTCTCTCTCCTGTGACAGTGGGAACTGGTGCTCTCCACATTCTCTCTTGTGACAGTTGGAACTGGTGCTCTCCACTCTCTCTCCTGTAACAGTTGGAACTGGTGCTCTCCACTCTCTCTCCTGTGACAGTTGGAACTGGTGCTCTCCACTCTCTCTCCTGTGACAGTTGGAACTGGTGCTCTCCACTCTCTGTCCTGTGACAGTGGGAACTGGTGCTCTCCACTCTCCCGTCCTGTGACAGTGGGAACTGGTGCTCTCCACTCTCCCGTCCTGTGACAGTGGGAACTGGTGATCTCCACTCTCTGTCCTGTGACAGTGGGAACTGGTGCTCTCCACTCTCTCTCCTGTGACAGTGGGAACTGGTGCTCTCCACTCTCTCTCCTGTGACAGTTGGAACTGGTGCTCTCCAATCTCTGTGCTGTGACAGTGGGAACTGGTGCTCTCCACACTTCCGTCCTGTGACAGTGGAACTGGTGCTCTCCACTCTCTCTCCTGTGACAGTTGGAACTGGTGCTCTCCAATATTCCGTCCTGTGGCAGTTGGAACTGGTGCTCTCAAATCTCTGTCCTGTGACAGTTGGAATTGGTGTTCTCCACAATCTCTCCTGCGACAGTTGCAATTCGTGCTCTCTAACCTCTGTCCTGTGATAGTTGGAACTGGTTCTCTCCACTCTTCCGTCCTGTGACAGTTCTAACTGCTGCTCTCCACATTATCTCCTGTGAGAGTTGGAATTGGTGTTCTCCACACTCTCTCCTGCGACAGTTGCAATTCGTGCTCTCTAATGTCTGTCCTGTGACAGTTGGAACTGGTGCTCTCCACATTATCTCCTGTGAGAGTTGGAACTGGTGCTCTCCACTCTCTCTGCTGCGGCTGTTGGAACCGGTGGTCTCCAATCTCTCCTGTGACAGTGGGAACTGGTGCTCTCCACTCTCTGTCCTGTGACAGTGGGAACTGGTGCTCTCCACTCTCTGTCCTGTGACAGTTGGAACTGGTGATCTCCACTCTCTGTCCTGTGACAGTTCGAACTGCTGCTCTCCACTCTCTCTCCTGTGACAGTGGGAACTGGTGCTCTCCACTCTCTGTCCTTTGACAGTTGGAACTGGTGATCTCCACTCTCTGTCCTGTGACAGTGGGAACTGGTGCTCTCCACTCTCTCTACTGTGACAGTTGGAACTGGTGCTCTCCACTCTCTCTCTTGTGACAGTTGGAACTGGTGCTCTCCACTCTCACTCCTGTGACAGTGGGAACTGGTGCTCTCCACTCTCTCTACTGTGACAGTTGGAACTGATGCTCTCCACTTTCCCGTCCTGTGACAGTTGCAACTTGTGCTCTCCACTCTCTGTCCTGTGAGTTTGAACTGGTGCTCTCCACTCTCTGTCCTGTGACAGTTGGAACTGGTGCTCTCCACTCTCTCTCCTGTGACAGTGGGAACTGGTGCTCTCCACTCTCTGTCCTGTGACAGTGGGAATTGGTGCTCTCCACTCTCTGTCCTGTGACAGTTGGAACTGGTGATCTCCACTCTCTGTCCTGTGACAGTTGGAACTGATGCTCTCCACTCTGTCTCCCCTGACAGGTGGAACCGGTGCTCTGCACTCTTTCTCCTCCGACCGTTGGAGCTGGTGCTCTCCACTCTCTCTCCTGTGACAGTGGGAACTGGTGCTCTCCAGTCTCTGTCCTGTGACTGTTCGAACTGGTGCTCTCCACGCTCTCTCCTGTGTCAGTTGGAACTGGTGCTCTCCACTCTCCCATCCAGTGACAGTGGGAACTGGTGCTCTCCAGTCTCTGTCCTGTGACTGTTGGAACTGCTACTCTCCACTCTCCGTCCTGTGACAGTGGGAACTGGTGCTCTCCACTCTCTGTCCTGTGACAGTGGGAACTGATGCTCTCCACTCTCTCTCCTGTGACAGTTGGAACTGGTGCGCTCCACTCTCTCTCCTGTGACAGTTGGAACTGTTGATCTCCACTCTCTGTCCTGTGACAGTGGGAACTGGTGCTCTCCACTCTCACTCCTGTGACAGTGGGAACTGGTGCTCTCCACTCTCTCTCCTGTGACAGTTGGAACTGGTGCTCTCCACTCTCTGTCCTGTGACAGTCGGAACTGGTGCTCTCCACTCTCTGTCCTGTGACAGTGGGAACTGGTGCTCTCCACTCTCTGTCCTTTGACAGTGGAAACTGGTGCTCTCCACTCTCTGTCCTGTGACAGTTGGAACTGCTGCTCTCCACTCTCTGTCCTGTGACAGTGGGAACTGGTGCTCTCCACTCTCTGTCCTTTGACAGTGGGAACTGGTGCTCTCCACTCTCTGTCCTGTGAAAGTTGGAACTGGTGCTCTCCACTCTCTCTCTTGTGACAGTGGGAACTGGTGCTCTCCATTCTCTGTCCTGTGACAGTGGGAACTGGTGCTCTCCACTCTCTGTCCTGTGACAGTTGGAACTGGTGCTCTCCACTCCCTATCCTGTGACAGTTGGAGCTGGTGCTCTCCTCTCTCCCGTCCTGTGACAGTTGGAACTGGTGCTCTCCACTCCCTCACCTGTGACAGCTGGAAGTGGTGCTCTCCACTCTCCGCCTTGTGACAGTGGGAACTGGTGCTCTCCACTCTCTGTCCTGTGA
This sequence comes from Pristiophorus japonicus, assembly GCF_044704955.1. NCBI lineage: Eukaryota > Metazoa > Chordata > Chondrichthyes > Pristiophoridae > Pristiophorus > Pristiophorus japonicus. Next base: position 888,547 of record NW_027251257.1, read on the forward strand.
CTGTTGGAACTGCTACTCTCCACTCTCTGTCCTGGGACAGTTGGAACTGGTGCTCTCCACTCTCTCTCCTGTGACAGTTGGAACTGATGCTCTCCACTCTGTCTCCCCTGACAGGTGGAACCGGTGCTCTGCACTATTTCTCCTCCGACCGTTGGAGCTGGTGCTCTCCACTCTCTCTCCTGTGACAGTGGGAACTGGTGCTCTCCAGTCTCTGTCCTGTGACTGTTGGAACTGGTGCTCTCCACGCTCTCTCCTGTGTCAGTTGGAACTGGTGCTCTCCACTCTCCCATCCAGTGACAGTGGGAACTGGTGCTCTCCAGTCTCTGTCCTGTGACTGTTGGAACTGCTACTCTCCACTCTCCGTCCTGTGACAGTTGGAACTGGTGCTCTCCACTCTCTGTCCTGTGACAGTGGGAACTGGTGCTCTCCACTCTCTGTCCTGTGACAGTTGGAACTGGTGCTCTCCACTCTCTGTCCTGTGACAGTGGGAACTGGTGCTCTCCACTCTCTGTCCTGTGACAGTGGGAACTGGTGCTCTCCACTCTCTCTCCTGTGACAGTTGGAACTGGTGATCTCCACTCTCTGTCCTGTGACAGTGGGAACTGGTGCTCTCCACTCTCTGTCCTGTGACAGTGGGAACTGGTGCTCTCCACTCTCACTCCTGTGACAGTCGGAACTGCTGCTCTCCACTCTCTGTCCTGTGACAGTGGGAACTGGTGCTCTCCACTCTCTGTCCTTTGACAGTGGAAACTGGTGCTCTCCACTCCCTATCCTGTGACAGTTGGAACTGGTGCTCTCCACTCTCTGTCCTGTGACAGTTGGAACTGGTGCTCTCCACTCTCTGTCCTGTGACAGTGGGAACTGGTGCTCTCCACTCTCACTCCTGTGACAGTCGGAACTGCTGCTCTCCACTCTCTGTCCTGTGACAGTGGGAACTGGTGCTCTCCACTCTCTGTCCTTTGACAGTGGAAACTGGTGCTCTCCACTCTCTGTCCTGTGACAGTTGGAGCTGGTGCTCTCCACTCTCTGTCCTGTGACAGTTGGAGCTGGTGCTCTCCACTCTCTGTCCTGTGACAGTGGGAACTGGTGCTCTCCACTCTCTCTCCTGTGACAGTTGGAACTGGTGCTCTCCACTCTCTCTCCTGTGACAGTTGGAGCTGGTGCTCTCCACTCTCTCTCCTGTGACAGTGGGAACTGGTGCTCTCCACTCTCTGTCCTGTGACAGTGGGAACTGGTGCTCTCCACTCTCTGTCCTGTGACAGTTGGAACTGGTGCTCTCCAGTCTCTGTCCTGTGACTGTTGGAACTGGTGCTCTCCACTCTCTGTCCTGTGACAGTTGGAACTGGTGCTCTCCACTCTCTCTCCTGGGACAGTGGGAACTGGTGCTCTCCACTCTCTGTCCTGTGACAGTTGGAACTGATGCTCTCCACTCTCTGTCCTGTGACAGTTGGAACTGGTGATCTCCACTCTCTGTCCTGTGACAGTGGGAACTGATGCTCTCCACTCTCTGTCCTGTGACAGTTGGAACTGGTGATCTCCACTCTCTGTCCTGTGACAGTGGGAACTGGTGCTCTCCACTCTCACTCCTGTGACAGTGGGAACTGGTGCTCTCCACTCTCTCTCCGGTGACAGTTGGAACTGGTGCTCTCCACTCTCTGTCCTGTGTCAGTTGGAACTGCTGCTCTCCACTCTCTGTCCTGTGACAGTGGGAACTGGTGCTCTCCACTCTCTGTCCTGTGACAGTGCGAACTGGTGCTCTCCACATTATCTCCTGTGACAGTGGGAACTGGTGCTCTCCACTCTCTCTCCTGTGACAGTGGGAACTGGTGCTCTCCACTCTCACTCCTGTGACAGTGGGAACTGGTGCTCTCCACTCTCTCTCTTGTGACAGTTGGAACTGGTGCTCTCCACTCTCTCTCCTGTGACAGTTGGAACTGGTGCTCTCCACTTTCCCGTCCTGTGACAGTTGCAACTTGTGCTCTCCACTCTCTGTCCTGTGACAGTGGGCACTGGTGCTCTCCACTCTTCCGTCCTGTGACAGTTGCAACTTGTGCTCTCCACTCTCTGTCCTGTGACAGTGGGAACTGGTGCTCTCCACTCTCTCTCTTGTGACAGTGGGAACTGGTGCTCTCCACTCTCTCTCCTGTGACAGTGGGAACTGGTGCTCTCCACTCTCTGTTCTGCGACAGTGGGAACTGGTGCTCTCCACTCTCTGTCCTGTGACAGTTGGAACTGGTGCTCTCCACTCTCTGTCCTGTGACAGTTGGAACTGGTGCTCTCCACTCTCTGTCCTGTGACAGTGGGAACTGGTGCTCTCCACTCTCTGTCCTGTGACAGTGGGAACTGGTGCTCTCCAGTCTCTGTCCTGTGACTGTTGGAACTGCTACTCTCCACTCTCCGTCCTGTGACAGTGGGAACTGGTGCTCTCCACTCTCTCTCTTGTGACAGTTGGAACTGGTGCTCTCCCCTCTCTCTCTTGTGACAGTTGGAACTGGTGCTCTCCCCTCTCTGTCCTGTGACATTTGGAACTTTTGCTCTCCACTCTCTGTCCTGTGACAGTTGGAACTGCTGCTCTCCACTCTCTGTCCTTTGAGAGTTGGAACTGGTGCTCTCCACACTCTGTCCTTTGACAGTGGCAACTGGTGCTCTCCACTCTCTGTCCTGTGACAGTTGGAACTGGTGCTCTCCACTCTCTGTCCTGTGACAGTGGGAACTGGTGCTCTCCACTCTCTCTCCTGTGACAGTGGGAACTGGTGCTCTCCACTCTCTCTCCTGTGACAGTGGGAACTGGTGCTCTCCACTCTCTCTCCTGTGACAGTTGGAACTGGTGCTCTCCACTCCCTATCCTGTGACAGTTGGAACTGGTGCTCTCCACTCTCTCTCCTGTAACAGTTGGAACTGGTGCTCTCCACTCTCTGTCCTGTGACAGTGGGAACTGGTGCTCTCCACTCTCTGTCCTGTGACAGTGGGAACTGGTGCTCTCCACTCTCTGTCCTGTAACAGTTGGAACTGGTGCTCTCCACTCCCTATCCTGTGACAGTTGGAACTGGTGCTCTCCACTCTCTCTCCTGTAACAGTTGGAACTGGTGCTCTCCACTCTCTCTCCTGTGACAGTGGGAACTGGTGCTCTCCATTCTCTCTCTTGTGACCGTTGGAACTGGTGCTCTCCACTCTCTCTCTTGTGACAGTTGGAACTGGTGCTCTCCATACTCCCTCTCCTGTGACAGTGGGAACTGGTGCTCTCCACTCTCTCTCCTGTGACAGTGGGAGCTGGTGCTCTCCACTCTCTCTCCTGCGACAGTGGGAACTGGTGCTCTCCACTCTCTGTCCTGTGACAGTTGGAACTGGTGCTCTCCATTCTCTCTCCTGTAACAGTTGGAACTGGAGCTCTCCACTCTCCGTCCTGTGACAGTGGGAACTGGTGCTCTCCACTCTCCGTCCTGTGACAGTGGGAACTGGTGCTCTCCACTCTCTCTCCTTTGACTGTTGGAACTGATGCTCTCCACTCTCTCTCCTGTGACAGTTGGAAATGGTGCTCTCCATTCTCTCTCCTGTAACAGTTGGAACTGGAGCTCTCCACTCTCCGTCCTGTGACAGTGGGAACTGGTGCTCTCCACTCTCTGTCCTGTGACAGTGGGAACTGGTGCTCTCCACTCTCTCTCCTTTGACAGTTGGAACTGGTGCTCTCCACTCTCTCTCCTGTGACAGTGGGAACTGGTGCTCTCCACTCTCTGTCCTGAGACAGTTGGAACTGGTGCTCTCCACTCTCTGTCCTGAGACAGTTGGAACTGGTGCTCTCCACTCTCTGTCCTGAGACAGTTGGAACTGGTGCTCTCCACTCTCTCTCTTGTGACAGTTGGAACTGGTGCTCTCCACTCTCCGTCCTGTGACAGTTTGAACTGGTGCTCTCCACTCTCTGTCCTGTGACAGTTTGAACTGCTGCTCTCCACTCTCTGTCCTGTGACAGTTTGAACTGGTGCTCTCCACTCTCCCGTTCTGTGACAGTTTGAACTGGTGCTCTCCACTCTCTGTCCTGTGACAGTGGGAACTGGTGCTCTCCACTCTCTCTCCTGTGACAGTTTGAACTGGTGCTCTCCACTCTCTGTCCTGTGACAGTTTGAACTGGTGCTCTCCACTCTCTGTCCTGTGACAGTGGGAACTGGTGCTCTCCACTCTCTGTCCTGTGACAGTGGGAACTGGTGCTCTCCACTCTCTGTCCTGTGACAGTGGGAACTGGTGCTCTCCACTCTCTGTCCTGTGACAGTGGGAACTGGTGCTCTCCACTCTCTGTCCTGTGACAGTTGGAACTGGTGCTCTCCACTCTCTCTCCTGTGACAGTTGGAACTGATGCTCTCCACTCTGTCTCCCCTGACAGGTGGAACCGGTGCTCTGCACTCTTTCTCCTCCGACCGTTGGAGCTGGTGCTCTCCACTCTCTCTCCTGTGACAGTGGGAACTGGTGCTCTCCAGTCTCTGTCCTGTGACTGTTGGAACTGGTGCTCTCCACTCTCTCTCCTGTGTCAGTTGGAACTGGTGCTCTCCACTCTCCCATCCAGTGACAGTGGGAACTGGTGCTCTCCACTCTGTCCTGTGACAGTGGGAACTGGTGCTCTCCACTCTCACTCCTGTGACAGTGGGAACTGGTGCTCTCCACTCTCTGTCCTGTGACAGTTGGAACTGGTGCTCTCCACTCTCTGTCCTGTGACAGTTGGAACTGGTGCTCTCCACTCTCTGTCCTTTGACAGTGGCAACTGGTGCTCTCCACTCTCTGTCCTTTGACAGTGGCAACTGGTGCTCTCCACTCTCTGTCCTTTGACAGTGGCAACTGGTGCTCTCCACTCTCTGTCCTGTGACAGTGGGAACTGGTGCTCTCCACTCCCTCACCTGTGACAGTGGGAACTGGTGCTCTCCACTCTCTGTCCTGTGACAGTGGGAACTGGTGCTCTCCACTCTCTGTCCTGTGACAGTGGGAACTGGTGCTCTCCACTCTCTGTCCTGTGACAGTGGGAACTGGTGCTCTCCACTCCCTCACCTGTGACAGTGGGAACTGGTGCTCTCCACTCTCTCTCCTGTGACAGTGGGAACTGGTGCTCTCCACTCTCTCTCCTGTGACAGTGGGGACTGGTGCTCTCCACTCTCTCTCCTGTGACAGTGGGAACTGGTGCTCTCCACTCTCTGTCCTGTGACAGTGGGAACTGGTGCTCTCCACTCTCTGTCCTGTGACAGTGGGAACTAGTGCTCTCCACTCCCTCACCTGTGACAGTGGGAACTGGTGCTCTCCACTCTCTCTTCTGTGACAGTTGGAACTGCTGCTCTGCAAATTATCTCCTGTGACAGTGGGAACTGGTGCTCTCCACTCTCTGTCCTTTGACAGTGGCAACTGGTGCTCTCCACTCTCTGTCCTTTGACAGTGGCAACTGGTGCTCTCCACTTTCTGTCCTGTGACAGTGGGAACTGGTGCTCTCCACTCCCTCACCTGTGACAGTTGGAAGTGGTGCTCTCCACTCTCTGTCCTGTGACAGTGGCAACTGATGCTCTCCACTCTCTGTCCTGTGACAGTGGGAACTGGTGCTCTCCACTCTCTCTCCTGTGACAGTGGGATCTGGTGCTCTCCACTCTCTCTCCTGTGACAGTGGGAACTGGTGCTCTCCACTCTCTGTCCTGTGACAGTGGGAACTGGTGCTCTCCACTCTCTGTCCTGTGACAGTGGGAACTGGTGCTCTCCACTCTCTGTCCTGTGACAGTGGGAACTGGTGCTCTCCACTCCCTCACCTGTGACAGTGGGAACTGGTGCTCTCCACTCTCTCTCCTGTGACAGTGGGAACTGGTGCTCTCCACTCTCTCTCCTGTGACAGTTGGAGCTGGTGCTCTCCACTCTCTGTCCTGTGACAGTGGGAACTGGTGCTCTCCACTCTCTGTCCTGTGACAGTTGGAGCTGGTGCTCTCCACTCTCTGTCCTGTGACAGTGGGAACTGGTGCTCTCCACTCTCTGTCCTGTGACAGTGGGAACTGGTGCTCTCCACTCTCTGTCCTGTGACAGTGGGAACTGGTGCTCTCCACTCTCTGTCCTGTGACAGTGGGAACTGGTGCTCTCCACTCTCTGTCCTGTGACAGTGGGAACTGGTGCTCTCCACTCTCTCTCCTGTGACAGTTGGAACTGATGCTCTCCACTCTGTCTCCCCTGACAGGTGGAACCGGTGCTCTGCACTCTTTCTCCTCCGACCGTTGGAGCTGGTGCTCTCCACTCTCTCTCCTGTGACAGTGGGAACTGGTGCTCTCCAGTCTCTGTCCTGTGACTGTTGGAACTGGTGTTCTCCACTCTCTCTCCTATGTCAGTTGGAACTGGTGCTCTCCACTCTCCCATCCAGTGACAGTGGGAACTGGTGCTCTCCACTCTGTCCTGTGACAGTGGGAACTGGTGCTCTCCACTCTCCTGTCCTGTGACAGTGGGAACTGGTGCTCTCCACTCTCTGTCCTGTGACAGTTGGAACTGGTGCTCTCCACTCTCTGTCCTGTGACAGTTGGAACTGGTGCTCTCCACTCTCTGTCCTGCGACAGTGGGAACTGGTGCTCTCCACTCTCCCGTCCTGTGACAGTGGGAACTGGTGCTCTCCACTCTCTGTCCTGTGACAGTGGGAACTGGTGCTCTCCACTCTCTGTCCTGTGACAGTGGGAACTGGTGCTCTCCACTCTCCCGTCCTGTGACAGTGGGAACTGGTGCTCTCCACTCTCTGTCCTGTGACAGTGGGAACTGGTGCTCTCCACTCTCACTCCTGTGACAGTGGGAACTGGTGCTCTCCACTCTCTCTCCTGTGACAGTGGGAACTGGTGCTCTCCACTCTCTGTCCTGTGACAGTGGGAACTGGTGCTCTCCACTCTCTGTCCTGTGACAGTGGGAACTGGTGCTCTCCACTCTCCCGTCCTGTGACAGTGGGAACTGGTGCTCTCCACTCTCTGTCCTGTGACAGTGGGAACTGGTGCTCTCCACTCTCACTCCTGTGACAGTGGGAACTGGTGCTCTCCACTCTCTCTCCTGTGACAGTGGGAACTGGTGCTCTCCACTCTCTGTCCTGTGACAGTGGGAACTGGTGCTCTCCACTCTCACTCCTGTGACAGTGGGAACTGGTGCTCTCCACTCTCCCGTCCTGTGACAGTGGGAACTGGTGCTCTCCACTCTCTGTCCTGTGACAGTGGGAACTGGTGCTCTCCACTCTCACTCCTGTGACAGTGGGAACTGGTGCTCTCCACTCTCTCTCCTGTGACAGTGGGAACTGGTGCTCTCCACTCTCTGTCCTGTGACAGTGGGAACTGGTGCTCTCCACTCTCTGTCCTGTGACAGTGGGAACTGGTGCTCTCCACTCTCCCGTCCTGTGACAGTGGGAACTGGTGCTCTCCACCCAGAGCCCACCTCCCCCGGACAGCCCCACATGGGCAGCTGCCCCCCGCTCGGGGAAAGGCCGGAGCCGCAGGTTGTTGTTCGGGGCCTGAGGCCCACAGCGGGTGTGTGTGAAGCGGGTAATGCGGAGTGTGGTGTCCCGGGCGGGCGGGGCCTGGGCCCGCACTCGGTGTGTGTGAAGCCCGCGTCCCCCCGGGGTTTATTAACCCGCTCCCTCCGCCCATCTCTCAGCCGCTGCCTCAGACACAGCCGGCCCACCGCGCATGCTCAGCTCACACTGCCCGGGTGATTGACGGCGGCTCCGGGCCAATAGGAAGAGCGGGGGCGGGACTGGAGGACCGAGCGGGCGGGCGGTCCTCCAACCAATCGGAGTGTGCGAGGGGCGGGGCTGAGCCCGGAGCGGCGGCGGCGACAGTCGGTGGGGCCCGGATGATGTGGGACACGAGACGGTGGGTTGTCGGCGCGGGGCAGGAATTGGAGCCGCGAGTGGGGCTGGTGAGCTTCATAAACCCCTGGTGTAGGGCCCAGGGCCCAGTAACAGGCCAGAGGCTGGGCCCGGCTTTGGGCCGCCCGCGGGGACAGGGCCTCAGGCTCCCAGGGACACCCACACTCAATGTATTCTGGAAGCAAGAAAAATGGGAGACTTTCTGAAGCAAATGGTCCAATTTAAAGGTGACCACAAACCTGTGAGGGGCGGGGTCAGCTGATCAATCTGTTCCAGGATTAATAGCAGTATAGAGTACAACAACAAGCTGATTATGGTCAACCTTTATCAGTCACTAGTTACACCTCACATATTGAGGCTTGGGCCCCATTCTGGGCTCCACACTTTGAAAAGTTCATCAATAATAACTTTCAAAACGATGAATGTTTCAAAGGGGAAATGTTCCAGTGTTTTGGGGTAGGTGCAGGGGCCCCAAGTTTCTGCACGCGGCAAAACAGGCACCCCTCCGAGCTGGGCGCCCGTTTTTCGCGCCGGAAACTGCGCTTGGGAAAAAAAACGCGCTATTGTCGAGCGCTTTGCAGCTCGATGTCTGCTTGGCGCGGTGCACAGGGGGCGGAGCCTACCACTCGCGCCGATTTTCTAAGTAGGAGGGGGCGGGTACAATTTAAATGAGTTTTTTTTGTGCCGGCAACCCTGCGCGTGCGCGTTGGAGCGTTCGCGCATGCGCAGTCTGAAGTAAACATTGGCACTCGGCCATTTTAAAAAGTGCTGCAGAAAAAGTGAAAATTTGTTTATTGAGCCCTTGCAAAGGCTTGCACTTTAATTTTCTTGATATTTCTGTGTGTGCGGGTGAGGGAGTGCATTCTGTAATTAAAGATAGACTGTGATAAACGGGACACATGCACTTGTTTGAGACTATTCAAATTCTTTGTAGCTGTTCAATTTTTAACATTTTTTAATAAAACCACATTGCCCGTCCATGATCAGCACTGAGGCTTCTTGCAGCTTTCTCCCTCCCTCCTCCTGCCGTCAGTCGGGCCCGACGGCAAACTGCTGCCTGAAAGGCCTGCCTGAAGCACTTTCACACAGGTCGGAACATGGTTTATTTTATCTTTTCTTTGCTTATAAATTTTTATTCAAGTTGGAATTATTTGTATAATATTTGTACAAGTATAACTAAGGATTTATTGTAGAATTTAATGACTTCCCTTCCCCCCACCTCCCCCTGTTCCCGACGCTTAATTTGTAACCTGCACCTGATTTTTTAATGTGTAGACAAGGTTTTTTTCAAGCCTACAAAAATCTTCACTTGCTCCATTCTAAGTTAGTTTGGAGTACATTTTCACTGGAAACTTTCAAATCAGGCGTCAGTGGCCGGACATGCCCCCTTTTGAAAAAAAATTCTATTTAAAAGTGAAACTGTTCTACCTGTCTAGAACTGCAGAAAACTTAAATGTGGAGAATTCCGATTTCTAAGATACTCTGTTCTCCACCAGTTGCTCCTAAAAATCAACAGCAAATCATGTGGAAACTTTGGGGCCAGGGAGCGGCTCTTTCAGTGAGTTGGACAGGTTTGATGGACCGATTGGTCTCCTCCTGTGCTGTATGGTTCCCTGAAATGGTGACAGTCTGAGAGCATCTGTCTCAGAAGGTGAAATGCTGAGTGGTAAGGGAGAGCCCATCACCAAAACAGGGAGATATTACAGATTTAGGGAGGGTCAGAGTGTATAAAGAGGTGACGAGAGCACAGGCACCCAGACAGAGTCAGCACCTTCAGGGGAGCACTGATCCCAGCCACAATGATTAAGAAGTTGCAGATGACACTAAAATAGGCTGTGTGGTTGATAATGAAGAAGAAAGCCGCAGACTGCTGAAAGATATCAATGTACTGGTCAGCTGGGCAGAACAGTGGCAAATGGAATTCAATCTGGATAAGTGTGAGGTAGTGCATTTGGGGAGGGCTAACAAGGGCTAACACATTAAATGGTAGGACACTGAAAAGTGCAGAGGAACAAAGGGACCTTGGAGTGCAGGTTCATAGATCCCTGAAGATAGCAGGCCAGGTTGATAAGGTGGTTAAGAAGGCATACGGAATGCTTATCTTCATTAGTCGAGGCATGGAATACAAGAGCAAGGAGGTGTTATGCTTGAACTGTATAAAACATTGGTTAGGCCGCAGCTGGAGTACTGTGTGCCGTTCTGGTCACCACGTTACAGGAAAGATTGATTGTATTGGACTGGGTGCAGAGAAGATTTACAAGAATGTTACCTGGACTGGAGAATTTTGGCTATGAGGAGAGATTGGAGATACTGGGTCTGTTTTCTTTGGAACAGAGGAGGCTGAGAGGAGACCTGATTAAGGCATATAAGATTATGAGAGGCCTGGATAGAGTGGATAGGAAGGCCCTGTTTCCCTTGGCAGAGGGGTCAACAACCAGGGGACAGAGATTTAAAGTAATTGGTAGAAGGTTTAGAGGAGATAGGAGGGCAAATTTCTTCACCCAGAGAGTGGTGGGGGTCTGGAGCTCACTGCTGAAAGGGTGGTAGAGGCAGAAAGCCTCACCGCATTTAAAAAATATTTGGATGTGCACTTGAAATGCCGTAACCTGGAGGACTACATAAGAGCTGGAAAGTGGGATTTTGCTGGATAGCTTTTGGTCGGCCGGCGTGTATAGAATGGGCCGAAATGGCCTGTTTCCATGCTGTAAATTTCTATGATGTCCTATCACATACTCCCAGGGCAGGAACAGCACAGATTAAATACAGAGTAAAGCTCCCTCTACACTGTCCCATCAAACATTCCCAGACAGAGTCAGCACCTTCAGGGGTGGAGAGGGAGGAGAAGCAGTTAGTGTGGAACTGAACCCAGCCAGAGTCAGCACCTTCAGGGGTGGAGAGGGAGGGGAAGCAGTGAATGAAGAAATTAACCCAGCCAGAGTCAGTGCTTTCATGGAGGAAATATAGTTGGAGATGGTGCGATGGGTTTGGATTTCTGCAAAGGGAGGAGGGAGAGTGTGGGAGATGGGGATTTACAGCTTTGGAGAACAAGAGACTCAGACCAAACATTATCAAGATCTGACAGAGTTACTCAATTCATCAGCATCTCAATATACACTGTCTCATCAAACACTGTCTTTCGGGATGAGAGGTTAAACGTAGCTCCCGTCTGATCTCTCAGGTTGACGTAAAATATCCCATGGCACTATTTGGAAGAAGGGCAGCGGGGTTATCCCCGGTGTCCTGGCCAATTTTCCACATGGCAGACTGGTCACGAAAGTAAAAGCCCATGGGATGCAGGGCAAAGTGGCAAGTTGGATCTAAAATTGGCTCAGAAGTAGAAATCAAAGAGTAATGTTTGATGGGTGTTTTTGTGACTGGAAGGCTGTATCCAACAGGGTTCAGTGCTGTATCCCTTGCTTTTTCTGGTACATATCTATGACTTGGAATTGAATGTTGAGGGTATGATTAAGAAATTGCGTATGACACTAAAATAGGCTGTGTGGTTGATAATGAAGAAGAAAGTTGTGGACTGCAGGAAGATATCAATGTACTGGTCAGGTGGGCAGAACAGTGGCAAATGGAATTCAATCCGGATAAGTGTGAGGTAGTGCATTTGGGGGTAACAAGGCAAGGGAATACACATTAAATGGTACGACACTGAAAAGTTTAGAGGAACAAAGGGACCTTGGAGTGCAGGTCCACAGATCCCTGAAAGTCGCAGGCCAGGTGGATAAGATTGTTAAGAAGGCATATGGAATACTTGCCTTTATTAGTCGAGGCATGGAATACAAGAGCAAGGAGGTTATGCTTGAAATGTATAAAACACTGGTCAGGCTGCAGCTGGAATACTGTGTGCAGTTCTGGTCACCACATTACAGGAAAGATGTGATTGCACTGGAACGGGTGCAGAGGAGATGTACAAGAATGTTACAAGAATTTTGGCTGAGGAAAGATAGTCGATGCTAGGTCTGTTTTCTTTGAGACAGAGGAGGCTGAGGGGAGACCTGATTGAGGCGTATCAGGTTATGAGGGCCTGTATAGAATGGATAGGAAGGCCCTGTTTCCTTTGGTGGAGGGGTCAACAATCAGGGGACATATATTTAAAGTAATTTAGACGAGATATGAGGGCAAATTTCTTCACCCAGAGAGAGATAGGGGTCTGTAACTCCCTGTCTGAAAGTGTGGTAGTGGCAGCAAGACTCGTCACATTTAAAAAAAATACTTCGATGTGCAATTGAAGTGCTGAAACCTACAGGGCTACGGACCAAGAGCTGGAAAGTGGGATTTGGCTGGATAGCTCTTTGTCGGCCGGCACGGATACAATGCGCCGAAATGGCCTCTTGCTGTGCTGTAAATTTCTATGATTCTATGAAACGCTCCCAGGGCAGGTACAGCATGAGTTAGATAGAGTAAAGCTCCCTCTACACTGTCCCATCAAACACTCCCAGGGCAGTTAAGGCACAGGGTTAGATACAGAGTAAAACTACCTCTACACTGACCCATCAAACACTCCCAGGGCAGGTACAGCACGGGTTAGATACAGAGTAAAGCTCCCTCTACACTGTCCCATCAAACACTCCCAAGGTATGTGCGACACTGATGCTGAGTGAACCGAGGAATGGATGAGGGTTTCAGCAGAGGCTGAGCTGAGGCAGGGGTGGAGACGGGCGATGTTACGGAGGTGGAAATAGGCGGTCTTGGTTATGCTGGGGATATGTGGTCAGGGCATTCTGGGTAAGATCGTCCGTCAGTTTCATAGAATGAAACAACACAGAAGGAGGCCGTTCAGCCCATCATACCCATGCTGACTCTATGGTAGAGCTATCCAGTTAGTTACACTCCGCTGCTCTTTCCCCATAACTCTGCAAATATTGTCCCTTAAGTATTTATCCAATTCATGTTTGAAAGTTACTATTGAATCTGCTTCCACCACCCTATCCGGCAGTGCGTTCCAGATTGCAACAACTCGCTGCTTATAGAATGTTCCCTCATGTCGCCTCTGCTTCTTTTGCCAATCACCTGAACTCTGTGTCCTCTGGTTACCGACCCTTCTGCCACTGGAAAGTGTTTCTCCTTCTTTAGTCTATTAAAACCGTTCATGAATTTGAACACTCTATCAAATCTCCTCTTAACCTTTTCTGCTCCAAGGAGAATAACTGCAGCTTCTCCAGTATTTCCCCATAACTGAAGTCCCTCATCCTTCGTACCATTCTCTTCTACACCCTCTCTAAGGTGTAGACATCCTTCTGAAAGTGTGGTGCCCAGAATTGAACACAATGTGTCAGCTGAGGCCTAACCAGTGTTTATAAAGGTTTAGCATAACTAAACATCAAATGCTGATATTTGTGTGATGGGTTTAGACGGGCGAGGTTTATCCAGTCAGTTGGATGTGAGCTGAAACATGTGCACTTGGAGCGGAGAGCCAGGGACACGCTGTGTAACCGGGCACAGACACTCTGCACAGCCCACACATCACTTGTTTCCCACTTGGCCCAGAAGGAATATATGAAATGCAACAATTTACTTGATTTGATTTAAATAGTTTAGTTCATAAATTTAATCATGCTTCTCTATATTTATTTCTTAACTTAGATTCACGGCCTCATTTTATTTCTTCCTCTGAGCCTCTCGGCTTCATCTGTCAGTGTAATGTTGGTGAGTGATGATTGATTAACCTGGGAACCAACAGGAAGAGAGCTCAGAGGCCGGAGGGCCCAGGGAGCAGCGTGTTCTGCAACCAATCGCGGTGCTTGAGGGGTGGATCCTGAGTCGGCCAGTCAGATGAGTCAGTGTGAACCCCTGTTAAATAATTTATCTTTTAAAAGTTAAATTGAGATTTCTTTTGTCAACCAAACAGTTTAACATTTGTCAGTATTTTATTTCCCTGGAGTGGAGTTCCTATTATAAGTTTCAGACACTTCAGTGCCAAGTGGAGCAGGTGTTTAAAGGTACAGAGATTGATTTCTCATTATGCATCTTTAGTAGTTAAACAAAAATCCTTCTTGTTAGTACTGAGTCACATTCTTCACTGGGGTAGATGGCTGGTGGCTTCAGCCTTTAAAATACGCATCCTCTTGGTCAAATCCCTCCAAGGCCTCGCCCCTTCCTTTCTCTGAGCTCCTCCAAGCCACCAACCCTCTTAATCAGGAGAAACAATTTTTAATGACAGAAGGGTCGGTAATCAGATGATTGGCAAAAGAACGATGCTAAATGAGAGGACAAATTAAGCAGTGAGTGGTTATGGCCTGGAACACAATGCCTGTAAGGGTGTTGGAAGCAGATTCACTTGTAACTTACAAAAGAGTTGGAAAGATTTGCAGGGTTATGGGGCAAGAGCAGGGGAGTGGGATTAATTCTACAGCTGAGGAGGGGCAAGAGAGGAAAGAATGTCCCAGAGAAACCAGAACTGTGTTCAGAATTTCTATCCTGCACTGACAGTGATGACTTTTGTAAATAATGAGGACAGATTGCACAGACTAGGCTTGTATTCACTTGAATATAGAAGATTAAGGGGTGATTAAATTGAGGTGTTTAAGATGATTAAAGGAGTGCATGTGGTAGATAGAGAGAAACTATTTCATCTGGTGAAGAGGACAGAACCTTAAAATTAAAGCTAGGCAGTTCAGGGTGATGTCAGGAAGCACTTCCTCACACAAATGCTGATTGGCTGTTTCCCCTGGTTGGAGAGTCTCGAACCAGGGGTCACAGGATATGGGGTCGGCCATTCCTTGTCGGCCACCCCAATGTTGGGGAAGTCCAGAACCAGGGGTCACAGTCTAAGGATAAGGGGTAAGCCATTTAGGACCGAGATAAGGAGAAACTTCTTCACCCAGAGAGTGGTGAACCTGTGGAATTCTCTACCACGGGAAGTAGTTGAGGCCAATTCACTAAATATATTCAAAAGGGAGTTAGATGAAGTCCTTACTACTCGGGGGATCAAGGGGTATGGCGTGAAAGCAGGAAGTGGGTACTGAAGTTTCATGTTCAGCCATGAACTCGTTGAATGGCGGTGCAGGCTAGAAGGGCTGAATGGCCTGCTCCTGCACCTATTTTCTATGTTTCTATGTTTTTTCCTCCTCCTTCTTGGGCAGTCCCTCGGAGTCGAGGATGACTTGCTTCCACACCAATGAGTTCTGAGGTGACTGATGCGTCCAATGCGGGACCTACAGTCTCTGCCACAGGTGGGCAGACGGTGGCTGGAGGGATGGGTGGGTGGGGTGCTTGGGTTGTCGTGCGCTCCTTCCGCTGTTTGCGCTTCAAGACTGGGATGAGGAAGCATTTCTTCATTGTGAATCTTTGGCATTCTCTACCCCAGAGGGCTGTGGATGCTCAGATTGATAGACTTTGAGACACCAAAGGAATCAAGGCATATGTGGAAAGTGGAGCTGTAGTACAAGATCAGCCTTGATCTTACTGAATGGCAGAGCAGGCTCGAGGGGCTGTATGGCCAACTCGTTCCCCTACTTCTTATGTTCTTAAATGGTGGAAGAAATCCGGAACTTTGTTCCTCGTAAAACTGAGGCAGGGGGCCAATTGAAAATTCCAAACTGAGATAGATAGATTTTTATTAGGCAAGGGTATTAAGAGTGATGGAACCAAGCCAAGTAGACAGAGTTAAAATACTGATCAGCCACAATCTAAGTGAATGGCGGAACAGGCTCAAGGGGCTGAATGGCCTATTCCTGTTCCGACTTACCATGGTGACTTTTGTATACAGCTTTACAGGGGATTAAAGGGGGAGGATATGCAGACAGGATTAAACCTGGGTCCCTCCTGTTCCTGTGACTCAGTCACACTGGGTGTTACCTTTACCAACTGAGCCATTGGGAGGAGGGTCCAATGACCCTGCTGGAAAATGCACATGTGAGGCATCAGGTGAGGACAGTGGAATCGCCTGTCGACACTCACTGTCGAGATTCACACATGGAGATTGGGCACATAAGACACATATTGGAGAGAAACTGGTGAGTATAGAACTGAACCCAGCCAGAGTCAATACCTTCAGGGGAGAAGAAGGAGGGGAACCAGTGAATGTATAACTGAACCTAGCCAGAGTCAGCACCTTCAGGGGAGGGTAACCAGTGAATGTAGAACTGAACCCAGCCAGACTCAGTACCTTCAGTGGAGGGGAACCAATGAATGTAGAACTGAACCCAGCCAGAGTCAGCACCTTCAGGGAGGGGAACCAGTGAATGTAGAACTGAACCCAGCCAGAGTCAGTACCTTCAGGGGAGGGAAACCAGTGAATGTAGAACTGAACCCAGCCAGAGTCAGTACCTTCAGGGGAGGGGAACCAGTGACTGTAGAACTGAACCCAGCCAGAGGCAGCTGTAAGATTCCAAAATTTGTGGAAACCCCCCCAGTGTTTGGACTCACTGAAAAGGAAATTCGATTTGGGACTATTAAGCAGAAAGTTTGGGATCCTAAAATGCCCATGGAAGAAATCTACGAGTTTTAACCAACTTTGGGATTTTAAAAAGGTGCATGTTGGGTCTGAGAAAAGGGCTGCAAGACCAGGGGTGGGTTCAATCTCTGAAAAACCAGTTTGGATCTTGGAGCTAATCAAGCTGTCTGGGGATATTGAAACTAATCAAATTGTCTGGGGAACTGTTTACCCTCGAAACCTGCCCCCTGGAAGACATTTACATTTCAACAATCGATCCAAGGAAGTACAGTTTTAGTCCAAGCACAGAACCCATCCAACACATGTATAATGCTAATCACCTTTCCGGCCTGCATAGAAAGCTGGGACCCAGGCAGATAACTCGACACCAGAAGCTAACTTTAACAATAGCTGGGAGTTCATCAACTCAGAAATGTCATTCAACGCCAGATTAAAACTCTTAATCAAGTTTCCAGAAGCTGGGCAGCAAACCTTAAACTAAATAAATCTTAGATTTGGCGCAAAGATTAAGGAGCCTCTCAGAGTCTAATTGAGGGCCTATCGTACCAAGAGGACTATTCTCTGTTCTGACCATCACAGAAAGAACTTTTCTGACCAAGCACTTCGGAACAACAAGATCGAGAGCACACAGCGAGAAAACGCAGGAAGAAACATCGCGATATCGGAGAAAAGAACTCGCCCCAACTGGCTTTCAATGCGCAGCAGAGGTCTTCTACCACATCTGGGGTACGGCAAGTCAAACAGGATATAACCAAAGAACCCTGAAACCGCAAAACAGCCCTAGCTGTCAAAGGAAAGGATCTGGTGAGCATGAATCCCTGGAGCACGAGAGTTTGATCTAGTTAGAGAGTGAGTGGGAGGTATTTCTGTAGTGTTTATTATCTGTAATAAAGTATTCCCCATTGTTTAGGACCTTTTGTAAGATTTTACAATTTTATTGGAGTGTATTTGTGTTATTTGCTTTCTTGAATAAAACCCAAACCTTCTTTGTACAAAACAGTTGTCTGCTGCACTTTATCACACCCTGATTAATAAATCCAAACTTAGAACCAGGGAGTGGGAGCGACTCGCAACCGCTCTGGTCAGGAAGGCAAGCTGACAGACCCACTACCCCCTACACAGCACCTTCAGGGGAGGAGAGGGAGGGGAACCAGTGAGTGTCAAACTGAACCCAGCCAGAGTCAGCACCTTCAGGGAAGGAGAGGGAGGGGAACCAGTGAGTGTCGAACTGAACCCAGCCAGAGTTAGCACCTTCAACGAGAAGGAAAAAATGTTGGCGATGATGTAATGGGTTTGGATTTCAGCACGAGGATAGGGATAGTGTGTGTGACTGAGATTTACAGCTGTGGGGACACCAGATTTTGTGTACCATAGAAACTAGAATTGACACTTCTGAATTTCTATCCTGTCCATACAATGTTGACTATTGTAAACTCCTTTTACAGGGTATTAGAAGGTGAGATTTACAGACGGGAAGCTCGAACCAACGATCACATCAAGATCTGACAAAGTCCCTCGATTCATTCGGACCTGAATATCATCGACCTTCGACTGTGAAAGGAGAAATGTTTGTCTGTTCTGTCTGTGGGAAAAGATTTCAAACATCCGTGTGACTGGAAAAGCACCGAGACACACACACACAACCGAGTGAGAGTGTTCCAGTGCACTGACTGTGGAAAGAGCTTTTAACCAGTTACACAGCCTGAAAACATTGCACCATTCACAGCGGGTAGAAACTGTAAACGTGTTGTGTGCGTGGATGAGACTTAAACTGATCGTCGAACCTGGAGGGACGCCTGCACCATGGAGAAACCGTGGAAATGTGGGGACTGTGGGAAGGGATTCAATTATCCATCTGAGCTTGAAGCTCATCGACGCAGTCATACTGGGGAGAGGCTGTTCACTTGCCCCATGTGTGAGAAGAGATTCACTTATTCATCCGATCTGCTGAGACACCAGCGAGTTCACACTGGGGAGAGGCCGTTCACCTGCTCCGTGTGTGGGAAGGGATTCACTCAGTCATCCAACCTGCTGACACACCAGCGAGTTCACACTGGGGAGAGGCCATTCACCTGCTCCATGTGTGGGAAGGGATTCACTTGTTCATCCAGCCTGCTGACACACCAAGTTGTTCACACCAATAAGAGATCGTTTAAATGTTCTGACTGTGAGAAGAGCTTTAAAAGCAGAAATCATCTGATGATGCACCAACTCACTCACACTGGGGAGAGACCGTTCACCTGCTCCGTGTGTGGGAAGAGATTTACTGACCCATCCAACCTGCTGACACACCAACGAGTTCACAATTGTCTGCAGGGGTTGGATTCTGCTGTTAATCACATCGGGACTGAACCGTGTTCATTCTGACAGTTGGGCTTTATTTCTGCTGTAACTGGGCTGGAGTTTAATTTTCTGGATATCTGACAAATAAATCGGATTTGGTTTCAACACAGTGAGTCGATTCCTTGATTTCTCTAAGATAAGTGGGGATTAATTAATATCCTGTTACCGACTGTTAAATGAAGGAGAAAAGGCCCAAAAATGGAACAAAGACATGTCCTTATGTGACACGACCTCAGGATCCCCGAAAGTGTTTTACAGCCAATGAATCTAGCTGCCACAAACAGCAATGTGATACTGGCCAGATAATCTGTTTTAGTGATGGTGGTTGAGGGCTGATGGGGCCTCAATTGAACGACTCATCTGAAAGATGGCAACTCTGACAGTGCAGCAATCCTGTGCTGAATCTGCCTCGAGAGTGTTTGATGGGACAGTGTAGAGGGAACTTTACTCTGTATCGAACCCATGTTGTACCTGACTGCAGAGTGCTTCAGGCAGACACTTGGTGTTCAGAATACCCCATTCCCCAGCACTGACATCCGTCACCTCGATGAGAACATCATTTAACCCAAAGATAGAAACCCATCAGTTTCTCCCCCGGACGCAGATGCGGAGGGACAGTGAGTATCCCGAACATTGTTGTATAGAGTGCTCAATAGTTCATCCCTGGGTCTGGGCCTTTTGGTGATGATTTGAATTTGATGCCCTCGAGTTACTGACTCACCGACTGGTGGAAATAGTTTATCCTCATTTATCTGATCAAATTTTGAACACCTCCCTCAGATCTCCAGTTACCCTTTGTTCTAATGAAAAGAGCCCCAGTTTCTCCAATAACGAAAGCCTCTCTTCCCTGGTATCGTCTCAGTGAATCTCTCCGCACCCTCTCCATGGTCTCGATGTCCTTCCTGGTGTAAGATACCCAAAACCTGACACAATATTCGAACTGCAGCCTAACCAATGATTTGTGCAGGTTTACATGACCTCTGTCCTTTTGTATTCCACACCTCTATTAAAAAAAACTTGGATCCCGTGGGCTTTTTAACCACTTTATCAACTTGTCCTCCTACTTTTAAAGGTTTGTGAAACTGAACCTTTTGTAAGTTTTAGACCTGGCTAAAATATATTAACATTGACTTAAATGTAGATCACAGGAAAGAGAAGTTTAGTCTGAGTTAGAAACTCAAACAATCGATTCACTGCAGACAGGTCGCCATGGCAACACTGATAAGACATTCCATTCACTGAGCCCACTGTTGGAATCTGAAATCAGATCGGGGAAAGAACAGGGTTTGTCTGTTAGTAACCACAATGTAAGCTCAAACCAGAGTGAGTAACACAATAGATTAGATTATAATGTGTGACGTTTATACCTGTAATTATGAAACTATAAGAAATAACAACTAACAGCAGGCAGGGGAGTTTAGGAATAAAGGGAAATTACTGAAGAAAAGTAACTGCTGGGAACCAGGGAAAGTGTCCTTGTAAATCACAGATTAGAGAAGTTCCAGATGTCTTTTCCTCACTTCCTGCCCAAACCCAGCAGAGGAGACAAAGAAGAGTCCGGTGCCAGAGGTGGATCAGTGCAGGGTATAAAAGTGAGGGGAGACTGATGTAAGGGGGCAGTGGGGACTGGAGACACCGGAGATCAAGCTCAGGGCCCCCGAGGTTCCATCCAGCGGGCTGACCTGGTGTCAGTTACTGTGGACGCGCGGGACTTGCATCTTTACTCTGATTGATGGGTCAGTATAAGGTATGGTGGAGGACAGAATCTGCCCATCTTACATTTCTTAATAAGGTATTAAAGTTGCTGACACTAGACTCTCGAACTTGCTAATTAATTAGACGTGGTATTAGCTAGAATCAAACCAAATATCGTATCAAGATTAGACAGCGTCATTCCATTTATTAGGAACTGAATATTAGATCAACTATGATCTTATTAAATGGCAGAGCAGACTCAAGGAGCCAGATCCTGCTCCTATTTCTTCTGTTCTTGTGTTCTAACACTAGACTCTCGATCCTTAATAAGACAAGGACTTAGCTAGAATCTTACAATCCTAAATCTTTCTGCTCCTCTACTCCATTGAAAGTTTTACCATTTAATATACATTTCCTCCCTTAGATTTTGGGAGGAAAATAATCACAACACATGTTTCTGCAATAAATTTCATTTCACATCTACCTGTCCCAATTACTAACCTGTGGATTGACAATGAAGGCTCTTAAAGTCTGCTTCACAATTGGCCATGGGCCCTTTTTGGTGTTCCCTAGAGATTTTGATTGTGTGCCCCATATACCCAAGCACAGATCATTTCTCTATATTGAGCAGAGCAATGGTCCCAACACTGACCCTGGGGACCACTGACCACTGTTTACATCCCTCCAGTCTGAAGAACATCCATTAACCGTTACTCTCTATTGTCTGCCCTTTATCCAACTTCCTATCCACATAAGAACATAAGAATCAGGAACAGGAGTAGGCCATCTAGCCCCTCGAGCCTGCTCCGCCATTCAATAAGATCATGGCTGATCTGGCCGTGGACTCAGCTCCACTTACCCGCCCTCTCCCCGTAGCCCTAAATTCCCTTATTGGTTAAAAATCTATCTATCTGTGACTTGAATACATTCAATGAGCTAGCCTCAACTGCTTCCTTGGGCAGAGAATTCTACAGATTCACAACCCTCTGGGAGAAGAAATTCCTTCTCAACTCGGTTTTAAATTGGCTCCCCCGTATTTTGAGGCTGTGCCCCCTAGTTCTAGACTCCCCTACCAGTGGAAACAATCTCTCTGCCTCTATCTTGTCTATCCCTTTCATGATTTTAAATGTTTCTATAAGATCACCCCTCATCCTTCTGAACTCCAACGAGTAAAGACCCAGTCTACTCAATCTATCATCATAAGGTGAACCCCTCATCTCCGGAATCAGCCGAGTGAATTGTCTCTGTACCCCCTCCAAAGCCAGTATATCCTTCCTTAAGTAAGGTGACCAAAACTGCACGCAGTACTCCAGGTGCGGCCTTTTCAATACCCTATACAGTTGCAGCAGGACCTCCCTGCTTTTGTACTCCATCCCTCTCGCAATGAAGGCCAACATTCCATTTGCCTTCCTGATTACCTGCAAACTAACTTTTTGGGATTCATGCACAAGGACCCCCAGGTCCCTCTGCACCTCAGCATGTTGTAATTTCTCCCCATTCAAATAATATTCCCTTTTACTTTTTTTTCCCCCCAAGGTGGATGACCTCACACTTTCCGACATTGTATTCCATCTGCCAAACCTTAGCCCATTAGCTTAACCTATCCAAATCTCTTTGCAGCCTCTCTGTGTCCTCTGCACAACCCGCTTTCCCACTAATCTTAGTGTCATCTGCAAATTTTGTTACACTACACTCTGTCCCCTCTTCCAGGTCATCTATGTATATTGTAAACAGTTGTGGTCACAGCACCGATCCCTGTGGCACACCACTAACCACCGATTTCCAACCCGAAAAGGACCCATTTATCCCGACTCGCTGCTTTCTGTTAGCCAGCCAATTCTCGATCCATGCTAATACATTTCCTCTGACTCCGCATACCTCTATCTTCTGCAGTGACCTTTTGTGTGGCACTTTATCGAATGCCTTTTGGAAATCTAAATACACCACATCCATCGGTACACCTTTATCCACCATGCTCGTTATATCCTCAAAGAATTCCAGTAAATTAGTTAAACATGATTTCCCCTTCATGAATCCATGTTGCGTCTGCTTGATTGCACTATTCCTATCTAGATGTCCCCCTATTTCTTCCTTAATGATAGCTTCAAGCATTTTCCCCACTGCAGATGTTAAACTAACCGGCCTATGGTTACCTGTCTTTTGTCTGCCCCGTTTTTTAAACAGAGGCGTTACATTAGCTGCTTTCCAATTCGCTGGTACCTCCCCAGAGTCCAGAGAATTTTGGTAGATTATAACGAATGCATCTGCTATAACTTCTGCCATCTCTTTTAATACCCTGGTATGCATTTCATCTGGACCAGGGGACTTGTCTACCTTGAGTCCCATTAGCCTGTCCAGCACTACCTCCCTAGTGATAGTGATTGTCTCAAGGTCCTCCCTTCCCACATTTCTGTGACCAGCAATTTTTGGCATGGTTTTTGTGTCTTCCACTGTGAAGACCGAAGCAAAATACTTGTTTAAGTTCTCAGCCATTTCCACATTTCCCATTATTAAATCCCCCTTCTCATCTTCTAAGGGACCAACATTTACTTTAGTCACTCTTTTCCGTTTTATATATGTATAAAAGCTTTTACTATCTGTTTTTATGTTTTGCGCAAGTTTACCTTCGTAATCTATCTACCTACCACGCTGCCCCACTCCCTTTAACACCGTGAGCCTTAATTTGATCAACAAGCCTCCTGTCCGGCACCTTACCAAACAGCTTTTGACAATCCATCTACACAACATCCCCTGCATTTCCTTTCTCACTGCACGGTGTTATTTCCTGAAATAATCCCTGCTGTGTGTCCTGAATGAATCCATTTCACTACCAAACGTTGCAATATTTGCTCCACCCCACAGGGTTCCATCTGTTTAAAGCCACAACACAAAGGTCCAGTTTCTTCCTGGAGTTTGAGAGATATCAGCTTTAACAATGGGGCAGAGTTTCAGCCAATGAGGGAGATCCGGGCTCAGCCCCGCCCACTGGGTGTCACAAGTCCCGCCCCTCACACGCTCTGATTGGTTGGAGGACCATCCGACTACTAGCTCCAGCCTCGCCCCGCTCTTCCTAAACCCTGGGGGGGTCTTCACACACACACCGAGTGTGGGCCCAGGCCCGAGTGACAACACTCCGCATTATCCGCCTCCCCACAACTACCCGCCAGTTTCAGACACAAACTCCGGGACAACCCGGAAGTCCTGGGAAATCCCCAGCGAGTTAGGGAGCGTCTGTAAATGGAGGAGAAATGGTGACTGGTCAGGGAGCGTCTGTAAATGGAGGAGAAATGGGGACTGGTCAGGGAGTGTCTGTAAATGGAGAAATGGGGACTGGTCAGGGAGTGTCTGTAAATGGAGAAGAAATTGGGACTGGTCAGGGAGTGTCTGCAAATGGGGGAGAAATGGGGACTGGTCAGGGAGTATCTGTAAATGGAGGAAAAATGGGGACTGGTCAGAGAGCGTCTGTAAATTAAGGCAAAATTATTATTTTTAGTTAACAAATGAATCACTGCTTTTAATGGAACGCTTCCCGTGTCCCAGCTCCTGTAATACTAACTTATTTATATAGCGCCTTTGACACAGCAAACGTTAATACTGGCTGTAAAGGGATCGGATTCTCAGGAGACTCTACAGGGCTGGTTGCTCATCAGTCAGTGATCTCCGATCGCATTAATGTGCTTCTGCTGTGTGTGTTTAATAAAGTGCCAGGAGCACTTCACAAACAGTGGGGAACCAGTGAGTGTAGAACTGAACCCAGCCAGAATCAGCCCCTTCAGGGGAGGGGAACCAGTGAGTGCAGAACTGAACCCAGCCAGAGTCAGCACCTTCAGGGGAGGAGAGGGAGGGGAACCAGTGAGTGTAGAACTGAACCCAGCCAGAGTCAGCATCTTCAGGGGAGGAGAGGGAGGGGAACCAGTGAGTGTAGAACTGAACCCAGCCAGAGTCAGCCCCTTCAGGGGAGGAGAGGGAGGGGAGCCAGTGAGTGTAGAACTGAACCCAGCCAGAGTCAGCACCTTCAAGGGAGGGAGAGACGTCGAACGAAAGGGAAAATATTGGAGATATCGGGTTTGGACTTCAGTACAGGTAGGAAGGAGAGTGTGTGGGACGGGGATTTACAGCTTTGCGGGAACAAGACAGGAAAGAATGTTCCATAAAACTAGAATTGTCTCTTCTGAATTTATATCCTATACTTAGTGATGACTTTTGTAAACTCCTTTTACAGGGTATTAGAAGAGGAGAATTTACAGACAGAAAACTCAAACCAAACATATAATTAAGATCTGACTGAGTCACTCGCTCAGGACCTGACTATCATCAGTCTTTGAATGTGGAAGGAGAACTGTTTGTCTGTTCCATCCGTGGGAAAAGATTTCAAACATCAGTGTGACTGGAAAAGCACCGAGACACAAACACCCGAGTGGGAGTGTTCCAGTGCACTGCCTGTGGAAAGTGCTTTAACCAGTTGCACAGCCTGAAAAAATATCGCACCATTCACAGCGGGGAGAAACCGAACACGTGTTGTGTGTGTGGACGAGGCTTCAACTGTTCGTCCAACCTGGAGAGACACAAGGACACTGCATCACGGAGCAACCATGGAAATGTGGGAACTGTGGGCAAGGATTCCGTTCCCCATCCCAGCTGGAAATTCATCGATGCAGTCACACTGGGTAGAGGCCGTTCACCTGATCCGTGTGTGGGAAGGGATTCATTCATTTATCACATCTTCTGAGACACCAGCAGGTTCACACTGATGGGACACCTCTTAAATAATCCAACGGTGTGAACTGCTTTAAAAGCTCTGCAGATCTGATTCAACACCAGCGAGTTCACACTGACGAGAAACAGTTCAGTCGCTCTCGCTGTGGGAAGAGGTTCAGTCATTCACCCTCATTGCACACCAGCGCACTCACACTGGGGCGAGGCCATTTACCTGCTGCATGTGTGGGAAGGGATTCGCTTGCTCATCCATGCTGCTGACACACCAACGAGTTCACGCTGGAGAGTCCGTTCACCTGCTCTGTGTGGAAATTGATTTGCTTGCTCATTCATACTGCAGAATAAGGGGTCGGACATTTAGGACTGAGATGAGGAGACATTTCCTCACTCAGAGGGTGGCGAATTTTTGGAAATTTCTGCTCCAGAGAGCTATAGGTGCTCAGCCATTGAGTCAAGACAGAATGCAATCATTTTTTGGAAACTAAGCGAATTAAGGGATATGGGGATAGTGCAGGAAGATGGAGTTGAGGTAGAAGATCAGCCATGATCTTGTCGAATGGCACAGCAGGCCCAAAGGGGAAAAATGACCTACTCTGGCTCCTATCTGTTATGTTCTTATGTACCGGTGGACACGGCCTGCTTCCTCCCCAGGGCCACCCGTGCAAGGACAAGACCGCAGGAAGAGAGGCAGGCAGCTACAGCGACTCCCCGGGCCCCGTCCATTTTGGACCTACAAATTGCTGTTCTAGCCAGGCCCAAGAGCAGGTCCAGAAGATCCTGTTACTTACCCACACCACCCCCCTCCCCACCCCTTCACACAGGAGGCAAAAGATTAGGAATATGGGGCTAAATTGTAATGAAAGATAGAGGAGCACCCCTTCAGGTAACTATACAGGGACTGCAACCTCCCACATTGATTATAGACATGGGCCATGGAGTCCGCTAGGCTGCAAAAAACAAAACTGGCCCTGGAGTCTGGAAGGACGTTAAGAACGGCTCTCTTGCTGCTGAAACTCTCATCCACGCCCTTGTTACCTCAAGACATGACTACTCCAACTCACTCCTGGCTGGCCTCCCATATTCTACATTATGTAAACTTGAAGTCATCCAAAACTGAGCAGCCCGTGTCCTAACTCGCACCAAGTCACAATCACCCATCACCCCTGTGCTCGCTGACCGACATTGGCTCCCGGTTAAACAACGTCTCGATTTCAAAATTCTGATCCTTGTTTACAAATCACTCCATGGCCTCGCCCCTCCCTGTCTTTTTCAGCCTCACAACCCCACAAGATATCTGCACTCCTCAAATTCTACCCTCTTGAACATCCCTCATTATAACTGCCCAACCATCGGTGGCCGTGCCTTCAGCTGTTTGGGCCCCAAGCTCTGGAACTCCCTCCCTAAACCTCCCTCTCTACCTGCCTTTCATTCTTTAAGATGTTCCTTAAAACCTACCTCTTTCACCAAGCTTTCGATCATCTGCCTTAATTTCTTCTTTTGTGGCTCGGTCTCAAATTTATTTGTTTTGTTTTGTTAACACTGCTGTGAAGCACCTTGGGATGTTTTACTACATTAAAGGTGCTACATAAATAAAAGTTATTATTATTAATAATAAAAACTGTTGCACACGACTGCTCCGTGCAACACTCTCCACCCCAGATCCCCAATGCTGCAGGGAAGGACCCCTGCGTAGAGAGCCCTCCATTGGGGACCCCCACCTCCGCTGGACAGCAACATGACCCGCCATTGTGACTGCTTCCCTTGGCGGAGAGGTCAACAACCAGAGGGCATAGGTTTAAAGTAATTGAAGGGGGGTTTAGAGGAGATATGATAGGGATCACAAAATAAAAATTGATTTGAGGAATAATGGATAAATAGTTATGACTGAATCAAAAGGAGAA